>NW_022146105.1:4868738-5442860 GCF_002938485.1 Sitophilus oryzae
CCTAGACCATTTAATCGATTAACCATCTTCTATGGCACTAACCTAAAAGAGTGTTTCTGTTTCTCTACCTATTGTCAAATGAATTAAAGAAAATAAAGCTGTGAAAGAAACAATGAAAAGTGTATATATTTTAATAGAATTGGTGGTTTAACCAAATATGATGTCGTTTTTCTAGAATTAAATCTGGATTATTTGAATATTTGACGAGTGCAATATGGCTAGTAATAATGTAGAAATAGAATGGCTTAAAGGTTTAGGGGTATCTTCAGACTTTGGTGCCACTCTTTCTACAGTTCCTGAGAATCAACCAGGAACATCGCCCGTAAATCAATATGAGCAAGTCGAGAGAACCAGTCTTAGCAGTAATACACTAAAGGTTAGATGTGCTTAAATCTATTTTGGTCACATAAAATGTGTAATGAATTTTTAGAGAAACACTAAAATGGAATTATCAAAAAGTGACTTATTAAAGTTAGTCACTTGCTTTGAGGGCGAAATACAAGCAAGGGATATAGCACTTGCAGCTTTAAAAGTAACAATTCATAAGTCATATTGCCATTAATTGACCAATTAACATATTCATATTGTAGTCTGAAAAATTAAAACAAGTAGTTAATTTAGGAAGATATAGACCCATCCTGATGACTGATCCATATACAGCTCTTCTGCGAGATAGTATTGCTGATACCCTAAATTCCAAAGTTCCTGTTAGTGAAAAAGATATGCAAGCTGCAGCCGAACATCAAATACAAGCTTTAGAACAGCTGGCAATGCAACAGAGATGGGCTCATCAACATATGATCAACATTTTAAAGGAAGCTGAAATTAAACATAAAAAGGTATCATACATAAACACATATTTTGTATATACTTATATATACAAACACATATTAAACATATTGTAGGTCATTCAGGAATTAGAAGAAGAAAAGTGTAAACATGAGCATGATACAGCTCAGGGAGATGATATTACATATGGACTAGAAATGGAAAGGACACGTTTACGACAAGAACTAGATATGGAACGAAATGCAAGAAAAAAGTTAGAGAAAGAAGTTAAGAGACAAGTTGAATTGGCAGATGAGGAAAGGGCTAGACAAAAACAAATTGTGTTGTTACTTTTAGCAGAAAGAAAGAAAATAATAGTTAAGTATATTGAAGAACGAAAAAGAAGTGAAGATTTAGCACAGGTAAAAAATTAATACAACCATTTCCTATCTTAACTAATAACTGGAATGTCTTAGATTTTATCTGAAGAAAAAGCAAGGATTGATACAATGGCAGAGGGTTTAGAAGAGGAGAGCAAAAAGTCACTTCAAATGGAGGCTGAACTTGAAAAACAAGCTCATGAGTTTGAAGTTGAAAGAAAACATTTTAAAACTCAATTAGCTGCAAAAGAACAAAGGTAACATCATTGTCATCAGCTAGAAAATCATTTAGTTTTTATTTTACTTAATAGGATATTGGAAATTGAGACTGAAATTAATAGATTAAGAGCTGAATGTGATGCAATAAGGAACAGAATCCCGCTATCAGACAATGGGGCAGCTATGATTAGTAGTGTGGCGAAGGTAGTACAACCTACAGCAACTGTATCCAGTGTTCCAGTATCAGGCCCAAGTAAAACTCGCAACAAAGTATTTTCTACACAATTAAATTAATTTATATTCCAGCTACTGGTATAGCACAGTCGGTCACACCAGGACAAGCCCTTCGACAGCCTGTTGTACCTATCTCTTCCTCTACATTATCTTCTACAAAAGTATGATAACAATACTACTACAAAAATATGAAGATTAGGGGTACTCATTATTACTAAAACCTAAGTACCATGAGTACCTCTGAGCACATTCACCAGGAAATATACTAAATGCAAATAAATGTTTTTAGCTTGGCCAGGGAACAGCTGCGATAGATTCGTCTACGATCAGGCCCGTTCCCAAGTCCACGTTTCATTCTCACCTGCAGCAGCCAGCACAAACAGTCCCACAGACACCACCTAAAAAAGGAGCGGCTGCCAGAGGCGTCCCGCCACCCATACCACCCAACAAGCCAGTGATACCAAGTAAGACGGCAATTTCCCGAAGGCCTGATAGTGCCGAGTATGAGAAAAAAAAGCCTAAAGATGGAGAGCCCCAAACAACTCAACAGGTAGTCAGAACAGGTCAGGGCATCGAAATATTGGGCCAAGAGCTGGCCGATTTTCAGCAAATGTTTGTCACTATGGCTACAAGCAATAATGCTTAAATTGTGTTAAAAGAATTTGTTCTGTTTGCCTGTAGAGCTGAATAAAGTAAAGCTTTCAAAGTCAATATATAGAAATTAGTTGTGATATGATAATTAATATTTTTTTAACAAGACTTATTTTAGCTACAGATGGAGTAAAATGAGAGACTCACTAAGGTATTATGTTTAATCTTTGTTAGGACCACTCTAAAATAAAAAATGTAACTATGTTTACCTTATTTGTAAGTAATATTTTTCTGACATTATGTCTTAACAAATCACAATTTTCTCTATATTAAAACAACATATTTACCAGTGATGTCCCTCTAATTTTAACTCATGCTGTAGGTAAAAAATGACAAGAGCTGATATTTTCTTATAAAATAAACATTTTTTTTAATGGAACTCCGATGTTGTTAAAATACAAGTTTCATAACTAATAATTTTCTTATTTAGGAACTGCCAGTAACCCATCATCTTGAATTACCTGCAGTTTTGTCAGCGGTGGCAAGTTTAAGGGTATGTGTTTATTTGGTACCCTATTTTCATAAATACAACATAAAACTTGTATTTTTAGGTCGGGGAGCGTTTTAACAATATTTAATTGCAGTGATAAATGGTTATTAAAAGTGAAAAAATAAGGAAAATATGAACTCTGTTAAGTATAGGTAAACTATCAAAAGGCAGTGCGACAACCTGTAGAAAATAATTATGTGTATAAAAGAGGCTCTGTATAAAAAACACTTTAGAGGTATTGTGATGGATGAAGAAAAAATATTTAAGTCTTTCTGTCTATATATTTAATTTAGGATGTAAATATATTTTCTATTTAAATGGGCCATATACAGGGTTGTTCACCACATACGACACGGAGTATTGTAGCTAAACGATGAGATTTTTACAAATTATCAGTTTGGGGTTCGTTGAAGGACTATTAGAGCTACAATTTAAAAATATTTTTACAATATACAGAGTGTCCCAAATAAATAAAAAATATCAAAGTTGTATTTTTTTAAATGGAACACCCTGTATATTATTACATTTTTAGTTTCTACGATTAAAATAAAGGTAAATTTGATTAAGGTTTATTATACTTAAACCTTACCGTTTTTGAAATATTTTCAATTTTTTGAAATTGCAGTAAAAATTTTAAAGCTTCATTTCTCCAAGGGTATCAATGTTTTTAATACTAAATATTTAATGAAGTTTATTTATTGATCAGTTATTGTGTTGTAATAATAAAAATAATACTACCTTATACAGAGTGTCTAAAAATTTATTTTAAATAATTATTAGCTTCAAACGGCAATAACTTCTTTAATTTAAATGGAATGCCCTGTATATTTTAGGAGAATCAGATGCACAATTAAATTGTCTATCAAATTGTATTATACCATTTTTACCTATCCCTTCAAGTTTTCGTAGAAAATGCATTTTCTTATAATTTAGACCTCATTTATCAATACATCCATGGAATATTGACATTTTAGATTGTTTTTAAAGCAACAAATGTACAAAATGTACAGACTAGTAATATTATCGTTTTTAGCAAAACGATATTACTAGCCCATTTGTATGCAAAAAGAAAACTATTTAAATCTTTATAAAAGAGTATACCATTAATTAAATATAACACCATTATTTACGCCCATATACTAATTAATGACATACTTAATTGTGTTCGTTAATAAATTATTATAAATAAATGTGGATTTTTGAGTCAGAAATCAATATAATAATAAGTTATCAAATTAAAGTCTTTGTTGTTATAAATAAGCATTTATTAAAAATGAAATATCATTTTTAAGGTGTTACTTTTTATCACACTGTCTAATGCCCATACAAAATTCAGTTTTTTAGTATTTGGAGCAATTATTATTAATCAACGCAAACAGTCAGTTAATGTGGTTTGAATACTGGAATCATATTAATTGGTCCTCTTTAACAAATATTTAAACAGTTTTTTTATTTTTTAAAGAAATAAACGAATTATATCGACAATATTAGTATCTGTACTCTTTAAAAATTTGGTACATCTTTAAAAATAATCTAAAATGTCAATAGTCCATGGGTATATTGATAAATAAGTTCTAAATTACAAGAAAATGCATTTTCTACGGAAACTTAAAGAGATAGGTAAAAAATGGTATAATATTATTTGATAGACAATTAAATTGTGCATCTGATTCTCGTAAAATATACAGGGCGTTCCATTTAAATTAAACAAGTTATTGCCATTTGAAGCTAATAATTATTTAAAATAAATTTTTAGACACTCTGTATAAGGTAGTATTATTTTTATTATTGCAACACAATAACTGATCAATAAATAAACTTCAGTAATTATTTAGCATTAAAAACTTTGATACCTTTGAAGAAATGAAGCCTTAAAATTTTTACTGCAATTTCACAAAATTGAAAATATTTCAAAAACGGTAAGGTTTAAGTATCATAAACCTTAATCAAATTTACCTTTATTTTAATCGTGGAAACTAAAAATGTAATAATATACGGGTGTTCCATTTAAAAAAATACAACTTTGATATTTTTTACTTATTTGGGACACTCTGTATCTTGTAAAATTATTTTTAAATTGTACCTCTAATAGTCCTTCATCGAACCCAAAACTTACAATTTGTAAAAATCTCATCGTTTAGCTACAATACTCCGTGTCGTATGTGGTGAACAACCCTGTATAAATGAAATATTATGGAACATTAATTTGCTTCCGCCTTGATACCTTTACTTAAGTACAGGTATGTCTTAAATTGCATGGACCAAACATAACAATTTATCTGCTACGTATTTACTGATATATATCAGTAAAATAAAATAAAACTGTGTAATCTATTTTATTTTTAAATATCTTATTTTTGTTGATCTTTGATCCAAAGTTTATGATAAAAACATTGTGTTGAAAGGTTTACATGCATACATTTAAGAAAAAATATCTAGGTTTTGTCTAAAGTTTGGTTCACGCAATTCGAGGTAGCCTGTAGTAATATGTATTAACGTATTAACCGGTCTTTAGACAATATTAAATGAACATCGTGCTTTATTTAGCTGTATCTCCTTTTACATGTCGATACTATATTCTTACATGTAAAAGAAACTTAAATTCAAACCAATTGTCCATTGTTTAGCAATAATATGTATGTAACTTTAATCGTCATAGTAATTTGTCTTCCTTCAGCTTATCACAAAACCTCTGCTCTTAAAATGAGAAAACATAGGGTGCCTATCTTTTATTATTAAGTAATACTAATAGTATTGTCGCTGATGCCAACTTTGAACTTATTCTTATCACAGAAAATCTCAATGCATAATTGAAAAAAGGAAATTAAAACCTAGAAATTTAATAGACATCACATTAGGTCTCAAAACATAAAGACAATAAGTATTTATATATTTAATGGTTGGAATGCCTAAATAAGATAATATTAATATGTGAATTGACTTCTTTTTAGCAGAGTTGGCATCAGAAATCAATTGCAAGACTTATGGATTGGACAACAATTTTTGCTATCCAACCGTAAACACATACTTGGAAAGTTTAATTCTAACTTATTTGACTGACGTTCATTAGGGTGCATCAAATTTTTTTTATCTTTTAATTACCGTGAAAATATCGTTCACGATGATGAAAAAAAATCTGGTAAGAGTTTAAGATCTTAATAGTAATATTAAGAGATGTCTCATCGTGATTTTCTATTTTCCATTTAAATAACACGGGGAAAAGTATTTTTTTGTTTGGAATTTTATTACGGTCTAACAAATCAGCGTATTGTAAAAATCAATACACATTCCTGTAGGAAATTTAACGGTCTTCAAAAAAGTTCTATGATTTTTCATTTAATCTCGACTCATTTGAAAGTTATTGAAGGTTTAAGTTCAACTTCAAATCGTACTTGATAACCGATTTTTTATATTTTATCACGAAATAATAATAATAATAATCTTTATAATAAGCTGCCGTACGCAAAGGACAATATTGCTTTTTAGATAATATTTTTTATTACCCAAATCTGCTACACCTTTACTAACTTTCAAACGAGTCAATTAAATGAAAAATCATTTAAAACCTTTTTTGAAAATCGTTCAATTTCCTACAAGAATATGTATTGATGTTCAAAAACACGCTGATTTGTTAGAAAGCAATGAAATTAAAAAAAAATCCCGTGTTATTTAAATGCGATATAGAAAATCACACTGAGACACTTCTTAATATTAATATTAAGAGCACAAACTTTACCAGCATTTTTTTCATCATCGTGAGCGATATTTTCACGGTAACTAAAATAAAAATAAAAAATATATATATATATATAATCACCCTACTGTTCATAATGTAATTTACTTGAAGTAATATATAAAAAAAGTTTCACAAATAAGCTAGAAGTAAACTCATTCAGAAATGGTATGTATTACAACACCAACGTATAATTTTATTTGGTAGCTAGTTATGTGCAAAATTGACATATAGTTCTCTAAATAGTTTGGAAATTTCTGTAAACACAATTTGGATAGCCTTAAAGTAAAATGCATATATACATATTTTAAGATGTTACATAATAGTATTTATTTTTTATTTATTTATTTGTACCTTTTCTCGGTTGCTACTTAAATTCGAATACGATCTCCTGTATTTGTGCGAGTGTTGTATTTATTTTAATTAATGACAAACTTATATGTTTTTGTTCTAGAATATTGTTTATTTTTTGGTATAGATTAGCCAGAAAATTAGTGTTCCATGGTAGGCCTGCATTCGAATAAATTCTTATAAAAATTATTTATTTCATTATTTGGAAATATAATAGGATATTTTAAGTGTAGGTATAATAAATGTACGAGAATTATTCCAATGCAAGTTTACTATGATTTGATTTGTATATATATATAGTTGCAAACATAGATCAAAATTATTTTGTCATCATTTAGACATATCTTGTTTTTTTCATGTATCTGTATAGAACCATTGAAAAAAAATGTAATAAATTTCTATAAGGATATTTCTTTTCTATAAGGACTGTTCTCCATAACCGTTATGGAATTATCGTAAGCATGAATAGGAAAGGCGTTCATGGTAGAATAAATTTAGCTGATTTAGTGATATAAATTGTTTAGAAAATATTTTTCAGGATTCTTCACCTCATAAATTGATTGTATAGCTTTAAATAATGAAATGGTTACATTTATTGACTTAATTTTGGATAACATTTATTTTCTATGTATTGTTTAAATTATAACTGCAAATTTTGTGAATTTAAATTAGATAGTCATAGGAAAAATAATTGTGTAAAAAACTGACTTATACTTTACGTTTCTTATTGTTTCAGAAATTATTCTGTATCAATAAAGCATGAATATTTTTTATAAATTATTACTCTATCCTTCTATTCAATAATTCGAAATAGAATAAGGCCAATAGTGGAAAGTATTGTGGTCGTCTTTAACGTGTTTTAAATAAATATTCTTGTTACAAGCGGAATGCTGAAATTTAAACCTATTATGAATAATCTAATTAGGCATAAAATTCAAGGGCCTGGCAGAGTTTTAATTTTAATTCCGTCGTGTCGGAGTGAATGATGTTTGTCAGCACCGAAACTTGCCTAGTTTTCCTTTTATACTCTATTTCATCATTTGTAATTACCCATCGTTCGTAAGTGTTCCAGAAGTGTCTTTTTTTGTATGAAAAATTGCATTCGGGCTTACTCAAACTGTATACGTATTTTTAGAAACCATTCTGCGAGTAAAATACGAGATTACATAGAAGAGACTAGTTTATCACTGAGGGACATTTTACCATTAAGGCCCAAGCACTATGATAAGAACAGGGCCCCGAAATTCAACGGGCAGCCCACTATAGTTTATTTTCACGTGACCGTCTTGTCGTTAGACTCTATAAACGAGGAATCAATGGTTAGAACTTTTTATATAAAATAATTAATATACACTTAACGTTTAAACATTTAGACTTACGTTACTGATATATTTCTGGCTCAAAGTTGGCGTGATCCCAGACTAAGACTTCCAGAAAATATGAGCGAGGAGTATCGTATACTGGACGTGGAATGGTTGCATAGCATTTGGAGGCCAGATTGTTTTTTCAAAAATGCCAAAAGCGTTACATTTCACGAAATGACCATACCTAACCATTATTTATGGCTCTATCACGACAAAACTTTATTGTATATGTCAAAGTAAGACATTTGAATATTTTTATACAACATTTTAGCTATAGGTAATGTTTTTGTGTGATGTAACAAGCAATGTTTAGTTGATTTTTAGATTGACTTTGGTGTTATCGTGCGCGATGAAATTCGAAGCGTATCCTCACGATACGCAGATCTGCAGCATGATGATAGAAAGTTGTAAGATAAAGCAACTTGGATACTGTATGAACTTTTAATAAAGAAGAATTTGATTTTAGTATCACACACTGATCACGACTTGGTTTTTATTTGGAATATGACGGATCCTTTGGTGGTAAATCCCGAAATCGAATTACCCCAGCTAGATATTTCCAACAACTATACAACTGATTGTACCATTGAATATTCGACTGGTAAAGGCACTTTCATAACTTTTTATATTTTTGCTAATCGAAACACACTTTAGGTAATTTTACATGTCTCGCTGTGGTTTTTAATTTGAAGCGCAGGTTGGGATACCACTTGTTCCATACATACATCCCATCAGCTCTTATTGTTGTTATGTCCTGGATATCATTCTGGATCAAGCCTGAAGCGATTCCAGCCCGTGTAACCCTGGGCGTTACATCTTTGCTCACTTTAGGTAAGGATATCTCAGAAAAAAAAACAGCATTACATTGTTTTGTTACAGCTACTCAAAATACTCAGTCACAACAATCACTACCTCCAGTTTCGTATGTGAAAGCGATCGATGTTTGGATGTCAAGTTGTTCTGTTTTTGTATTTATGTCGCTGATGGAATTCGCCGTGGTAAATAATTATATGGGCCCCATAGCTACTAAAGCAATGAAAGGCTACTCGGATGAGGATATATCGGACTTGAACGATTATAGAGTACGGGTGTCTATTTATTTATTGTAAATATAAATATAAATCGGCACATTTTCTAGGGTATTGAAAGGAACAGGTACAGCACGGGTAGTCAACCTCAATATCCTACGTTCTGCAATGGAAGAAGTATAGCCTTGTGCATCGATCAGTTTTCTCGGTTTTTCTTTCCATTCTCGTTTTTAATTTTAAATGTCGTTTACTGGTCAACATTTCTCTGACCTATCGTCCTTTTATATGCTTAAGCACAATGAGCGTCTCGTGTTGAATCACTCTGTAATGTAACTCAGTTGTATAAGAATTCGAATAAAGAAATAACTTAATTATATATTTTTTTTTATTACGCACTCCAGAAAATAAATACAATGGAGCACAAAATTATTGTTTTTATATTAAAATAATTCAATCCATAATAGATAAATTATAGGCATGTTAAATTTAATAATACTCTAAATTCTGTAAATAGGCAGTATACTAAATATTATATTATGAAGAACTGGGGTTTAGCTATAATGAGAATATATTGATTATCGGACAGATTAACTTGTAGGCATAACACCTGCATTCGATGTAATGACATTGCAATTATTCAACCAGCAACCTTATGTGCATTTTAAAGTTTAGGGAACAAATGTTGCGGAGTCAGGTAAAGGTATCGATTTTTTAAAAAATACACAAAAGCTATAAAAAGAACGATGAAACAAAAAGTAAATCAATAAATATGCAATTATAAATGACTATATAAACAAAAGCATTTAAAGAAAATTTGTATTTTTTTCAAGACGAAATGTGCACCCTCCGCAGTGCCTGTAAGGGATAAATGCAAGTTCGGTTGGGGAACGAGTTGTCCATAAATTCTCTGCTGCAACTGCAGCGATCGTTACAACTGCTCGTATCAGACAAATACGATGTTGCCACTTCGAAATCATAATCCCAGTTGGTTATTTATTATGAAGAGAATATGGGAGGAATAAACTGGTGGTGGACAAAATAAAAGTACTTGAACTTTTCAATGTTGATATATTCTAAAACTATATGGAATTAGATTGTAGAATGCGACCTTACATATTTATTGTATCCCCCTTTCTTGAGTTATAACTCATCAAACAGTCTCTCTGGGCTTTGATAAAAGCCAGTATTTCAGACTGACAGATCAGTCGTACCATAGTTTATGATATGAATGGTTATCGTGAATGGTTATCTGCATTCACTGTTGTTTCTTAGCTTCAATCTACTGAAGTGTTCGTTTAGGAGACAGTGTCCGGTTAAGAACACATAACAACCCCAAGATTGTTCTTCTAAAATCAAGGAAAATATTTGAAGTAAGTTCGTAAGTTCTGAGAAATTTCTTCGAGTGCCTTAGACCGTTGGAGGATTCCCATTCGAGGTTATGGATGGAGTTTTCCAGGTTTTTGAGTTCCGTTTAAGTTGGTTTCCCCTCGAGAATAGAACGGTTCTGGTCCCGTTTGTGGAGTGTTCGCTCCTTTTCTAGCTAGATTGATTGCTTTTTCATTGCCTTCTATCACTTGGCGGGCTGCTATCACTTACTCTAGGTGCCAACCTAGAGTAAGGAGACTTTATTTTTTGCCTAAATTATTTAGCTTTTCTAGGCTCTTTTTGACCAACTTGGAATTGATGGTTACTGAGTTGATCGCTTTTAATGCTGCTTGACTATCGGATAAGATGGCTATTTCTTGTGTCCGATAGTTTCTATCTAAGATAAGTTGTACGCATATTTCGACAGCGTAGATTTTTGGCTGAAGGGCAGATGTAGGTGCCTATTGGTTAGTAGTATTTAGTTTTCGACCCAAATACTCCTATCTCTGTCCCCGCTTTGATTTTGGAAGCATCAGTATACCACGTTGCTGAGCAAACCTTTTTCTCTCCTTCAATCCTTTTTATTGCTCAATACTACATGAAATTATAATTATGTATGTATAGTACTTTTCGAGGAGCTTTGAAACGCGAAGAAAGTGGTGCAGTGATGGCAAAAAGCGAGCAAACGGCAACAGGGGGCGCGTGAGGGCGCGCGGCGTGTCTAGTGTGCGCCGCACATGGACCAGCGCCCGGCCAACCCCCGCAGCAGCCTTGGCGGCCGCAGCGATATAAATATCGTGGCGTCGGCAGCGCCGTCCCGACGGCCGCGTCGCGTCGCACCAGCCCAGCAGCCGAGGCGCCGCCGCCGCGGATTCTGCAGTTCGCCGTGGCCGTGGCGTGTTCTCTGGCGAGTGGCAGAGGCCGAGCCCTGAGTCCGCCGTCGTAGCCGTGAGTGTCCGTCGCCGTCGGCCCGATGGGAGCCGCGGCGCGTCCCCCGTGACCGTGCGTGAGTGACCTGAGGAATGTTCATCCCCGACACGCTGCGCAGCTGCATGGTGGAGCCCGATGTGTCGTCGTACCTGCAGACGCCGTCCTCGGGACAGGTGCCTACCCGCTGCTACCTACCCCCTTCCCCCGCGCCGCCATGCGTGATATGTAATTAACATGATTAACATGAGTGTTATTCTGTTCTGTACTGCGTTCGCTGTCTGGCCCGGGGAGCAGCTGGGGGCTGAGGCCGCGGTTGGGGCGTCGCCTCAGCCGTCGCCGTCGCTCACCCCCGTGCTCGGACCGCTAACCTCGATGTTGACATGTTTGAATTAATGTTCATGACTGCTCTGTTTCTGTCTCATGTCTGTGTTTCATCTAATGCACCGTCTTATATACTAGACGTACTTTGTACTTCTTGGTTTTGATGTTCAGTTCGTGTATTGACTGTGTGTTTTGCTACTCGCTGACATGCTAAGCCTTTTCGTATATTTTGCTCGTCCACCTCAAATACATCTCACCAACTAACCGACTAATCGAACCGAATCGGATTCAATTTCCTCGCTTTAAACAATAATACAATTCCAAACAAAAGCGTTAATAATGCTTGTTTCTTTTCTAATACATTTAGCTAATACGATTTAAAGACCAATAAGAAATAATTGGACGGGTGCCTGCTAAAATGACGTTCTGAAATGACGATCCACTCATGTATATTTCTCGATTCTAAACATCAACACATATGCACGTGTTTCTCACTAATGTAACCATCGTTACCTGTAATGGATCAAGCTTTAGACCAAAAGACGCATTATTTTTCATAAAGTAGATAACTAAGGTGAATGTATTTATGTCTATCGTCGCTTGGTCACGTAAGAAATTTACATGCAAAAACAATACTGAATAACGCTAGTCGAATGCGAATACATCCATGGAAATACATACAGACATATCGACTTTACTCCTTTGTAATATTATACAAACTATTTCAGACGATAACATATAAACAAATCTTTATAGTACAAAAACTTTTGATCGTCGGGTATTTCTGTTTAAGTGCAATCGAGTATAGTCAATATAAAAAATGCTGTATCGCGACCCTATCAAAATTTACTCAGATATTGGAGATATTTAGCAAGATTTTATAATGATACCTATCTACAATATAATATGTTAAAGAACGCACACCAGCTTAGAATCCCATAGAATCTGATGACTATTTATAACACGCTATTTATAGTCGCGAGCGAGTAACGGCAAAATGACATAGCAAAGAGAGTTCATCTCGTCGGAAAATTGTAAGATATTTTTTTAAGAACAGGAAAATGTCCCCATACGAACTCAGACGACCAAAGTCAGATCCGATATTTCGCGTTTCCACTTACCAAAATAGAACCAACCATCTACTGTCTACGCAACAATTTCAGTTTCCTTTCTTTTTAGTAGCATTTTGAAACTGTAGTCTATGTTTTTCATTTTCGAGTTTAGACGACGTTGTTATTTTGAAAGACTGTAATTTTGCCACGTACACTGGCCGCTTGGAGCTCAGTTTTTATGACTGTAATCCTAACCAAACGCGCCACCTGGCTATTAAACAATTCAAAGTAACATTAATGTTGTTGAAAGTAAAATAATTTCGGATTTCCATTGTTTTTATTTATTTTGTATACACAACGTTTCGGTCGGAAGTATCACTGACACAGGAGTGAACTAATCTAAATCCTGAAACTATTCAGCTTAATATACTAGAGCCAAGAATTCACTCGTGAAGAAGTTGGCTGCAGTCAAGCATGAGGATGTCCACTCGAATAGCTGCTTTACATGTAAAAAGCGAGTAACCATTCTGAAGCATATAGGTTGTAATATTACTTAGTTCATAATTCAGAAATTTTTGGTCCCTGCATATAGTGATTGCTCGATGATATAATGTTTTAACTATTTATACCTCTTTTGGTTGCTTCAGAATGGTTCGACTGAGAATTTAAATATTGTCCCATAAGTATGTGTGAGTTTTCTATATACAGCAGTGCTAATGAATCCATCGCTTAGGAAGCTCGGGTTTTCCACAAACAACACCATTGGAAAAAGCGGAAGTTTAAAGAAGCCGTATTCATATCTAGCAATAATAAAATCTTTAACAATCCATGTATGGAAATTTTAACAATATAGCCACCACTCATAAAACGCTCCAATGCAGATATTCTCAGTGGACAACCTCAAGCTTGACTGCACCCAACTTCTTCACGGGTGGATGCTCGGCTCTAGCTCTAGCTCGGAATAAGCATAAGTATTATCAGGATTTAGATTAGTTAACACTTGATAACGGTCTGTGACACTTCTGATCGAAACGTTGTGTAAGCAAAGTAAATAAAGACAATGGAAGTCCGAAATTCTTTTAGTTTCAATACTGAATTATTGTACATTAACAGTAACATTAATTTTGTTTCCAAATGCAAAACAGCAACGTGATGTTTAGATTTACATTTTGTTCATTTCTTTCTAGATGTCGATGCTTGATTAATAATGCTTTTAAGTCCGGATTAGTTGATTATAGGTGTTTCGATGGCATTATTTTTTATAGGACGAGTTCCACCCCTTTATCGAAGCGCTTCTACCCTTTGTTAAGTCCTTTTCCTACACATGGTTTAATTTGCAAGCGGCCAAACGGAAATACTACAAAAAGCACGAAAAAAGAATGTCACTGGAAGAAGAACGACAATGCAAGGAGGCGCTTCAGGTAATGTTGAATACACAATTTTCAATGAAACAAAACTGAAACCGTACATTAATTTTCCCGTCAAAAATCGCGCTGGCACAAGACCCGCGTGGTACCACACTAAACATTTTACGAGCAGGTGTTCTTAGCCTCAGAATGCTTCCTTCCTTGGCAAGGATTTTTTTTGGCACAGACAAAACCCATTTGTTTATATCAACAGGCGTCTGCAATATGTGACGAATTGACTCTTAACATTCTTATATCCAGCTCAAAATTATTTTCATTCGAAAACGATTCAGACAACAAATGCAACCCTTTGTGATTCAGCCCAGTCCGAGGCTGTTTCATTTTCGTCTATTTCGGGCTTTGATACGTACAAGAGACATTGACATTGCGCACAAAGGTAAAAAAGAATCGACCAAGAAACGAGGGATCTGTTAAAAATAAACGCGTCAATCATGACTTTTTATCAGGAAATGTAAAATTTACTTTTTTTTGGAAACTCGTTTTTAAAAAAACAAAACAATTGGGACTTTTGACTGAGGAGATTAAGCTATAATGACAATATCGTACGAAAGCGTAGAGCTGCCATATCTACACTGAAAAATATTTTTAGCAAAATGTACACTTTTTCTGTAAATTTACGCTTGTTATGGAAATTTACAATTTTTCTGTAAATTTACAGAATTTTTTTTACAATTTTTATTTACAGAAATTTATAATTTTTCTGTAAATTTATAGAAAAATTGTAAATTTACAGAAAAAGTGTAAATTTTAAACTTTTTCTGAAAATTTACAATTTTTATTTACAGAAATTTACAAATTTTCTGAAAAGAGTAAATTTTCAGAAAAAGCGTTAACAGTTCAAAAAAAATTAACAATTTTTCTGTAAATTTACAGATTTTTTTACAATTTTTATTAACAGAAATTTTCAATTTTTCTGTTACTTTACAGAAAAATTGTAAATTTCCAGAAAAAGTGTAAATTTTCAGAAAAAGCGTAAATTTACAGAAAAATTGTAAATTTCCAGAAAAAGTGTAAAATTTACACTTTTTCTGTAAATTTACGCTTTTTCTAAAAATTTACATTTTTTCTGAAAATTTACAGAATTTTTTTTACAATTTTTATTTACAGAAATTTACAACTTTTCTGTCAATTTACAGAAAAAGTGTAAATTTTCAGAAAGAGCGCAAATTTACAGAAAAAGTGTAAATTTACAAAAAATGTCAACGTTGGTATGGCAGCTCTACGCTTTCGTAACATCGTATTAGAAGAAATCGTATTTTTTATTATGATTAAAAAAGGTTTTAATTTTACTGAACTTTATTGAAAATACGATTGCACAGCCAGATTTTGTTGAAAAACATATCCGGTGTCAAAAACGTTAGCTTAGAAGTAATTTAAATAAAACATGTCCGTGGTGTTTATTGTTGCAGAACGAAAAGGCGGAAGTTAAGCAAAAATGGGCGTCCCGATTACTGGGAAAGTTACGAAAGGATATTACGCAGGAGTGCCGCGAAGATTTCGTTTTAAGTATAACAGGAAAGCGACCGGCAGTTTGCGTGCTGTCCAACCCCGATCAAAAGGGCAAAATGCGCCGCATCGACTGTTTGAGACAAGCAGATAAAGTGTGGCGGCTCGATCTCGTAATGGTGATACTGTTCAAGGCCATCCCTCTGGAAAGTACGGACGGTGAACGGCTGGAAAAAAACCCGGACTGTTCACAACCGGGCCTGTGCGTCAATCCATATCATATAAACGTCTCCGTAAGAGAATTGGACCTTTATTTGGCCAACTTCATCAACAGTCACGGTGAGTTTCAGTCACGAGATTTATTAATCATCATATCACAGAAATTGGACGGCCGTTTAATAACTAGATGGTTTTTCTACGAATTACACCGTTACAATGAAAGTGGAAGTGTTTTGTTTATACGCGCACGATTTTTTTTGAAAATATGCCAATTTTAAATAATCAAACAACTATTATTTAATTCCCACTGAATCTGCCAACTATATCGTAAACTAGATAATCTTTCGTAAATTGTTTTTGTTTATTTCTTAATTGATATTTTGTCTAAGTAAATATAAATATAGTTATTTTTACTAATGACGAACGAAAAAATTGACCACCTACACTAATGAGATTTCTGTTTCACTCTAAAAATAGATTTTGAAAAATCACCATTTTCCTGGACTGAGTTAAGAAAATGTATAGCTGCTTCTTCCGAAGCTTTAAACGGGTTCTATGATGAAACCATCTAATTAGCTCAAAACACCATTACTGCTTTTCTCTTTCGATATTTTTATATACCAATATAAAGTCTATAATTAGAGCACCTTATATTAACCAGTCAAAGTAAAGTAGAACTAAAAATATACAAAAGAATATCACATTAAAACCAGCGGTTATTTTTAACCCACCAGGACTGTAAATAAAATTGGTATAGCGCGAAATTCAAAACTTTCAGCAAGAAAACTATTCGCCATCCTTGGTTAAATAAATTTTCTTTTCAGAAATTTTAAGTGGAGTGTGCTATAACAATAACAACAAGAAAGAGGATGATAGGAAAAATAAAGGTAAGCTATCGTTAATAGGGTACTTAAATGTGATAAGTACTGAATGTGAAGAATGGATTTACTTTTGTCAAAAAAACTCGGACTATCGAACTGTGAGTTACCGTTTCGATTATTTCGATTCCGATAAGTAGATTACGTCACTCTGGAAACGATTCGAACAGTTTTATGATCATAATCTAAAAGGAGCCTCTATTTTGCAGTGACAGGGTATACTCACAATCCCTACAACGGTGTTATATGTAACGACATAATATTAGCGACAGGAGTATTTTCATCAAAGGAACTATGGAAGTTGTCCAAATGTAATTTTTGTACACCTTCCTGATATATTCGGCATTAATCCTGTTTACTTTTAGCCTCTATCTTACACGAATTATCGGATCCTCAGCCTAATATGAACAGCGTTAAATTGGAGCACCCAGCGTACTACTGTAACAACTATCCGGAACAGCCAGTGGTACCCGACAGATCTTCGTCTGTCGACACTATGGTTGTTTCTAATACTTACTGTAAGTAAGAAATGCCTTATTACATAATTTAAAGTTAAGTCAATCTATTTTTAAGACCTTGTCGCAATTTTATACTGAAGCTGTTTTTCGTACAACGATTCTCCAGGAACAAGGAGATCCAAAAGCATCATATTTTATTTGATATTGATTTTCAGATAAAACGTCTCACAGAGACAGCAACGTGTTAAGTAGACAAAAAATTAGTTAGCTACACTTCCGTTTTAAATTTCTTTCTAGTTACATTGTAGGACTGTTTCCTGAAACCTTATAATATTTTTTTTTTCATCGTCTTATGTGTTATAAACATATCTGACCTAGATTTAGTCTATTTTGGTCTCAAGGCTTTTTTTAAGAAATGAAGATTTCAGTTCGATAGAAAATATACGATTTTAATGAAAACAATTGCAGCCATGCCACAAAACACCACGATAGTGTCTTCCAGTTCTCAAGCGAGCCCGAATGCTTTATATTATCAACACAGTCCAGAGGTCCAACACCATCAGCATCAAAATCCAGTAAAATATCCAGAAAATGGCCACGACACCTTGTCAGATTTCGTTACTTTTGTTTGTCAGGAAACGGATAACAACCAGAACGCACAAGTAAGCAAACTCATTTTAGAAAATAGCTGGATGATCAAACTTTGCTAGCATGGTAAAGATTGATCACCTTAAGTCAACCTATACAGGGTCCGGCAAAAGTGCGTCGATCGGGCATCTGTAGCTCCCTAGTATAAAAAATTTGGTAATTTTGTTTAAGTGCAAACCTAAAGTATGTACTAGAATGTACTTCAGGAAAATATTTTAACTTCTACAGGGTGGCTCAAGAAAGTGTGAGTGGATCAAGATGATTTTTTTTAAATGTAACACCCTGTATATTATTACATTTTTTGCTTCCTTTCAGATCACTTTACATCATCCTAAGATATTAGTAAATATATTTAGACAGTTTCAGAGATATTAATAAATAAATCTATATATATAAATCTGACTGTCCTGACTGATACTGACTCATCAACGCCCAGACCAAACCCTTGACCCTAGAAAGCTGAAATTTTGCACAGGGATTCCTTTTATGATGTTTACGTAAGATAAGAAAGGATTTTTAAAAATTCATCCCCTAAGGGGGTAAAAAGGGGGGTGGAATATTACAATATTTTTTATTTAAAAACGGTCAAGTTTCCGAAAAACGCTGAAACACGTATATTTTATTTTCTTTTTTACATATTTTCAGATTTTTAAAAATGTATACAGGGTGTTTCGAAAAATCTGGTCATTGATTAATCACGATCCTGCTTAAAGCGCTTGACGTAAAAAGCTGATTTTTGGAAAACGGATTGACTTTAGGGTGTAGAGGTTCGATAAGAAGGGATTTTTCGAAACTCGAATTCTAAGGGGGTGAAACCGCCCCTCAAATATTAGAATATTTTTATTTAAAAAACGGTCAAGTTTCCGAAAAAACGCTTAAACACGTATATTTTTATTTTCTTTTTTACATATTTTAAGATTTTTAAAATGTATACAGGGTGTTTCGAAAAATCTGGTCATTGATTAATCACGATCCTGCTTAAAGCGCTTGACGTAAAAAGCTGATTTTTGGAAAACGGATTGACTTTAGGGTGTAGAGGTTCGATAAGAAGGATTTTTTCGAAACTCGAATTTAAGGGGGTGAAACCGCCCCTCAAATATTAGAATATTTTTTATTTAAAAAACGGTCAAGTTTCCGAAAAAACGCTTGAACACGTATATTTTATTTTCTTTTTTACATATTTTAAGATTTTTAAAAATGTATACAGGGTGTTTCGAAAAATCTGGTCATTGATTAATCACGATCCTGCTTAAAAGCGCTTGACGTAAAAAGCTGATTTTTGGAAAACGGATTGACTTTAGGGTGTAGAGGTTCGATAAGAAGGGATTTTTCGAAACTCGAATTCTAAGGGGGTGAAACCGCCCCTCAAATATTAGAATATTTTTATTTAAAAACGGTCAAGTTTCCGAAAAAACGCTTAAACACGTATATTTTATTTTCTTTTTTACATATTTTAAGATTTTTTAAAATGTATACAGGGTGTTTCGGAAAATCTGGTCATTGATTAATCACGATCCTGCTTAAAGCGCTTGACGTAAAAGCTGATTTTTGGAAAACGGATTGACTTTAGGGTGTAGAGGTTCGATAAGAAGGATTTTTCGAAACTCGAATTCTAAGGGGGTGAAACCGCCCTCAAATATTAGAATATTTTTATTTAAAAACGGTCAAGTTTCCGAAAAAACGCTTAAACACGTATATTTTATTTTCTTTTTTTACATATTTTAAAGATTTTTAAAAAATGTATACAGGGTGTTTCGAAAAATCTGGTCATTGATTAATCACGATCCTGCTTAAAGCGCTTGACATAAAAAGCTGATTTTTGGAAAATGGATTGACATTAGGGTGTAGAGGTTCGATAAGAAGGGATTTTTCGAAACTCGAATTCTAAGGGGTGAAACCGCCCCTCAAATATTAGAATATTTTTTATTTAAAAAACGTTCGAGTTTCCGAAAAAAACGCTTAAACACGTATATTTTATTTTCTTTTTTTACATATTTTCAGATTTTTTAAAAATGTATACAGGGTGTTTCGAAAAATTGATTAATTGGTCATTGATTAATCACGATCCTGCTTAAAGCGCTTGACGTAAAAAGCTGATTTTTGGAAAACGGATTGACTTTAGGGTGTAGAGGTTCGATAAGAAGGGATTTTTCGAAACTCGAATTCTAAGGGGGTGAAACCACCCCTCAAATATTAGAATATTTTTTATTTAAAAACCGGTGAGTTTTTCGGAAAAACTCTTAAACATGTATATTTTATTTTGTTGTTTTACATATTTTAAGGTTTTTTAAAAATTTATACAGGGTGTTTCATAAAATATAACCATTGAGTAATCACGATTCTACTTAAACTGCTTGACGTTTAAAGCTGATTTTTGGCAAACGGATTGACTGGGGGGTGTAGAGGTTCGATAAAGAGGGGGTTTTCGAATTTCAAATTCCAAGCGGGTGAAAACGACCCACAAATATTACAATATTTGTTTTTTAAATACGGCGAGCCTTTCGGGAAAACACTTGGACACGCATAATTGATTTTGTTTTTTACATATTTTTGAACTTTTTAAAAAATCATACAGGGTGTTCCAAAAAGTTGGGTAATTGATTAATCACGATTCTGCTTAAACTGCTTGACGTAAAAAGCTTATTTTTGGCAAACGGATTTTTCGAAAGTCAAATTCCAACGAGATGAAACTACCCCTCAAACATTATACCAAGTTATATAATAATATCGCCATATTGTTTTTTCTCATGCTGACATAAATGTAAGAAAATTTTATCTTAGTTTGTATGTTAATGGAAATTCTTGCTTTGCTTGATCATCACCATTACAAATGATTAATCCGACGCGAACGAAGTCGCGGGTACACACTAGTAAAATATATATTTTCAGTCTTTCTTAAAAAAATTATTAAAACCACAAGAACTGTCCTGAAATCAAAACTATATTAGATATTTACTTTAGATGGTCTGGACTTACTTTGCTCTAAATATCGTAATCTTAAATCATACAGGGTGCTCAAAATACTACGCCAAACTTTTTAAAATATAAAATAATTTTTCTTCGTTTTTTTGAATGGAACACCCTGTATATTAATCTTTTAATAGATGGAGAATTAAAAAATTTTCATTTTTTGTGTTTAGAGTATATCAGCATTTTTAACGGTTTCGCAGATACTCGCGGTATTATTTCACATGGCTCTTTCAACGGTAGAATACGAGAATCATTGGGTGGCTTTAATAAAAATAACATATATATATATTGTGGAAAACGCCATATGAAATATAAAACCGCGAATATCTGTTAAAAATTTTGAAATACTCTAAAGGCAAAAAATTTTCATTATTCCATTCTCCATCTATTAAAAGAATAATATACAGAGTGTTCTACTTAAAAAAACGCAGAAAAAATATTTTATATTCTAGATAATTTGGCGTAGAATTTTGAACACCCTGTATGATTTAAGATTACATTATTGATAGCAAAGTAAGTACGAACCATCTAAACAGGACACTTCTTGTATTTGTAATAATTTTTGAAGGAAAGTTGAAAAATATATATTTTTTATTTTATTTTATTAATATCTCTGAAATTATCGAAATATATTTACTCATATCTTAGAATTATGTACAGTGATCTGAAGTCTGAAAGGAAGCCAAAAACGCAATAATATACAGGGAGTTCCAAAATAATCATTCCGATCCACTCTCACTTTTTTGAGCCACCCAGTAGAAGTTAAAATATTTTCCTGAAATACATCCTAGTACATAATTTACGTTTGCACTTAAAACAAAATACCCAAGTTTTTTATTCTAGGGGCTACAGATGCTCGATCGACGCACTTTTGTCGGACCCTGTATAAAGGAGGAAAACTGGAGTATATAGCAACAACGAATTCTTTTCGATTTTAGATGCAATCGAGCCTCTCGAGAAGTCCTAAACCGCAATATTTCCCATCTACGATGCTCCCACCTCCACCGTTGCCTCCTATGGCCAGGCCTGTACCAATAATTCGATCGACAGGGGAAGTTTCCATGGGCAGTACAAATTCACCACCTCCAAGCATAACACCCCCTTGCAACGAATCATCGCCAGGCGACGATGTAAGAAAACTACCTTTCAATAAACGTACACCAGAAATTCAAAGGACAAAAGAATCAATCAATTTAAAACAAAACTACTAAAAGTAGTTTAATATAATTTCTCTTACACAATACGTTTTGAATTCTTGTTGTACGCTGTCGAATTATTAGAAGTGAATGACAAGTAAAGTAATTGGAACCCCAAGGTCCCCGAAATCAACTCGTCGCCCCCTCTGAGTCCGGGAAGCCACGAGAGACGGAAGTCGCCGATCCAGAGGAACTCCGTACCCACCAGTGGACCATACTCGCCAGGCCGGGACTACACGTCCTTCAACCATTTCCACGGGCAGCCAGGACATGTTGGTAGTTAGTATTTGTAGCACCTAGAGCCCAATGTTACCACCTCTTTCTTTTCCAGCTTTTCAGCTATCCCAGTATGGGCCCGATGTCTGGCGTTATCAGTCCTACCAACCTCAGTATGTACTCGCCCAACGTGAATACGTCGAGAGGTACGATTGTTAGCAGCGTTGCCAGAGATTAAGATTGTACTTAGACCATAAAAGGAAATTATTACTGAATTTTAATTAAAAATATTATTATAAATTGGTAAATAAGGGGGCCTCTAATAATTTCGTGAGGGTATCAGGATGGCCAAACCAAACCAAACATTTTGCGCTGGATGTATACTGTGATCAGGGATGTGACTTATTTCAAATACATGTATTACTTAATTAGTTATTTACGATTTATTACAAGTATTACTTATTAATTATTATTTAAGTAAATACAGATATAGTAAGATACAAAGTACGTATATTTGAAATACTTTTTTAATTTCATCTTGTATCTTCTATTTAAATACATTTTTTTAGTATCTTAGTATTTTATAAATACTTAGTTTACTAAAATACTTTTACTAATTATTACATATGCATATTTTTTACTTTACGACATTCACTCATAATATGGACTAAATATAATATCCGTATTAGGTATGATGAAATATCCGTAGATGAATAATCTTGTCCTGACTGAAACACGTAAAATTAATCGGTATGAAAAACAAAAATTGGACACTTTAAACAACAATGGGGAATTTTTAAAAAGAAAGACAAAAGACCAATCTTCTTACTGTTTTAGAAAAGACACGATTCTTGTTGATAATTATTATTAAGTAATAAGCTAAATAACTTTAAAAATAAAAATAAATGTTTTCTTTCAAAAGTATTTTATCTTAATAAAAGTATTTATAAAATACGTATTTTATATCTAATATTTCAAATACCTTTTCTACAAGTATTTTGTAACTGATATTACAAATACTTTGCTTAGAAGTATTTTGTATGATAGTAAGACCCATGATTATCTATGGAGCAGTAGCTTGGTACACAAAACTATAGAGCAACGTACAGCAAGGCAAAATCTGTGCAAAGTACAGAGACTGGCATTCATATGCATCATAGGTGCCAACGCATTTATAATAAAAATACAAATTTTGTAAGATCTCACTTGAGATTAGGGGAGGGACAAGTCTCACTAGAGGAAGAGTCAAAGAACCCTCAAAAACGCTTCACGTAATTAATTGAGGCCCCTTAACCTGTATAATCCTCTGGTGCAATTTTAGAAGCTCTAGCAACGCTGGTCGTAAATTGACCACACGAGCACGACACAACGTGGACATAAAGAGGATGTCTTGATTACAGGCACCACGCGTTCTAGCAACATCTCGAGGTGGACGACGACGCCGCTCTTCACCCTGGACCAGGAGGACTTCATGATAGCGCCGAGCTCAGAGCAGAGCGCCATTATCCTGATGGAGGAGGCCGGATCCGGAGGAGCTCCGGAGCACAGCGGCCAGTGTTGCACCGGAGCCACCCTCATGTGTGACGCGGATCGATTCTTCCAGGCAGGGGACGGCTTGGACGGCAACCAGTCGGCCGGGAATGGCCGGGAAACGGTTGATCAGATGCCTCAAACACCCAAGTCGCCCTAGCGTTGAGTTCCACAACGAACAAGAACTGCTTTTCGCAGACAAATCCGCCAGTTTATGTGTGACGTTTCGTTGAATTCTCATTAATTTCCGCGCGGAATTCGGTGCGCAAAATCTCCCGCTATGTCAGATTGATGCTGCCCTGACCTCACGCCTAATTAAATTTAACATCAACCTAACATTTTTTAGAGATTGTAAACTGGTAGCGTCAATCAGCATCGCGCGAGACATGACATAGCTGCTCAAATAGTGTAGAGAAATTTAGGTTAGGTAAAAATGTATGTATGTATACTTTAGGTTGATCACCGGTGCCAATTGGGCCGAGCGATTCTGTATTTGAGGGACCATTCGATCGTCTTCGACACAGGCGTTTCGAGTGACTCGTCCTCAAATTCGGCGTCGCAGTAACTCGGTGAATTTTTTAGTCTACTGCGCCCAAATCTAACCCCCTACGACATAAAAGTTCGTCTTATTTTTCGGCGTTTTAAGCGGTCTTTCAAAAAGACCGCGCTATTATAGAATCACGACGGTCTAGGATTACGTAATTTTTCGATAAAGTACTACAAGTGACCTTAAAGTTTACGAATGAAAAGACTTTTTTGCCTGATGTTTTACGGCTACTTTTTTAATAGGTTTGACGTTGTATATATACATGATCTAGTCGACTTATATTGTATATACACTTTATTATAGAGCACGTTTATTTAGTGCTTTAATAAAATTTATAAAAAAGCTCTTTTTAAATTAAATATTTCGACGGAACTAGGTGTAGTTCAAAATCAGTTATGTGATAATTATATTTGTCTTTCCCTCTTAGTCAAATTAACCCGTATTAAGCAATATTTCGAGAACAATAATATAATTGGAAACAGCTAACAGTCTTAGTGAAAACCCTGGTAAAACTTTTCAAATGCTTAATTTCACGAATCGTCGCTTGAAATAAGACATACGACACGGACAAGAAATAGTTATTGAGAGGGAAGAGAATGTTAAAAACGCAGGGGGTGGTATTTTGGAGCGCGTGCAATTCCGTTCCTATTGGGTAGAATATCCAGAGTTGCTTGTCTTCCACACTACGAAGAAACAGGGCTTGTTGCGAGAACAAGCTGAGCTGGATCCGTGCCTTAGAATAACAATAAATAATAATATTGTTACCGTAGCTTATAGATATTTCGTAGCTATTGAAAAAAGCTTGCTCACTCAACTTTTTCCAGCTCATACAATTTTAGCACCTTACGTCCCTCACGAATTTTTTATCTTACCAAATAAAAAAATATTTTTTTTACCTAATTTTTTTTCTTTACGTAATATATTACCGGAGTTTTCAGATGCTGCATCGTTTTCGTTCATTTTTATAACGAATATGTAAATTAGACCGTTATGAGCTTTCACTTCAACGGTAAAAAAAGTAAATGAAAATAATTAATTAATAATTATAGTTGACGGTGAGTTTCAGTAGCTAAGTGAGATAAACAATTACGTGATGGTGGATGCAATAGATTAGTGGCCATATCGTGGCATTTTTAGGTACCTTATTAGACATTTGCGTGCGATCAAATATTACTTATAAGAAAGAATTACGCGCCATATAATGGGGCATATTCTTTGAAACGCTTAACGCAAAATAAAATTATTCCGTTCGAAAAATCAATACCCTTGCAGTTTTCCCACTACAGGAAAGTTAATTATTAAGAATGTACATTGTTTGAAAGGTCACTTTATAGATATATACTTTACCAGGTCCAAAAAAAAAAGAATTTTGTGACTAGCGTTAAACAATAAGATCGTAGAAAATTCTTTTTTAACGAAACAAGATATTTTTAATATTTCCAGGTCAGAAATGTAATATCTCCAGGTCAAAAGTGCAACGAAAAAGAATTTCCTACGTCGTTGTGAAGAATATTTGATCGCGCTATTAACGTAGCAGAGTAATCCTGACTGATATTCCTACTCCCTCCGCTAAAATCGACTAACAAAATGGATGCTCTGCCTTTATTTAATCACTTTGCCCTTTTAATACCCATCTTCGGCTAATAATAAAGCGTAGTTAACGCTTTCTAACTTTGTGTTGAGTAAAATTTTATTCATCTTTTGCTCGTTGACATTTTCGATGCCGCAGATCTTTTCGCAGATGCGTATAGAGAATAATATATTATATGAGCTGTTATTTTTGAAAGTGGTAATAAGTAATAAGTCCAATTTAAAAAAAAATAGTTATTGGTAGTTTCATTCTTTCCATATTTATTAACCATACATTCAATGGAGTACGATTTTTTATTATAAGCGAACAAAAGAATTTTGCTAATTTTAATGCTAATTTTAAAAGGCAAATTAGTTTAAAATATCATTTTTTTTATTTAAAGATCCTAACGACGTAATTTTCATTTTTAGATTTTAATATAACTGAAATTAATTTTAATAAACTTGGTTCGTGTATTTAAATGTCTCCATTTTAATTATTACTTTTTACATAAAAAAAACATTTCAGTAAAGCTAATGTCTATAAAAACATGGACTTAAATTTACTCCTGTTTTTATTTATTGTATTATGTTATTTTTGAAAGTGGTATAAGGCCATTTGGAGTTAAAAAAATCGTTTATTTTTGTAAGAATTGTAAAAGATTTTATTTCATTATAAAATTTAAAAGATGTAGAGTGTTAATAACAACTCGAAAATCTTCAACTGTTAACAATAACTCGAAAAAATTAAGGTTTACGAATATTTTTAAATTAATTCAAATGCAAAACCTTAAATATCTCGATCAATGGAAAAGTGGGCTTACCTATATCTTTTTCAAAAATAACAGCTCATATCGGAAACTGAATAAAATAAAATAAAATATAAACGAGCAACAGTTGGAACAGAATAACGCCAATTAATGTCAAGTTAATAGATCTAAATGTATTCTTTCCGTAATGCTTTGGCTAACACGGGTTCAGTTCGAAAAATCATGGAATTGAACAAAGTGGAGTAATATTTTCGCAATTTTTCAGGACAATACCTTCAGTTAAATTATTTGTTATACAGAGTTAGTTTTGTACTACTGTATATATTCGACGATATTATTTATATTAGTATTTAGATGGTTACGTTCTTCTTATGTTGTACAAATCGTTTGATATCATTATTACTTAACATTATATTAATTTGTTGATTTAGTTTTTAGGTAATTACTTAATTAAGATGAAACGAGGCAATTCTGATCGATCTATTGACTTGGGAGAATAAACGTTAAATTTTCATGATTATTATAATTATTATGTAAATAATTAACAAAAAAAAAAATAAGTCTATACACTTATAGAATCGGGTGATATTTAACCAGTGCCATTGATATTGTTGATTCAATTGTTGGACGTATTAACTACGTCAAGTAGCAGTTATTATTATTATTATAATTAGTAGGCTTGTAAGAAGCAATTTTTCTTTAAATTCTATAAATAAATCAGAGGGTTTATTTGATAATAAATCGTGTTTTATTTTGAATCCCTCGAACTATGTTATTAAAAAAAAACTTAGAAATGATACAGGATGATGCAACACATATTGGTTTAAAGTGTATTTACCAAACCTATAGAATTGGCTAAACTCGAACAAAAATTAATGACTGAATATTTCATGCCATTTTGCATAATATGGAGTAATAAATTACTTGAAGAGATTGGAAACACATTTGCAGAAGCAAGATGCTGCTAAAAAAAGGTTTCGTTTAAAAATTAGAACAAGAGATTTGCATTAATATTAGTTTTGTAATCGTCTGTAGCTACATATATAACAAATATTACGTATAAGATCATTATTAATAACAAATATCATCGATATATATATATATATATATATATATATATATATATATATATATATATTTTTAATATCAAAATATTCAATTATCTAAAACACAAGCAGATCCAAGGCACGCTTTTAATGCTAAACTTGTTATTAATTGAGCCGTCAAGTTGCAAAACCCGCTTTTTAAAAATCCATTTAAAAAAAATGGTCTATAATGACATATATTAATAGTGGACCCGGAAATCTACATAAACATAGTCCCAAAACTGCAGCAAAAGTCGCCTATTCCTATATAAAATTCACTACAATTCACTACAAATTAAGTTACTTAAAACAGCAAAATCCTTAAAAACTTATATTTGCTTTTTATTGTCACAAATCCCGCATTTTTTCATAGGCTTGATCAACTGACGAATTATCCATTTCAAATCGTTATCTAATTTTAATAAAATAGCATATCTGAAAAATAAAGTTACTGTAGCAAAACCCGCAATATGCATCATACTGCAACAAAACCCTCATTACCCGAATTATTTTTGTGTTTTTTTCTCTGGAAAAATTAAATATTAATTTTAATTTATAAAAAAAGATACAAATCAGTGATTCTACTCAATGGACACGTTTTTTGTAAAATAACGTTTCAAACATAGTTTTTGCGTATTATCTCGAAAATCCAAATAATTTACCTACAAATTGCTTAAAAAATCATTAAAATCAGATAAAATGTATTGAACTTTAAAATATGTAGATGAAAATTTTAAGATGTCTGATTTGTAACAATTCTTGTATTAAAAACGTAATTTTGATATCAATTTCAAGAAAATCGTCAAATTAACAAAGCCTCGACATATACATTGTACTCCAGTGTATATGTGAGCAACTATAGCCCCCATATAAATGAATGAATCTGGTCAAACCCTTTCTCTTTCATAGAGAAGCTATATAAATACTTAAAAGAACCCAAAACAATTTAGTTTGGTTTTCATTACAAGTTAAATTTATTCTAGCGTGATGTTGATATCCGTAATTTTAGGTAATTTTATTTTTTTAATATATGTGTGACGCGTGAGTGGGGGTGGCTGTGATTACTAAAGTGAGGAAAAAAAGCGCAGAAGTTAATTTTATTTAGAAAAAAAGCAGATATAAGAATCTAAAAATTAAATTAACGATAATTAACGCATTTTTTAACTCTGTGTGTTAATTTGTTGTTTCCGCTAGTGGAGAAACTTAATACTGTTTTGAAATGCACTTGAGTTCTACATAATTACTTTTTTTATACTTGTATTTACTATGTTGTTTTATTCCACTACAGCGAGTTTAAAATTTTCCATTTTTTTTTCAAACAAAAATTCTATTTAGCCAATCTCCTAATTCTGGTGGAGCAATGTCAGTCCCAAGTACTTCGCAATGACAGGCAGTATTCCATACAGTACGAACTGCAAACTTACACACAAGAGAGCGAATTCCTTCAAGCATCAAGGTAAGTGAAGGGTGATATATTCCCTTACACAAGGACTCACCAAAAATAAAAATAACGATTATTTTTTGTTTTGCAACGAACGCTGCAACTTACGACATTCGACCTTTATCTCGAATAAAAATTAGAAAAAAACGTTTTGCAAAGCAATTAAATTGAAAATATTCTGTTAATGACTTACAAAGATCTTAATTGGCTTTATATAGAGATAATTTTTCTTTCGACAGACCTAAAGCCAACCAATATCAGTATCAATACGAGCTTGCACAGAATTATCAACCCGAAGCGATATACCAACAGAGCTATGCCCCAAGTTCAGTAACCAGTACGAGAGTCAGCAGACCTAAACAAGAGAAAAACCAGCCAGTGGTGGAACAATATTTAAAGGAAGTGACTCCGACGACGAAGACTGTATACGAGCCAATACCATATCAATACAGTAACCAGGTGCCCATCTTAAAGCAGGCTCAGTATGTTTTGGAGCAGGAACCTCAGCAGTAAGTAAAAATGTTAAAATTACCGTTAGATCCGACAAATGCAATCCTTTAATATTCACAACGAACACGCATAAGAACTATTGGCAATGAA
Organism: Sitophilus oryzae; assembly: GCF_002938485.1. Taxonomy (NCBI): domain Eukaryota; kingdom Metazoa; phylum Arthropoda; class Insecta; order Coleoptera; family Curculionidae; genus Sitophilus; species Sitophilus oryzae. The sequence continues at coordinate 4,898,625 of NW_022146105.1, forward strand.
ATTACTGTTCACTGTATGCTTGAATGTCAAACAATTGCTGACATTAAAAGGTTATTCAAATGGGAAGCGTTCTCAGAAGATTTCACTTTCTAAGCAAAACAGTGCGATTAGCGTAAACGAAGATGTAATGCATAATGCCACCGAACGGAGTGTTGTTAATTTCTTACTGGCTGTACACATATAAGGATTCCTCTGGTTTTCTTATAAAAGAGAGTCACGTATAATTTAATAAAAGAAATTGAAATAATTTTCTCCGAACTAAATATTTAATTATGAACTAGCGCGGTTTTTATTTCCAAATATCTTCACTCGTTATACTTTCCTATGTTGCGTATATGCAATTTTGTTGCATAATTCTTTTTTCTCTCGTCCAACTGGTACCTAGCTCTGCAGATTTATTGTGAGAACCAAAATACAGAAAGTAGACAGAACAAGATTTGAATAAATTTCGAAGTACGAATTTCATATCGCGTCTTAAAAATGTTGTTTTATTGTTAAGGTTGGCGGGTATTCTTAATTTTCTTAATTCGGAATGACTATTCATTATACATTAATAAGAAATCAGAGTATTCGTGCGTCGGTGTACCTATATCTAGCTCCGTTCACTTTTACTTTCATGCACACTTTTATTTCTTGTTATTAGTGCAATACCGGCACTATTCTGCTTTCGATAAAAGAAATTGTTCAATTAAATTTAATTACTCGCTTGTTATATTTAGGCGGCCTTACGTTCCCCAATCAAAATATGAAATTCCCGAAGCGGCCACGGCATCACCAGTAGCTCAAAACACTCTTGCCTATCATAACGTCCTTTTGGCCCACCAAAACGCAATTTACGACAAACAAAGAACACCTAACCAACCACAGAAACCGTCCCAAGGTCCACCACCCAAGTCTGCCATATTCATTACACAAAGTATCCCAAAAAAACCGAAAGTAGTAAAAATAGTCAAACCAAAAACATCCACTCTAGACGAAGAAATTGATTACCTCACTAAACTTCAATACAGACAACAACAGTTGCAACAACAAAGCAAAGATAACGAAGCTAATCAATTTAAATATCAATCTAGAATACCTCAATACGCAAAACCAGAATTATTGACTGCCGAAGAAGAACAAGCTCAGATTCATCAACCTCGTATAGCCTCACCTTTACTCCTCGGTAAGTTTAAAATCGCAAAAATTGTTATTCATACAATTTTAACTTTCAATCTTACAGCTAAACCTATAAAAGTGCAAAGACTTCCAAGCTATCAACCACAGTATCAGCAAAGCATCACCTATCAACCTGAAATAGCGTATCAACACCAACCCCAGCAATATGAACAGCCTCAGCTGATTCAGTACCAACCCCAGCCTCGGGAACAACTGCGTGAAAACCTATAAAGCGGGACCCAGGTATTTGCCTGATCAAAAACAAGTCAGATATCAGGAAGTTGCCATTGAAAAATATCAGCAAAGTGAAATACCTAGTGAAGCTATTCAAAAATATCAGATTCCTGTAAATCCTAAAATTGCCAGGCCCCAGCAAATACAATACACTTTAGAAGATCAATCACAGCAAAGGTAGATAGAAGGCCATAAACAAATAATTGAAGATCTATTTTATTTTTCTTTTACTAGGGAACAACCCCAACAATATAAGCAAGTTCAACAGCAGACAGAATCATCTTCAAAACCTCCACCTTATCAAGGGCCGGAAGTTAAACAAAAATTAGGTAGAAATTCGAATTTGCGTATTCTTAAAACAGGTAAACCTGTGGTTTTTATCGGCCATGAAGAATAATAAAAAGGTTTTGTAGAGATATTTATTGCAATGCATAATTTAACGAGTTTTTAAGTTGTATGAAAATCTTGTTTCCTTTTACATAGAAATAATTTATATTCATTAGAAGTAATGTTTATTGTATATATTATATTATTTTAAATAAAATCATTTTTATAATAAAATCCCCCATTATTCTTCCTGAAGCGCCATCTATGTATATTTGGTTGTAATTCTATTTATTTAGAATAAACATTATATTAGGAATCTGTAAATATTGCTAGAAAACTTTATATTTTAAACAGTACACAAATTTAAAAGAATTTAAAATGATGGAGTCACAAGAGTCCTTTAGGTTTGAGGTTACTTACAAAATAAATAAGAATTGTTAGTGAATTTATAAACTAAAATGGTAATTATTAAATCAATGTTTAGAATCGAAATAAAATTAGATTTTGTAGAAATTTCGTTTCAATGGCGATGCTGACTGTCCAGACTGGATTCTAGCAGAAATTTATACACTATCTCGCTTGTCTTCAATTAAATTAAAACTTCTAGGCCAAATAGTAGTGCAGGGCATTATAAATCCACCCTTACAGGTAAAAAGTGTTCTTGTAGGTGCAATATCATATCAATAATTCATATATTTTAGATTGAGAAAGTTGAAAAACTTTTTGCTGATTCCAAATTAGGTATGGCTGTTGTTTTATACAACTCAAAAATCAAACGTATTTAGAGATATCTTTTAGATACGGATATCAACTTAAAAGCTTGCATAGCTTGTTTAACTTACATTATATCTGCCGCAACACGGTTTAATTGTGAAAGCAGTGCCCTCCAATCTGAACTACAGCAGCTAGGATTGCCAAGAGAACATAGTATATCAATCAAAAGAGTTTACGATGAACAAAGTGGTAATTTAACAGATTATTTTAAGTCCAGGTCACTGAAAAGTATGAATTATATTGAGTAAAAAACTCTGTATTATTTTAACTTATTATATTGTTCTAGTAAATAATCTAGAGGATGTCTCTGGGAATTTCATTAAAGAGACTGGATGTGGTTTACTAAATCTGTCTATAAATGAGAAAACAGAATCACTAAAACTAGCTCCAAATACTATTAAGAGTCTGCTGGGAGACTTAGTAGCAGTGAGGAATAGAATGAAAGATTTAAAGGAAGCATTGTGAATCATATAAAATGTATACATATAAATTTTTTTTATTAAATATAACCTGTAACTTATAATTAATTTTGTATAAGTTTAGGGGCAATATATACAGTCCAATATCGAGCTTAAGTCTCTATAAAACTTAAGAATAAACATTTTTAAGTTATTGCACAAACATACTTATAAAAATTAGTAATTCCCTTATTGATTCCGTATTGGTAATCTGGCGAATGCGCTGGGAAATTATTAAAGAGCTTTCTCCGAAGCCCATTTTGAATGTTTTAATAGTCTGCCGAATGCGCCAGGATACTAAGAAACGCAATATGTGTTTATGTATCTAGCTTGTAAATTGTAATAAAATTATTTTATGCAAAAATATTAAACTTTTACTATAAGATGCTATAATATATCCACTTATTACTTTTTGTAAATTTACTTTATTTTTTTAGTGTAACTGAATAATCCCCAAATACACCATGTAAATATAATAAATTTTGTATTGGTGAAACATCCAAACCCTTAAATGTTCGAATTAAAGAAAATTGATTATTTAAGAAAGGGAGATTTCACAACACAAAAATGATTATGAAAGAAGCGATAAAACGAAAAATAAAAGAGGCTTTTTTAATACAGTCTAATAAAAATAAATGTATTGCTCAGGCATCTGTAGGGGTGAGTAATGTATGGTTATCGCTTTTTTGATTTTAATAAACATAACATAAATAAACATAAGACAACATAACAGTAATTGTCATCAGGCAGTAATTGTTAATTTTGAGTTTAACTTGCAATAATGTTATTTTAACAGAACGTCAACCGTTTTTATATAGGTACGTAAAGTGTTCTTGAAGAATATATTTTAAATAGTTTCTTTCTTTGTGTCTAATTGCTTGCGACTACGGGGTTAAGCATTTTTTTGTCCGTTGGGCAAATTTGTTTATTAGTAAATCACTGCTGATAAGCTGGTCTTCGTACGATTAATGGAGCAGTGTTTAGAAAAAAATAACTATTTAATTTTGTAGATTTTCTTCCAGTGCAAGTGGCGAAATACCCATAGGACTTTTTTGAAGAAATGATACCCTCAGTTTTCTAGAGGGAATTGAGTTAAACAAAACTATCCTGTTTTCCTTGATACGATCTGATTGAGCAGGTAAGACTGACAGGTAAAACGTTATGTGTAGACGTAGCTTTAGAAAGTCAAAAACAAAAAAGTGAGAGCAATATCAAGTAATATTCTACTAATATAATAATGGTTTCATTGTGTGGGGCTTTACATACGAATTAAATTTATCAGAATAAACAAGCTCTCAATTTTAAACGAAATTTGATTAGAAAGATCTTGCTGTGGGGGATTTAGCAGGCGATGGGCCACTATCTGGATGCAAAAGTAATTTAATATGTACCCCTGACCGCGAGTCAAACCGAACATAATCTGCCACTATAAATTCCCGATCGTAATTTTAAAATCACACAAACCGATAGCGGATCGCGTTTTCTCTATTATGCATAGGCGGAACTTGGCGGAGGGCATGTGAAGGGATTTGCCGCCAACGACAGAACGGTGTTATGTGTCTGCAAGACGCGTGCCGGTCGCGTGGCCGATAAAACCCAAATCGGCCTGTAATGCGATTGTAATGACCCGTACAAGCGACGCACATGTGTTGACACGTACGCTTCAATCGCAACGAATCTGCACCGATAATAATGCCCTTTTGATGACGCCGCATCTACTTTACTTCTTTTTACTTACAGCACAACAACCAATCGATATGGCGAATACGATCGAACGGAAAATGTGAATACCCAACGCCTTAAGTAATTATTGTCAAATCATTAGCATCAATAGGACATTCTTGGTATTAACTAATTAATCAATTTTAATTATATTAATTAAAAAAAACGATCTAGCTAGAACTAGAGATTAGCAAAATTGTGATTCCAATCCTGAAGAACCTGTGATTGTGATTTTAATATTTACCAAATCAAATTATTCGTAAAAAAATCCTATTGAGCCTTCGTTTCATTTGAAAAAATCGAGATATGATTAAAAATACGATTTGGGCATATTTTAACAGGCCAGGACAAGACGCGAAAAACAACAGACAAACAATAGAGATCCTATATTTCCAAGACATTTCCTAGATTGAAATTTAAAATACGATTTTTTTAAATGTCAAATGTCAAAAGTTGCCATATGGCCTGCCATTCTATTCAGAGTGTCATTTTTATCGAATAAAGTAAAAAAATACCGAGGGTGTCATTTAAAAATCAAAAGTTGTAGTCATTTCAGGCGAAACAGGAAGTGACTGAAAACAATTGAAAACGTCAATCAATCCTAATTTATGTCATATACTGACATACCAAATCTCGTTTTTTTTTATCAGAAAAAAAAAAAGTTATAGAGATGAACCACTCTTGAGAAGCACCCGGTATATTATTGATCGTGGACCTAGAAAATAATACCTTCTCTATAAATAAATAATATCAGAGAGAAAATATAAATATCGTAAATCGCAACTCCTAAAAATTCAAACTCGCAGAAAATCACGGTCCCAATTTACAAAATCACAATCGCCTCAAAATTGCAAATCGCAACAAAATCGCAAGTCGCAACTACAGTAATATGGTTGCCTAAATTGAAACTCGCAAGTAGAATAAATCGCAATCGCAGTTTCCTATGAGAGCCAACCACAGGTTGCGATTGCGATTTTAAAATCGCTGCGATTGAAACGCAGTTTGCGATTTCTTGCCCATCTCTATATTGAATACTTATTTTCCTCTAAACAACATTATTATTTAGGAGACTTACAAATGCTACCGTATGATCGAATAAAAACGGCGTCAGCGATGGCTATGAAATGAAGATCGCTGTCATTTTATATGTAAAATTATATGGGAAAAGTCATCTATCGTCATTTCCAAGCCCACTGGACGCCGTTTTTTTTTTCGATTATACGGTATAATTGATAAAACCGCAACTCCTCATACGAATAAAAACCATTTAAAGAATAAGCTAGCTGACAACAGCCAAAAAATGTAAATTAAAGAGATCTGCTTTAATAAAAACGATGACATATTTAAAAAGGTAGCTAGTAAAAAACAAATTGTTAATTTCCACTCAGGCATGGGAGATTATCGTTGACCATTGAAATATAAAAAGTCTCCAATTATCCGGGATTTCCGGAAAGGGAATCGCTATCCTTAATGACAGGGAAAAAATGCGCCAGCTCATCGGATTACATCATTCAGATGAGATTCAAACGGGGGATGGATTACTTTTATACCGGCTAAAATTGCGAACGGAAACTGGAATCCGAATCGATCCGAAATTTGTCATTTGAGGAGGAGGAGGGGGGGGGGGATGGGAAGGAAAGAAAAGAGGCTGCTTTTAAGTGGCCTCTTTGAAATTCAGATTTCCTCCAAATCATTTCATACACTAGCGTCACTTGGATGTATTTCGGCGCGTTCAATCTATTCCTTTATCCGGAAATTATGTTTGCCAACCAAATAAATCTACCCTGAACAAGGAAAATGGAAAATCTATTTCGATATAAAATACGTTCATGCAAAAAAACGCAAGTGAAAAAATTTTCGTCAAGTTTAAAGTATTATATTTTTTATTTTTAGTCCTATTTTTATGAACTTTTTAGCAAACTGTATATAAATATATCTACTGTAATTGGTAAACCCAGTTTTTTTAAAACCTTTTGTATTTGGCTTATTATACAGGGTTAATAGAAAGTTTTTTTTTACCTAAACTTTAAAACACCCTGGGCAATAATTTCGTGAGTAAATTTTTCTAAAACATTATTTTTCGATCAGAACCATGACTCCTGAGCATTTTACTTCTTGGCTCATATCAATACATGTCTTGGTTAATTTTTGAGAAGAAATGAATAAGTTGCTTCAACTACCTATCATTGTTTTTGATTTTTTTCTAATATGACGAGGTGGCTTTAGTGAATATTATCGTTATATTAAAAATTAAAATTAAAAAGTGGTGATAGTTGAAAAAATTGCAAATTGCCGGTGGTAAGTTCATTTCCTTCTTAAAAATGAACCAAGACATGTATTGATATGAGCCAAGAAGTAAAATGCTCAGGAAGCATGGTTCTGATCGCAAATTAATGTTTTAGAAAAATTTACTCAAGAAATCATTGCACAGGGTGTTTTAAAGTTATTGTAGAAAAACAACCCTTCGACTAACCCTGTATAATAAACCAAATAGAAAAGTTTTTAAAAACAGTGAGTTCACCAATTAAATTAGATATATTTATATACAGGTTGCTAAAAAAAATTATGAACATAAGGCCAAAAATAAAAAAATTGTGGCTCAAAATTTTTTTTGCATCAGAATGTACATACAATCGAAAAAAAAATATTCATTTATCCTTATATCAATACTCTTAGACAACGAAATCTACAATGAGAAATAATTGCGCTGGGAGATTAATAAGATTTAATAATAAGCGAGAACTGGAAATTTATTCTACATATTGACTGGACGCAAGTGTTCTTGACTCAATCATTAATAAAAGGAGCATTAATCCCTATTATCCTAACTAATAATAAATCAGATATAGTTATGCTAAATACCGGGGTTGGGGTTTCGCCAGCGCCCCTAAAGAATCATCCTTTGTGGGAGACCAGCTGACGCTTAATATAGCCTTTTGAAAAAAATCGCACTGCTTTAATCCTATAAGAGAGGCTATATGTATAGCTAGACGGAACCAGCTATACCATACCATGGAGACAACTATTTTTTTTATTTTTTTTTACTATTTTTTTTTATTTTGGAAGAATAACTAAAAAAAGTTATGTTATTTTGGTAAAAGTTTCAAACACCCCGTGGAAGGGTTTAACAAAGTAATGAATTTAAAAACCACTTTCCCTTCAAGCTGTATCTTTTCTCGATAGTTTGTTTTTTGATACATCTCAATAGATCTTTATTTGTTGGAGATATCTCTCTAAAAAAAGTTATTATGATGAATCAAAAAACACAGTTTCCAGAAAAGACGCACCTTGAGAATGAAGTGGTTTCTAAATTCCTTACTGTGGTAAACCATTTCAAAGGAAATTTCAAACTTTCACCAAGATACACCATTTTGTATTCCCACGTTTAATAGAGAAATGGAGAAGAGACTGAGAATTTTTTTTCGAGAAATTTCTCGATCTCGAAAAACTTTAGATGCTGCAATAACTCAACAGCTCATAAAAGGCTAAAAAAATGGAAATAAAAAACTATGTTGGGAAATATTTTCTGGTACAATGCTAATTTACATTTCTTTATTTACAATTATTGCAAATAATCAAAAGATAACTTCCCCAAAACTGTTCGATCAGTCGGTCTTTTCAGAATAAAGAAATGCCGTAAATATAATATATTCTTGTTCTTATGGCACCATTTTTGTATAAATTTCACTATTAACTCCTAAAACGAATTTAAGTAATGTCGAAGAAAAACAGTTTTTCAATAAAAGACTGTTTCGAGTAAACAAAAATCAGTTTGTTGCACAACGAAGTAAAAACTTTCGTAGGTAGCTAGGTAAATTTTAAACCCATATGGATAAAAAACTAAATTAAAAAATAAAGGAGTCGTTTTGATTTTCGCTTTTTAAAACAATATATTTTTATTTTTAATTTAAAAAAAATCGTAACTCCAAAATTACAGTAGCTAGCGAAACGCGGTTTTCAATTTAAGATTAGGAATAATATTTGCAACAAAATTTGTAATAACATCAAAATCAGTCAAAGTCGCAGTTTTTGAGATAAAAAAAAATTGAAAAAATTCCTTTACTTTGAAACTAAAAGAACTGCCTACCAACTTTTTTTAATATATTTTAGTATGGGCGGCTATACGTGCCTCCCGGCGCCAATTTTTTAATAATAGTAAATCAGTTATTTATTTTCGAGACTCTCGAAATTTCGAGAATCTCGAATCGAGATCGAGAAATTGACTTCGAGAAAAACATCGAGACGAGAGTTTGTTAATATCTCGTCTCGATGATCGAGACGAGACGAGAAATTGCCTTCGAGACGAGATTGCTCGTCCCGATGAAACCCTAGTTATTACTATTATATTTTGTCCGTTTTCACTATATCGGTCAGTACATTAAAATAAAGTGCAAAAATAAATGTGTGTTCTTAAACTATTTAAAGAAGAAAATAGAAGCATAAGAAAAGATGACGTTTTCAAATGCTCGTTTCTCGAATCAGTTGGCTGTCGAATCTATAGCGCTAAGCTTGCAATAGGTGTTAGTATATATTGACAGAAACCTCGAGATAAAATGAAAAAGTAATTTTCTTGGAAGAGAATTCATGGCAAGATCTGTTCAATCGTTTTCGCATTAGCATCAAGTTAGCGCTTGCCGTCATGTGACCGCCCCTTTCGCGCGGTTCTACTCCCCTGCCCCCCGCAATCGTCGCCCCACTATCCTAAACCGATGCCGCTGTCCATTGGCATCTGTGCAGTTTTTCTCTCAGGGTGCCACACATTTTAAATAAATACATTAAAACTAATTTCCAAGTATTATGCGTATAAATAGTCTATTAGTTACTTAATTATAAAAAATATATGTGACAAAATATTGGTCTTTGAGTATTGTTATACTACGTATATCTTACATAGGTCTTTAAGGGCCCCACCCAAAATTCCAAACACACGTGCTTTGATTAAGGCTTGATTAAGGTTAGCAGAGCTTCAGCATTTGCCATAAAATAGCGAGCTATTTGTTACAACGCCATATAAATTATATATCACTGTAATCACAAAACTTCAATCTATTTCCGTATTGTAACGGAATTTTAAATTATGTCTTTATTTTCGAGAAAATTTAGTCCAAAAATAAGGAATATTTTGTTGATGTTTGACCATCAAAATCTAAAAAATAAACAAGTTGTCTAAAATTGTGCTACAATACTGATAGAGTAGAATCCTTTATCTTTAATTTCCTTCTTCATTTGTGTAAAAATATCTAGTCAGTTTTACATAAAACGTTAAGTGCCTAACGCTCCTTTTGCTACTACTTCGGACTAATGAAATGGACTCTTAAGTCAAATTAACATTAGCTTCTTTAGCTTTATTTGTGGGCTAAGTACCTATATCTTACAAAGTGTTACAAAAACTACCTACAAATAAGGTTACCATAAGTTGTCCAATGAAAGAATACCTGACAGAGAGATTTATCTGTTATTCCTTGACTTATTTGCAGAAAGACAGACTTTACTTTACTTTAAAGGAGAAATTAAAGGCATTTGAAAAAGTGTTAAAGGGTATCTAAGAGCTTACAAATGACAAATTAATTGGATTATCCCTTTTTAATAGAACAAAAAATCCCGACGTATGAAGACCCTACCCACAAAAATAAAGATACCATTTTTAATTAAATCAAAGATTTCGTGAATAATTACAGTTTAAAAAGATGGGAACGATCGAACAAAGAACGACAAGCCAGTGGAAAGAAAATTCCTGAACAAATTTCCGCGATTTCCTTCCACATGTTCCGCCTGCCTAAACCTGAACACGACTACAATCGTAAATCAAAGAAAATTAAATATTAAAAACGTTCAAAGTTCTCCGCTCGCGCTCTAAATTTAAAATGAATGTAAAGTAGATAATTCGAATTTGAGAAATTTCTGCCATTCTTTTTGCAAACGAAAGAAATTTAATTTAATAGTGTCGACACATGTGCTTGTCGTTTCAAGATTTCTAATGCTATTTCCATATTTTCGACAGGTCGTCTTTGTCTAGACTTTTGAAGCGGTCGACGCAAGAGAAGGACGGAAAAAGACCCTCCTTTTTACAAAATTACTTTTATTAAATAAGATGTTTCGTATTTCGGACGATTTTTTCTATCTACCCGTTCATTATAATAACGATTGAATAAAAAAGAAGAAATACATATACTATGTGAATCTTAAAAAATATAATATAAAAAATTTCACATTTCTTCTTTTCTACATCACTAAATACGAGGGTTGTCTTTTATGTTTTGCATATAGAAACACAGCAGTCTGTCAACATATATTACATCTCAAAATTAACTGTCATCTTTAGTTAACTTAATTGCTGTACCTAACAGAATTTTTGAAGTAGACGAGTCGAAAAATTTAATTAAGCCAGTCATCAACAGTCAACATATAACAACAGCAGTCATCCAGGAAAATGCCAGTCGATGCTGTACGTAAGCTGATCCAAGAAGATCGACATGTCACATATATCTTGAAATTGAAGAATCATTGAGTATTTCAAAGACCTACGTTCTCGAAGTGTTTCCAAAAAGATGATGGCTACGTTTGTCTCAAAAGTGTGCCACGTTAATTCCTCTGTAAGATTAAATAACGGTTACTACTGATTAGTACATATCCATTTGTTTCTCGGAAGTACTTACTGAGTTTTGAAAAATCAACGACGAACGATCCTCCACCAAGACAATCCAAATTCTCACAGGGCTCAAAAAATTGAGTTTTTACAGCAAGAAAACATCGAATTGTTAGACCATCCTCCAAAGAGTCCCGACCTAAGTCTTAACGACTTTTTTACTTATCCAAAAATTAAGAATGAACTGCGTGGTCAAAGGTTCCAGTCCTAAGAAGGTGTAAGCACATTCAAAAACGCAATTTTGAAAGTACCAACAAGCGAGTGGAATAACTGCTTTCAGAATTGTTTCCAACAGATGCAAAAATGCATTTTTCTTCGAAAAACAATAGTGTTTAAAAGTTATCTACTGTTTTTTTTCTACCACTATTATGCAAAATATAAAAGACAACACTCAGTGTATACACTGGTTTTTAGTCCATCTAAAACCTGACAAGTAAAACTATATGTAACAACTGCAAACAGTAAAAAATCATTTTTGTTGATTCCAGAAAAAAATATCTCTGACATATTATTTTCTTCAAAGATGTTAGTTTGTTACTAGCCCAACATCCTGTACGACATATACGTGCCCTAAGGTGTTTTTGAACATGCAGCAGTTTATGTAACAAAACGTAGTTTTGAATACAATTTAATGAAGATTTAAAACGGGCATACACGAGCGCCATCTTAGATCTGCATAAAAGAAAAGCCCGACCAGCGGCGGCCAAATCAAAGAATTTCGATAAAGACCTTTTTCCTTCTCTGGTTCGTTCATTCATTCATTTTGATTATTTGTGTGATGACTTGCCAGCGACTAATACTGCCCAAATCGCCTTTTAATGATTCATTAATAATTTATATATAATTCGCACTATGAGAATTGATAGATATGACGTAAAATATTTTATAAATTTGTTTATTTTATATTTTGAATAATGATAGTTTACAGTTGAATTGTCGAAGGAAAAAATAAAACAATTTTTGGATATTTACGATAGATACACTGAGTGATACTTATACACTCTTACCGTCTACCAGCTCACCGTAAAGCAGAGATTTTGGTATGCGGTTTTCTTGCATTGTGCATACGTGACCAGCCCATCTTAAGGGCGATTTTGTAACCATGACTTCGATACTCTCGCAGTTAGCTTTTTCAAGGACCGATACGTTTGAGACATGATGGAACCATCGGATTCTTAAGAGCTGTCTAAAGTGTCTCTCAGGTGGATGACACTTCTTATGGGAGTGGTTGAAAACTTGACTACAAGCGATTTTCTAGGAATCTTCCTTACCGATAAATTATTGACAAGAGTGACAGATAAAACCTTGACGTTCTTTCAGTATTCCAGTTCATCTCTTTTTCTTTCTAAAGTGTGCGTTGAAAGGAGACAAAAACAATTTTTGGTGACCCATAATTTGTTATTCGAACACCACTTTTCTCCTTGTCGGGTCGTTGACGTTGACTTGTCGCCATTTTATTTCTTTTGTTTACACGCTGCATTTTGCTTTGCAAATTTAATACATAAATATTTAGGCAAATATAGGTTTTTAATAAAACTCCTCGGACTAACGTGTAGGTAAGTGTTGATATTTTTTTTTTCATCTTAACATGCTCATTGTCGTTCTCCTGATTTTAGGTGACAGAAAAGGATCTTCAAATCAAATTGAATTTTATATTTTCCTTCCTATTTATCCTTCCTAAATATCAACGAGATGAGCCATCAGAAGAAAGGGACCATAGTACAAAACAGAAAGGTGATCTTTTTTCTTTCCACTTCGGATATTGAAATTATTATATACTGTAGTCGTGTTCGGCATTATGCTCTGAGAAATATAGATAAACAAAGAACAACAGATATAAAGCATCCCAGAGGAAAAGAGAGGCAATACCTGTATGTACTCTCTCTGATATTTGTGAAAGCTACAGCAAAGTATTGTTGTAAATGTCATCTTTTTGATCGACCTGAAAACTTCGAGCAAAAATATGACACTTTCAACAATACCCTGACAGATATCGGAGACGATACAGGTTTTTCCTCTCTTTTCCCCTGGAATACTTTTAATTTATTATTCTTTGTTTATCTAGATTTCTCAGGGTGCAGCCACACTATCCTAAAAACGGCGTATCGGCGTAACGGCGTAATGACCTTGAATGGATTTCCAGTAATTCTATTGGCTGAAAAATTCATCTGTCAGAAATTTTATCTGTCAAATTCATCTGTCAAATATTTCAGCCAATAGAATTACTGGAAATCGATTCAAGGTCGTTACGCCGTTACGCCGATACGCCGTTTTTAGGATAGTGTAGCTGCACCCTCAGAGCACTATGAACGAACTCAGCTTGTATGTTTGAAATAATCGTCCAGTTGGCTTAAAAATGATGATCGAAGACATTTCCCATATAATTTTACTTTCAAAATTATGATATATCTTATTTCTAAGCCATCTATGACGACATTTTTTTCAGTTTTGTTATAATATAATTTTGTCTCTTGATCTACTTGTAACATTATTCTTTTAATTTTATTAATTTATTGTGGTGAAATTAATTTCTGTTGTATATTTGATATTGATATTAAACATATTTTTAAAAAATGGTGTATTTTTTGTGTTTTTGTGTGTCATAATTAAAAATAAATGAAGAAATAATTTTTTTTATTTTTTAAACTTCCCGCCATGCGTGACAATTTAGTCCGTAGTTCCTACAAGCGAAATTGGGGGCGCTAGTAGCAGTAGACTTGTCAACAGTGTCAAATTTAAACGTCAATTTCACTTTCCAATATTTAGCAAGGCGCTCGCACTTCTTCTTGTGTATGTGTTTTGTGGTGTCTCTATTGCAACTTGTTTAATGCGTTCATGTGTCGGCGGGGTACGGCACACAGTGGGGCAGCGAGCCCGAAAAGATACCGAAAAATCTAATTTTATTTCATATCTATTAAAACTGCTTCTAAATGCTTTCTTAAGTCGTAAAATAATATTTTGTTAAAAGATTTAAAAGATTTTATTATAGCACGAGACATCAGCCGAGGTATGTCAAAAGCTAATGCATTTTATACAAGCAAATAATAAATTTATTTAACTTTTAAACGTCTTAAAGGCCTTAAAACCTTGATGAGCATTCTTTGTTTTTTTTTCACAAATCACTGTGGCTTATTTCAATATTTAAGTCTAAAAAAACAAAAAATGATATGGAAAAATTATATTGCAAATAATATGTTATGTTGGGTCCTATTCCTATGTATTCAAATTTCAAATTTATAATTTTCTAGTTAATCAGCACAAAACAGCAGTAAGTTTTAGTACCAAATTAAAGGTAAGAGCTTGTATATTAAGAATTAATTAAAGTGCTTGGGGAATACAAAGGTATCATTAACTTTTTGGACAGATAAATCAACAACTTTAAATTGTTTTGCAGAATTTGTTCACTTTTAACTGTAACCTAATTATTTTGCTCAAGCTAAAAAAGTATCCAAAACAGTTTCTATAGAAATAATCTACACTTACCGGAGTTAGTGTTAGCCATTTAAATTTTAATTTTATTATATTTCGTTATAAAGAAATACCACTTTGAAATTGAGCAATATTTTCATTAAAAAGATATTAATTTATTACGCTTGGATTATTGTCAACTTTGACAAGCTGCAGCAGGTGTTCTACTGGAGATGCTGATCCATGGCTGGCATGATCAAATAAAGAGAAGAATTTTGTATAGTTTGCAAGTATTTTTTTGCTTAAATCTCATATTTCAATTTTCGACTTTCCGGTAACTTTTATGGGTCTAGGCCCCTCTGTGCGGCACCCAGGTTTCACTCCCATATAACATGGTGGGGATTATAATTGCTCGGTTCACTGCTGTTGTACACAAGTCATGATTGTAGAAAACCCTGTCTTTTAATTTCCAGAATGCTCTTGAGGCGCTGTTAATCCTGTGCTGAATTTCAATAGATCTTCTCCGATTTTTATAGCATTTGAAGGTACCAACAAGCGAGTGGAATAACTGCTTTCAGAATTGGTTTCAACAAAAATGCATTTCTCTTCCAAAAACAATAGTGTTTAAAAGCTATCTACTATTTTACTCTAGCTCTATATGCAAAATATAAAAAACAGCCCTCGTATAGGTGTTTCCTTTTTTTGTCACAACAGTTTTAATTAAATTTTCTTCCTTTAGAAAAGAAAGAATAACTAGTAGGAACATTTAGTCGCTCATTGTATTTGTATCCGTGATTCGTAAAAAAGTTTTTACTAGGAAACCTGAGACGTTAATTATGGTCGACACAGGGAATACATAAGCTTTAATAAATTTTTCGTCGATATTGTAGCACTGGTTCAAATCAATAAGCGAGGTATTGGGCCGATAAAAAACGACTACTATTTGCGCTGGTCCGCTTCAAGAAAGCTCATAAATTAAAAGTTTACAATGTGCTTCATTTATGTAATTCGATTTTTACTCTTAGCGTTCGACGAACACGGTTCCCGATACCCATTTCGTATTTTATAAGTTGGCAATTCCAATTTCTACCATAGTCCAAGAGCAGAAAACATGACACCTTCAGCTTCAATACATTATTAACTTCCCATTTAAAGTAAATTAATTAATTATTATTCATTGAGCGAAGAAAACGAACACGAAGAAGAAAGACTTGACTTGAGAAATTTGATTTCGATGTCAGTATATCTCCTACTTGTAGGGGACCCCACCTACATGTGTTTTAACAGTTTTGAAGAATAATAACTTTTCGTCCGTTCCTGTATAAAACTACTGAGTTGAAAAATTATTATTTTCCAGCATTTCCGTCATTTTTTACGTAAAAAATGTCTCTTGGTAAAAATCGCTACGAGTTATAGTTCTCGAGATATTTGGAACCGAAATTATCAATATCTGTCATCATTGACATAAATTAAACATGTTAACTAAATAGTTATTCGACTGAAATAATAAATTTGAAATGTATAATAACATTTTAGGACATACATTTATACGAATTTTAAGTTATTTTTATGTGCAAAATATGCAGCTGAAGTTTCCAAAATACAGTTCGGACCACCCTGTATACAAAGAAGCCAAAGCAGAAGTAAAGATATATAAGACAACCCCAGACTTCCCAAATGTCAAAGGAGTAGGACAGGAAGACACGATATCTCCAAAGCTGTTTACAGCAACACTAGAAGAAATCCTCTGGCAACTGTAGACTGGACTAACAAAGGATTGAAAATAGATGGAGAATATCATAACCATCTAAGATTCGCTGATGACATATCCTTATCGCCAATAATCCTGAAGAACTAGAAGCACAAATCAACGATCCCAAGTAATATGAGATTGAAATAATTGAAAGGGCAAAAATTTAATCAACAAAGTTATATAATCTGTTATTGGTGTCCTGGCTAAAAAGAGAGCTGCAATAAAAAACGTTGGAAGTGCATGTTCCTTTTTTAAAATGTTTTACCGATACTTATTAGTAACTGATTTACGGTCCTTAGAAACTTTTTGCCGACTCCGCTGCGTTTAATTGAGTTTTCAAAGTGTTATGCAGAAACGCCTATTATTCACAACACCCCTTAACGAATATTCCAATAACTTCGCACAAACTGACATCCGGTTTTTTCGATTAAAAAATTATGATTTAAGGTGTACAGCTCTGGCTTTACATATCTTTAAAATAAAAGGAATGCAACAAATGAAAAAAAAAATTATAAAATAATAATTTTCTCACAAAACCAAGATATGTAAGTCTTTAGAGGTGTATATATTTTTCATCTACATAAAATTTCCTACAAATGTTGAAATTTTCATAATTTTAGGGCTATGATTACAGGCCTTTGAAAATGTGTAAAAAATAGCAAAAATGGTAATTTTTCGACTTTTTTCCATACGTAGTCATGAAAATTTGGGATTTTTGTCATGTCACCGATTTAGATAAAAAATATTGTTAATTATTAATTAAAAGACCTAGAATAAGCAAATATAGACCATTGTTATCTTCCGATAACAGTATTGGATGTAGGAGACGTTTTAACCATCATCAAAAATAGCTCAAAATAAGGGTCCAAAAAATTAATTTTCTGACAAGACCAAGACATTTAAACCTTTAAAGGTGTATATATTTTGAATCTAAATAGAATTTCCTACAAATCCCGAAATTATCATAGTTTTATCACCCTTTTCTCGTATTTTAAGCAACTTGAAAAATTCATACTACTCGTTTTTCGATTTTCGACATGTTAACTGATTTTGATGAAATGGCTTATAAACTAATAAAAATAAATAGTAGATTAAGAAATTATGTACATTTTTGGCCTTACGCATCTGGTATTAGATGATATATCATCAAAAATTGTACAGAAAAATGGGTTCAAAAAATCAATTTTCCCACAAAATCAAAGGACTTAAATTATTAATAGTTTATAATATTCTAAAAGTACATAAAATTTCCTAAAAATACTGAAATATTCATAATTTTATCACTATGTTTACTGTTTTTCTAAGCACCTTAAAAAGTATTAAATGGTCCAAATATTTTACTTGACATAATAATCTAAACAAAAATTATACAAACGTACTTACAAGCTTAAGGGATTCAGAAAAAGGTCCTCTGCAAAATGCATGGACAAAAAATACTTCATTGTCACTTTTTTCAAGAAAAAACACATAGATTGTACTGGAAATTCACCGAAAATTAAATAAATAGAAAGCCATTGTTACAACTGTCATTCTGACATCGACACCACAGAACAAAAATGTAGAAGCGGAGGTAATGCTGCATATAGACTATTTTTAATCCATTAAGCACGGTTCCCACTGGAACTACACCAAAACTTTGAATTTTTAATGCTTTATTGCATAATATCGTATGTAAGTTTCTTTTTATTAAGCTAAAAAATTATGAAATAGAAGCATATGTGCCAAAAAATGTAGAAAAAATTATTAATTATTAGATAATACTATTTATTTATAGATGTCATTAATATAGTTAAAAGATTACTCTCTTTAATTGAGTTAACTAACCTTTTCGTTTTTATTAATATAATTTTAAAATACCTTTTAATTATTATAAAATTAAGCACGGTACAAACATCAGTAAAATTATAATTTTTTTAATACTTTTTAGGTATTTTAATTTTAATTAAACAAGTTCATTATTATAAGTATTTAATTAATTAATAATCAAGATATTTATTTATTCTCGGACACAAACATGTACTATTGTTAAAAAATACCGTACGATCGAAAAAAAAAAACGGCGTCCTGTGGGCTTGGAAATGACGATCGATGACATTTCCCATATAAGTTTACATAATAATAAATGACAGCGATTTAAATGTGTTTATGTCCTGATTAGTGATTCTACATAAAATTTTCAACAAATGGTGAAATTTTCATTATTTTATGACTATGATTACTATTTTCTAAAGCCTTTAAAAATGTGTAAAAAGCAGCAAAAATGGTAATTTTTAATTTTTTCGGCTTTTTTTCATGCATACATACATATATAATCCGGAAAATTAGCGATTTTCGTCATATCACCTATTTTGTTAAAACTACTGTTATTTACTAATTAAAAGGCCTAGAATAAGAAAATATAGGCCACTGTAGTCTTACGAGAACAGTAATGAATGTAGGAGGCGTTTTAACCATCATCAAAAATGAGCCCAAAACAAGAGTCAAAAAAAATTCTCTCTCTAAAAATTATGATTTAAGATATACTCTGGACTTATAGATCTTTAAAATAGAAAGAATGCAACGAACAAAGAGAGAAAAAAAACAAACTAATCAAAAATAGTGCGATTTTATATGCAGATTAAGTAAATGCGAATGAATACATAACGACCATATTTATTTTTAAAAATAATTTGTTATTTGGAAAAAAAGACTGGCTTGAATGCTTGATGCCTTAAACCGTGATAAAAATTTCAATGTTTCGAGTATATTGGTCGGGCTTTTAGCCACTGGCAATCGGGCTTTCCCCGAACATGTATGTGGGGTCGCGAGGAGAAATTACAGTTTACGATTTGAGCAGCCGTTCCACCTTGCTATACGCCATCTATATATGTAGACTTATACCTGAGTACCAGACCCGCCAGCCCCAATGTCTTTATATTGAGCCACTCTTGTAGATTTATTGTCGGAAATCATGGAAACATTTTATTTGTCCTAAACTTTTATAACCGACTAAATTTTCATTTCTTTTTCTTATGATTTTGCTCGGTTTTTATATTCTTCGGTAATGGATTTGTTTTTATCGGGCACGGGGGACCTGCGTACAGTCTTATTCCATATTACAAGCAGAATTTGAACGTATGAGTTACTACTATACAGCGTGATTAAATATTTTTTATCATCTACATTTCTGATGTATTTATAGAGAAATAGATAATTTTTATTGGGTTCCAGTAGTCTGATTTTGATGATTTTTTTGAGCAATTTGTAGCTAAATCGTTTGACTTTTTAGTCGCTTATATTCCCTTTCTGTCTATTACATACGAGCCTTATACGAGGTAAAAGAAAATGTTGAATTTTAAAACTGCTTGATTCTAAGGGTGAATTCCCTCTCAATAGATTATTTTTAGGTTCAAGCTTTAATTCTTTAGGAGATATTCGTTTTTAAAAAGACAATAACGATTTACAGCATTTTTAACATTAAAAGCATGCCCTAATGAACATATCTATGAAATAGTCTTCAACCATTTACAATTTATGGTGTAGCCTCCCTTCTCCCTCACATATTTAGATACTCTTTTGTATTTGGGCCCATTGTTGTCTGTTGTTGGCTATGCGGGCCCAAGTTATCCTTGCTAATTTTCTAAAATCATGGTCCCATCTCAGGTTTTGTCTTCTTCTAGGACTCTTAATTCCTCGTGGGTACCATACTGTTATTTTTGTGGTCCATCTGTTGTCCGTCCTTCTGGCCAGGTGTCCTGCCCTTTTCCACTTGAGGGATGTGATTCTATGGATGACATCTATTACTTGGATCTTTTGTCATATCCACTCTATTCTTTCACAGTATTTCTTGGTTATTCCCAGCATATTTCGTTCCAATCTGCAGTTTCGTTATAATGTCCATTTTAAGTGTCCAGGTTTCGCATGTATAGGTCATGAATATAGGTCATGAATATGATTGAGTTTCTTCCATATAAGTACTCCATGCTAACTTAATTCTTCTGTTGATTTCTGGTACCTAGTAGAGATCTCGAGCTGTGTATTAGTTTTCCCAAATATGTCCCAGAAATAAGTGCAAATATTTTAAGAGGTGGTAGCAGGGCCGTTCCTGGCGAGCGTGCAGTGCGTGCACGCACGTAGGCGCAACATTTGGGCAACATGGGGGCGCAACATCAAAGGGTCAATCAGTACTTTCTAACAAAAAACCGATGCGCTTGTAACAACTACTTAAACCATCATAGGATAAAGTTTGCTTAGCGTCTTTTTTGCGTTGGCCGCACCGAATAAACAAGTCTAGGGCAATCTGTCGGCAACACATTGATCTCATCTATTTATTTTTCATTTTATTCATTTTATGGAAAGCACTGTTCATTAAAATGTTGTATCCTATCTTATAGAGCTTATTTCTCTCAACAATTTCCTGTCTCACAATGTACCGTTTGTGTCGGGGAAGGGATCATAGTTTCATAGTTGTCGATTTTCGAAAGAAATCAGTACATGTATATTATATCGTATTTTTTTCGTTTTAATTATTTTATGGAAAGCACTGTTCATTAAAATGTTGTATCCTATGTTATAGGGCTTGTTTCTCTCTACAATTTCCTGTCTCACAATGTACCGTTTGTGTCCGAAGGGTTCATAGTTTCATAGTTGTCGATTTTCGAAAGAAATCAGTACATGTATATTATTTCGTATATTTTGCATTTTATTGATTTTATGGAAAGCACTGTTCATGAAAATGTTGATCCTATGTTATAGGGCTTGTTTCTCTCTACAATTTCCTGTCTCACAATGTACTGTTTGTGTCGGGGAAGGGATCATAGTTTCATAGTTGTCGATTTTCGAAAGAAATCAGTACATGTATATTATTTCGTATATTTTGTATTTTATTGATTTTATGGAAAGCACTGTTCATTAAAATGTTGTATCCTATATTATAGGGCTTGTTTCTCTCTACAATTTCCTGTCTCACAATGTACCGTTTGTGTCGGGGAAGGGATCATAGTTTCATAGTTGTCGATTTTCGAAAGAAATCAGTACATGTATATTATATCGTATTTTTTTCGTTTTAATTATTTTATGGAAAGCACTGTTCATTAAAATGTTGTATCCTATGTTATAGGGCTTGTTTCTCTCTACAATTTCCTGTCTCACAATGTACCGTTTGTGTCCGGGAAGGGTTCATAGTTTCATAGTTGTCGATTTTCGAAAGAAATCAGTACATGTATATTATTTCGTATATTTTGCATTTTATTGATTTTATGGAAAGCACTGTTCATGAAAATGTTGATCCTATGTTATAGGGCTTGTTTCTCTCTACAATTTCCTGTCTCACAATGTACTGTTTGTGTCGGGGAAGGGATCATAGTTTCATAGTTGTCGATTTTCGAAAGAAATCAGTACATGTATATTATTTCGTATATTTTGTATTTTATTGATTTTATGGAAAGCACTGTTCATTAAAATGTTGTATCCTATATTATAGGGCTTGTTTCTCTCTACAATTTCCTGTCTCACAATGTACTGTTTGTGTCGGGGAAGGGATCATAGTTTCATAGTTGTCGATTTTCGAAAGAAATTAGTACATGTATATTATTTCGTATTTTTTTCGTTTTAATTATTTTATGGAAAGCACTGTTCATTAAAATGTTGTATCCTATGTTATAGGGCTTGTTTCTCTCTACAATTTCCTGTCTCACAATGTACCGTTTGTGTCCGGGAAGGGTTCATAGTTTCATAGTTGTCGATTTTCGAAAGAAATCAGTACATGTATATTATTTCGTATATTTTGCATTTTATTGATTTTATGGAAAGCACTGTTCATGAAAATGTTGATCCTATGTTATAGGGCTTGTTTCTCTCTACAATTTCCTGTCTCACAATGTACTGTTTGTGTCGGGGAAGGGATCATAGTTTCATAGTTGTCGATTTTCGAAAGAAATCAGTACATGTATATTATTTCGTATATTTTGTATTTTATTGATTTTATGGAAAGCACTGTTCATTAAAATGTTGTATCCTATATTATAGGGCTTGTTTCTCTCTACAATTTCCTGTCTCACAATGTACTGTTTGTGTCGGGGAAGGGATCATAGTTTCATAGTTGTCGATTTTCGAAAGAAATCAGTACATGTATATTATTTCGCATTTTTTTCATTTTATTGATTTTATCGGAATCACTGTTCATTAAAATGTTGCATCCTATGTTATAGGGCTTGTTTCTCTCTACAATTTCCTGTCTCAGAATGTACCGTTTGTGTCCGGGAAGGGTTCATAGTTTCATAGTTGTCGATTTTCGAAAGAAATCAGTACATGTGTATTATTTCCGAATTTTAGTTTATTGTTTTTATGTATTTCATATAAAATGGGTCAGTTTTTTTCTTTAGGGTACTATTTTTGTTACTAAATATTTGTGGTTTTGTTTGTTTCACTTATTTAATAAATGTTTTTATACTTAAATTAGAAAGTTTTTTTTACATTTCCAATTACATATTGCTCGTTTGTCGCAGAATATAAATTCTTTAATTTTTTGAGATTAAGATTAAAATATATAATTGATTTAAATATAAAAAGGGCGCACCAAAGAATGCTGCACGTAGGCGCCAGATACCCCAGGAACGGGCTTGGGTGGTAGATCTCGATAAAAGAAACAAATTTTCTTTTTATCTTTTTCAAATAAGTCCAAAATAACGGAGTTATTTTACTTTGAAAATTTCCAAAAAAAAAGATTTTTTGCTAAAATTTTGAGAACCACTGGATATTTTCTGAATTTTCTTTCTTGTAAATTTAATCTACTATCTATGTTGTTGCCATATTATCAAGAAATTATTTTTTTTAAATAAAAACTAAAAAAATTCCCAAAAAAATTTTCAAAAAATTTCGAATTTTCAAAAAAAAATTTTCGTGAAAAAACCTCTTTTCTGGTGTTGAACTATGCTACCAGTTAAAATACTTGCACTTATTTCTGGAACACCCTGTATATTCTTGTACTATTTCCAGTGTTATTATTGTAGTTTTTTGTTGTTTCGGCTGTTGTTGCTTTACTTGACCATGGTAGAGATCAATATATTCTGCTAGAATTACTACCTACAAACAATAACATTACTTTTCAATGACCCTAGTCAGCATTTTGTTTTAACTAGGATAATTGACAAATGGGTATTATAATTTTAAATTTAAAAACAGGTTAAAAAGTCTAATAGTTTAGCTACAAGTTTCTTAAAAATTCCGTGTCGATCAGCGTGTTAGCTTTTTATTTGCAGAAAACAGACAATATGGCGCAGTAGTCGAAATCTGTCAGCCAAATTGGCCCCATTTAGGAAATAATAGGTACCTTATACACACATCATAAAGGTTGAAAAGTTTCATTCCTAATACTGCTCCAATAAAATTAATTGCTGGGGTGGGAATTATGACCCTTCAAAAATCTATAACTTATGCCTCTTATACGGCTTTGAATGTGTTCCTCGCTCTCACCATCCAATTATTCTATTCACCAGAGTTTCCAAACTACACCCCTGATGCCGCTCCCCGTAGAAAAAAGCACATCAATAGGAACAGCGGCGTAGCGAACGTAAAGCACGGTCCACACGCAACGACTTATCGCACGATTTGTTTGGTTCGACAAAACGACTTTCTGGAACTGCACAAATTTGGAAGACTGACTTAAAAGTTTGAACTTTTGGGCATAGATTTCGATGGTAGCGTGTGAACACTCAATTGTTGGTGGTATGTCTGACCTACGGCAATTTTCATGAGTTTCTCAGTGAGTTCATTGAACTGTACAAGCTTCCCTTGTTTATGATCTTCCTCTTGCTTGTACCTTTTCCTTGCTTGTGCCTTTCATATACATATACGTATTTTGTTTGGTTTATATAGGGACTAACTAAATCCAGTAAATAATTGTATGTTTTAACGTCCATTCTGAAGAAATTCCTCCAAGTGCGCTTCGCAATTAGTTAACCAATCAGACGACAGAAAGAATATGCATTTTTTGTTCTGGACCATCTTGAATGTTGTCTGTAGTTAAGACGTTTAATTTTCCTATTAATAAAACTAATCACAACAATTTTTTTTGTAATATGGACACAACTTGGTCTGTGCGTCTTATCTGCAACGTTCTGTCGACACAGGCAAATCGTACGATAAGTCATTACGTGTGGACCCCGCGTTACACGTTAAAAACAAACTTTCTATAAGGATTTGATCGTATTGAATAAAGAAGACACAACAAGCAGTAAAAAATACGGAATTTGGATGCTTTCTTGCAAGAACTATAAGGGCAAATGTTCGTAAAAGATAAGAATATTATCTTTATTAGAGAATCACATGCGTATCGAGATATTTGTTGCGCAAAGGTGTGTTTTAAGATGTTCTTTGTGGTATTATGGCTGTAGGCGAAGGGAGCAAGCAAATCGGGGCATGTTAATAATGGCAATTTTGAAGGGATGTAAAATGGAACGTTGCCGGAATAATGCACTTTTATTTTATTTAGGCCTTAAAGAGAATGAACGTCATAAAAGAGAAGTGCATGACTTAGTTAAAGATTTTAGAAAATTGTGATAAAGTTCAGTAGGAAAATATAGTAGGTACTAAAAAAAAGGCAGACATGAAATAAACAGTTTTGAAGAGGTGAATTCATACCAAACATCATGTGCAAAATAACTTAAGGAAAAAAAATAGTAGAAGAATATATTTAGGACAACTAATACACAGCTCGGGATCTCTACTACCAGAAATCAACAGAAGAATTAAGTCAGCATGGAGTAGTTATAGAAGAAACTCAAACATATTCAAATTTAGAATGCCACTCTATCTAAAGAAGAAAAAATTCGACCAATGACCAGTCATCAGTGGCGGACTAAGCCAGTCGGGGGCCCGGGGCGGCAAAGCTAAATGTGGCCCCTGATCTGCACATTTTGTAAAAAGTGAATGACGTACATATGTATAATGTTTGACAAATTTCAAGTATTTATATACTGTACTAATATTGTGATAAAAATCGATATATATGTATATTACAGTCAGTATGTCCCCGGATTGTCTATACAAGAGGAAACTTTTTTATTATTGACTTTTTGAAAAAAATGCGTTCTACGAAACCATTGAAATTAACTTTAATCTTTAAAACTATAAAAAATAATTATTATTCGATATTCTAAACAAAGAAAATTACCCCTTGATTTAATTTCGTAAATAGAAAAATGCCATTGACCATTACTGGGACCTAATAATTGATAATTAAGTAAATATCTCCTTCCATTTATACTGTGTATAGTTTGCGTATACTTATGGTTTTGCATACTCTAATTACAGATTGTTTCATAACTACTGAACACATATTGGCCTTGTTTGCCAGTTGAATAAAAAATTACTTCTTAAGATTTGGAGGCCCCCTAGAAGAAGGGGCCCGGGGCGGACCGCCTCTTCCGCCCCCCCCCCCTTAGTCCGCCACTGCCAGTCATGACCTACGCATGCGAACCTGGACACTTGAAACGAAAATTATAAGGAAACTGCAGGTCGCACAACGCTCAAAGGAATGAAATATGCTGGGAATAACCAAGAAAGACCGTAAAAGAATAGAGTGGATACGACAAAAGATTCAGGTAATAGATGTCATCCACAGAATCAAATCCCTCAATACATGGACAACAGATTGACCACAAAAATTACATCACGAGGAATTAAGAGACCTAGAAGAAGACCAAGCCTTGAGACCGCATAGCCAACAATGGACCCAACTACAGAGTATCTAAATATGTGAGGGATGCTATGCCATAATTGGAAATGGTTGAATAAGCTGAAAATGACGATGATGATGACTCTATCGGAAACAATCACTAAAAAGGCATTTCCTATAATGTTTTAAATCTTTATTATTAATTAAGAGGCGTTTGAATAATAACGGCAAGGAAAAGTTGGGCTGTAAAATGAAATTGACGGATATAAAGCTTAATGCAAGGCAACGTGTGTCCGCGAAAGAAAAGTTTCGATCTTAAAAAGGTCGAGTCGCTTTTATTGAAGCACGAAGGAGACGAAAGGACTTGGAGAAAATTTCATTAGAAAAATGCTCTCATAAAAATAATATAAATTGATTAATGGCTCAAGTAATTGAATCATAGGGCGCGAAGTGAAAAAAGAGCGCGTTCGAAAGGAACGATGAAATTTATTCGCCTATGGAGTTTAAAAAGTTTGTAGTGACAGTTTGCCAAAGAGGGTGGACTTATTGGAATGAATGGGAGCGCGATGCGACGAGCGGGAACCGCAGCAGAGAGAAGTGATTTAACGTCCAGTGGGGCCCTAATTTAATATGGGACCCCTCTGCATTATTAGTTACATATACACAAATACTATTAATGTAATGAAGAAGTTGTAATCCGATTTGCTATACTGATAGCATTTAATAAATGACTTACAATAATGACGTCTGCAGCCTTCGCTCTCCCGGATACTGCTATTTGTTCTTATTAAAATTAATTGGAATGCTCTCTGGCGAAATCACACGAATAAACTTTGCTTTATTATCAGAGATGCACTTATTTACTATTGTAAAGTAAATTTCACGCTCTATTCTAGCGATGTTTATTAACTTTATTATCAGGCAAAAGTCTAATGTTCATTTTAAGTCTCGCACAAATTGAGAAGTTCAAGTTTTATACCAATTCAATTTAAGTTAATTCTTAATTAAATACTACTATTCATGATGAATATTATTAAGATATTTTACAATTTTTCTACGGTCTTTAAAACAACGGTCCAAAAATTTAATTTTCACATAAAACCATTCTGAATATACATAAAATTTCCTACAAATGCTGAAATTTTCATAATTTTATATCTATGATTACTATTTTTCTAAAGCCTTTGAAAATGTGTAAAAATAGCCAATAATGGCAAGTTTTTTCGTTTTTTTTTCATACATCTAGTCGTGAAATTTGGCGATTTTTTGTCGTGACCGATTTTGTTAAAACTACGGTTATTTACAAATTAAAAGGCGCAAAATAAAAAATATAGACCATTGAATTATTACGAGAACAATAATGGATGTAGGAGACGTTTTAACCATCATCAAAAATAGCTTAAAAACAATGGTCCAAAAATTTGATTTTCTAACAAAATGAAGCTAACTAAGCCTTTCAAGGTGTACATTTTCTGAATCTACATAAAATTTCCTAGGAATTCTGAAATTTTCATAATTTTATGACTCTAATTACTATTTTTCTAAAGCCTTTGAAAATGTGTAAAAAAATAGCCAAAAATGGCAATTTTTTCGTGAAAATTGGCGATTTTCATTATGTCACCGACTCTGTTAAAACTGCTGTTATTAACAAATTAAAAGGCGTAGAATAAGAAAATATATGCCATTGCAGTTTTACGAGAACAATAATTGATACGTTTTAACCTTCATCAAACTTCGCTGAAAAGCAAGTATCCAAAAAATAATGTTCCCACAAAGCCAAGGTTCTTAAGCCTTCAAAGGTGTATATATTCAGAATCTACGTAAAATTTCCTACAAATGTTTAGTAGTCAGGCAAACTCCTAAAAATTAAAATACCCATTAAAGTCCAGAGATGTGATAAACTGATTAACAACTCAATAGCTTAAAAAAAAAGAATTCATGAAAGTAACATTTCAACATATTTTAAATAAAAATTAAAAAAAAAAACTGATTTTTACATCTTACTGTATTTAAAACATGGCCTATAACTAATAAATCATGTTGCTATTGAATTATAGTACAAAACAGAGAAAAAAAAACAATATCCAGGTTCTTTTCATCTGTAGAAAAGCACGCCCATATACTTCAAATGTATTATTTGCAAAGAATATAAATATTGTGGAAAATTTATAGCCCCCAAAAAACTGATCTTTCCACCATACTGTAGCATTTTTTATTTCCTTTAATAAAATTGAATTTAAAAATCTATTTTTATTTAAATTTCTTAGTATTGGCGCCATCTATTTGCTAGATGCCAAAGATACGCGCTTGCCTGTTAAGAGAAAGCCATCAGTTCAAATAGTTGTCAGAAATCAATACATTCGAATGGCCAAAACGTTAAAGGCTTCCCAAAATATACTGTTTCATTACGGGAATATAAATATTTCCATCCAAAATCTTTTCGATATATTACATTTATCATTTTAATGTTGCTTATAAAAAATAGGTATTTGCCAAAACAATATTTACTAAAATAATGAAATATATAACGCATTTAAAAATTCGAAAGACTGACTGCAATTTAAAATATTTAGTATAATATTAAAAAATATTCTGTGTACAGGGGGGTCTGAATTGTATTCGGGAAACTTCGGCAGCATATTCTGAAGATAAAAGTAATTAAAAAAGTTCGTATAAATGTGTGGCTTAAAATGCTTCGTTTCGGAGATACAGGGTGTAAAATTTTCATTTTTATTTCGAATTTTTCCAAATAATTTCTGAACTAACATCGATATTTGGATGCAAATTAATGTCTGGATGTTTTTGGATATGAGAAATTTGATTTCGATGTTAATATGACTCCTGCTCGTAGCCACTACATGTTTTTTAATTGAGTTAAAGAGTAATAACTTTTCGTCCGTACCTTTTTTATCTGAAAAAAAAGTCTCTGGGTAAAAATTGCTACGAGGAACCGTTCTTAAGATATTTTGAATGGAAATAGTCAATACATGGTCATTACTGACAAAAAATAAGCATGTTGACTTGATAGTTATTTAACTGAAATGATAATTTGGCAACTTTTTATTTTTTAAGCTAATCATGAATTTTTGTGAAAAACTAAAAGATAAAACAGTTTCTGTTGAATCTTAGACACAAAAACATTTCAAATGTATTATTTCAGACAAATAACTATCCAGTCAACATTTTTGTCAGTTATGACATGTATTGACTATTTCGATGCCAAATATTTTGAGAACCATTATTCGTAGCTATTTTTACCAAAAGGCCTTTTTTACGTAAAAAATTAGGGAAATGTATATTTTCTCACTCATTAGTGTAATACAGGTACGGACGAGAAGTTATTACTTTTCATATATTCATTCTTTATTGTTTTTCATCATTTCAACAGCTAAAAAATATGTAAGTGGCGCCCCCTACAAGTAGGAGTCATACTGTCGTCAAAATCGAATTTCGTATGTCAAAGAATTTTCATCCAAATAGCGACTGTAGCTCAGAAATTATTTTGAAAAAATCATAATAAAAATGAAACTTCTTACACTCTGTATTTCCGAAACGAAGCATTTTAGGACATAAATTTATATGCACTTTTTTCCGAAAATATTTTGGATCACCCTGTATATTATTTATATGAAAGCAAATAGATATTGTAAAAATAAGGAAAAAAGTGTTAATATTTCGAGTTATGGTTTTTTTCTGGACGCAGAAAGAAGGGTCCAGGTGTTAGTCCTGATTTGAAATATCCAAGACGGCAGAGTCCGATTTCCATACAGCCCCCTCCCTAGGCCCCGTCCACACGGAGGATGGATATCTATCTCGAGGGATAAACAATTGAATTTGAAATGCGACTGACCAATGCCGAGTGCAGATTATGATTCCGAAAATTGAATTCAAAAACTTGGTCGGAATCTATAACGCGACCTTCTTGAAATATATATTTCTTGTTTGGCTTCCGATTTCCGATTCCAGGGCCGGACCCGAGAATATCTGACGCTATTTGATATAAACTATACTTTACTTTATATCGTACACATTTCATAGATATATTATTTTTTGATTTTAACTTTCTTTTTTTCCTTTCTTTGTTCTACATACTAAATATGATTGTTGCTTTTTTTGTCTATTTTAATAAAGCTCTTTTCTCATTTTTCTTTTTGATATACGTAACTGCATTTTTATTAAGTATTTCTCAGAGTCAATCCCGGGATTATAGGTTCTAATCTCGGGATTTCAAAACGGGATCCCGATCCCGAAAATTGCAAACCCTAGTTACGGTATAGACAGCCAGCAAACACTGGAAATAGTAGAAGAATATAATAGATATACAGGGTCCGGCAATAGTGCGTCGGGCATCTGTAGCTCCTAGAATAAAAAAATTGGGAATTTTGTTTAAGTGTAAATCTAAAGTATGTACGAGGATGTATTACAGAAAAGTATTATAACTTCTATAGGGTGGCTCAAAAAAGAGTGAGTGGATAGGGATGAGTTTTTTTTAAATGGAACACCCTGTATATTATTTTTAGCTTCCTTCCAGATCACTTTACATAATCCTAAGACATGAGTAAATATATTTCGATAATTTCAGAGATTAATAAATAAATAAAAATTATACTATATTTTTCAGCCTTTCTTAAAAGAAAATATTAATAATTCAAGAACTGTCCTGAAATCAAAACTATAAGTATTAGGTATTTACTTTAGATGGTATGTATTTACTGTGCTATAAATATGGAAATCGTAAATCATACAGGATGTTCAAAACTCTACGCCAAACTTTCTAAAATACAAAATAATTTTTCTTGTTTTTTTTTAATGGAACACCCTGTATATTATTTTTTCAATAGATGGAGAATTAAAAATTGATATTTTTTGTATTTAGAGTATTTCAAAATTTTTAACGGTTCTGCAGATATTCACGGTTTATATTTCATATGGCATTTTCCACAGTAACTTTTTATCAGAGCCACCCAATGATTTTTCTCTCGTATTTTACCATTGAAAGCGCCATATGAAATAATACTGCGTGTATCTGTAAAACTATTAAAATTTTTAAAATACTTTAAATACAAAACATGTTCATTTTTAATTCTCCATCTATTGAAAAAAATATATACAGGGTGTTCCATTTAAAAAAAGCATCCAGATCCACTCACACTTTTTGAATCACCCTATAGTTTAAATATTTTTCTGAAATACATCCTGGGTACATACTTTAGGTTTGCAATTAAACAAAATTCACAACAAAAAAAAATAAAACACTAAATCACCACAATACACCAAAACACTTTTACTTTTACACTGGACGCGCGTTTCGCTAACCATGTTAGCATCATCAGCAGATGATTATAAACTAATTATAAACTGAGTTATTATATTATTAAAACTAATTATAAACTGAGTTTATAATCATCTGCTGATGATGCTAACATGGTTAGCGAAACGCGCGTCCAGTGTAAAAGTAAAAGTGTTTTGGTGTATTGTGGTGATTTAGTGTTTTATTTTGCTGTGAAACACCAAAGGTTCCAACCCTCAACTGTAATAAAATTCACAAGTTTTTTATTCTAGGAGCTACAGATACCCGACGCACTATTGCCGGACCCTGTATATTTGGGACAACTCATAGACTTAAAAAAAATTTAAGTTTATGGGACAACTAATACACAGCTTCCGGAACCGGAAGTCAAGAGAAGAATTAAATTAGCGTAGAGTTCTTATGGAAGAAACTCATATTCAAATCTAGAATGCCACTTTATCTAAAGAAGAAAACATTTGATTAATTACTGAAGAAGACCTACGACAAAATTAATCGTAATCAGTGGCGGATACAGAGGGGGGCCATGGGCCCTGGCCCCCCCTTAGATCTGTAAATTGGGTTAAATATTAGGCTTTTGGATTAAAAATGGCGCCCTAAAAGGCATATTTTGCATTATTCTTTATTTGCCCCCCCCCCTAAAATTAATTTCTGTATCCGCCACTGATCGTAATTATTAATTTCTGTAGGGTACCCACGAAGAATTCAGAGACCTATATAGAAGATGACCAAACCTAAGATGGGACCATATGATATTAGGAAATTAGCAGTGATGTCTTACATCAGCATAGCCAACAATAGACTACAATAGGTCCAATTACAAGGAGATTATCCTTATAACTGGACCCCTGTAATTGGTGTAGCCTCCTTTAAAAATGTAAGGGAGGCTACATCAAAACAAGAAAAGGTTTAATAAGCTCGAAATGATGATACTAATAATAATATAAGCATAATTTATTCGAAATTTTCCTTTTTTGAGCTTAATAAGGCCTTGTTCCACGAACGTCATCCGAAGATTGGGTGGACTTTACAGTTAAAGCTTCCATATAGCATTGGCACTGATGTTTGTGGTCGATTCTCTAAGTGCCCATTTGTTTCCTCTAAAAGGCCCTTTTAGCACGTCTAGTCTACTTTCTATCTTGAGACAATTAGAGAAATTTTATTGTGCTGCTATTTTAGAAAATTTACGGTGTTATTCAATCCAAATTCGGTATATTATTTCGTATATGAACTGTACAAATTAAAAAGCTGTATTATACTATTAGGCAAACAAGATATAAATGGAAAATTAATAGAAATAGCTGAAATTGCTTTAGTTTCATTCGATTAACTCGACGGTCGTTGTTGATTTCTATTGAAAGAGGGGGCGTCAACCCTCTGCATCGCTACATGCACCCCAGGAACGTTAAAAGCCTTTTTGATATTACATGTTTAAATGAGGGTAAGTAATTTAATTATTGGATTGGAATATTTCGTTGAACATCGTTTAATTTCGCCCATATATTTAATAGATCAGTTTAGGTTAGGCGATATGTCAGTTTATTATACGACAATCTAATTATCGTGAAAAAATATCGCATACATAGGTTTAGTTGACTGTCAGATAAAATCACATGGGATGACTATTAAAAGAATGGCAAGAAATGCTTTTTCATGGATTTCTACGAAGACACGAAAGATAACTAAATTTCACTTTAATTAAGATTAATGATATTCTGAAGAGAGATAGAGCTATCTACAGTTCAGAAGACACAAGTAACATCGTTTCATAGCTTTTAAAGATTTTGTTATCAATATAGAGTGGAGAAGGCAGAAGAACAGAAGTGATCCACTTATATCACAACAGACGGAAAGATGGATCTCCAAAATTAGACAGTGGTAAAAGTGCTCTAATTAAAGATGGGTCTAGCACACCAACATGGACAAAGCCATTTAATATCGTATTTAGCCTCATCTTAGATTAGGGTAGATATCTATCTGGTGTTCTTATACTTTTTGTGATCATTGTGTAATTTTTGTGATCCATTCTTTGTCAATCCTCCTTGCTAGGTGATCTGTCTATTGCCATTAAAAGGATTTAATTCTCTAGACCATCGATGGGGTCATTTATCTTATTTACATACTCATAATTTATTAACTAGAGAAGAGGGGTAGTTATTTAATTGTAAAACATTTTTAGCGTTGTGGAACTCTCTACCATTCTACGGTGGATAATTGCTCCGTACCGTTCCCAGAAAGAAATTTATAAATAACATAAAATGTGGTATATATACAAAAGAAATTAATGACACCAATCAATAGAAAATCCGACCAATCCAAGTTTCATAGTCACAACACTGTTCGGAGCAAATTTTATTTAAATCTAGTACTTAAATTTTACCACCCCAGACTCAACCTTTAGATACGCCACTGTGTACGTTACAATTTTGGATCTTGCATGATAAGATACTTAATATAGGGGAAGCGCGTGTAATATGACCGGAATTATAATTAAAATAGTTGATTAAAAATTAATTTTAATAACAAATAAGACACTGATTAGATAAAATAAATACCGTTAAAAATGATTTTAGGAGCTGTGGCGTTACGAGAAGTGTGGAGTGATGCTGGAGCGACGGAGAAGGTGATGCGGTCCAGGGAGCGGAAGCTGCGGCGTGTGTGCGAGCGGCAAGAAGGATCGGAGCGGTTTGAAGCGCCGGAGGGGGAAGGGCGGTTGCAGCCAATGGCGGGCGGTTCCGCGGAGAGCGCGACGCGCCAATGGGAAAGAGCCGCGGCGCCGCGCGACCCTCCTTCTGGCCAATGAAAAAAGCATTAATCTCTTTTAAAAATAGAGCAGAGTGCAACCACGCAGCTCC
This sequence comes from Sitophilus oryzae, assembly GCF_002938485.1. NCBI lineage: Eukaryota > Metazoa > Arthropoda > Insecta > Coleoptera > Curculionidae > Sitophilus > Sitophilus oryzae. The sequence continues at coordinate 4,932,923 of NW_022146105.1, forward strand.
GCGACACGCACCGAATCGCTAACTGCCATAGAGGCTACCGTAATGAGCTTAACAGTAGCACATATTTAACATGCAGTTCACTCTATAGACATCTCTCCCCACTGCCGATCACCTTGCCACCGCCCACAGACTCACCTCGCCGACTGCATCTCTTCTTGGGAGCGTGTCGCCACTTCATTGTTAAACAACTGTCTGTCGTTGGCGGTTCAGAGCTGGAGCCCGATCCTGCGGCACGGTGTCATGTGCGTGTAGTGAGTGTCGTGCTAGAGTTGAGCCAAGCCACAAATCCTAGCACCAGACTTGTCCCAAAGACGCGGCTCGATCGCGTCCCCCAGCTTCAACTACGGCGTCCCCAGCGGCGATGACGCAGCATAGCGACGCGTCCAGCGACCGCTCCGAAGTGTCCGTCACACCACCGCCGCCGGTGTCCAAGATGCTGGAGTTCGCCAGTCACCAGAACCTGGGACTCTTCAACCTCGAGCACCGAAACATGTTGGCGGCGCCTCTGGCCGCGCTGCACTCCATGGCGGAGATGAAGCAGCACCAGAACCACCTCAGTCCCTCGGACCACATGCACGTGCAGGACAAGAGTGACACCGATGTGCTTTTGGAAAGGACCGGCCTGCACGTGGACCGCTCTGGGCTCAGCTCCAGGAGTCCTTTGGGGGCGACCAGCAACAGTAACAGCTCGCAGGGCGCCAACCCCCACGGCATCGACCACATACTATCCAGACCTTCGCAAATAACGACGGGGCTGTTGCATTTCGCGCATAATTTGGGGTTTACTCAGAACTCTTTAGGGATGGCTGCCAACAGTGCTCAGAACGCTTCCAATACCGGGTTAAGAGGATTCAATATCGCCGCCGCTGCCTTCTTTCATCACCACGCTGCTAATTCGGTTAATAAGCCTCCTGTGGAACTGGGAAGGACGACAGGGGGGCTGTACTGGCCGGGCATACAGAGTCTCAACCCCATCGCCTGGAGGGACCGTCTCAGCAGTAGTAAGTATCTCGCATTTTTTTCCTTATATCATAGTGTCTGCGGTCTCAATTGCGTATAAATTCATTGCCTAACAGCGGTCTAAATAAACAGGCGGCCAAAACGGCAAACGAGGTTGCGTATTAGGGTTAGAAAGTTTGTCTAATGCCAACAAAATTATTATCAGAAACTGGCAAATAGGATAAGCAGACAACATCGCTGTTTGTATGATGTGGAGGAGCAAACATTTGCGATCAACAATTGGTCTAGCCGGTGCGGACATTACTATTTACGATAGGAATTACAGTTGAATAGGTAAACTTGCCGTGAACGTGCAATCATCAACATGCTAGTCTCTGTCTCTTAACACGATACGCACTATTAACAAGCGTTGCACCAAGGAGACTATTTTGCACCGAATACGACATGTACTCTAACACATTTGGAATTTACATTGATATTCTGGTCGGTGTAAACCGACCAGAATATCAGATTACGCTTTCGCTTCGATCAATTAATTTTATACCTGTAACTGGATTTTGCATTAATGATTATGTCAACTTAATTCGATGTTTTTTAATTTGTTTTCTATGAAAAAAATACCTCGATAATTAAACAATACTGCTATTACCTAATATTAAACTGTTCTATATTAAGTGGAGTATACGTATTATTTGGATAATTTAGCTGAAATTAATATAATCAGGCTTAGTTACATTTACAAGTAATAAAATTGTTCGATTTTATCTACGCGACATATGGCCAAGCTTATTACCTTAAACAAACCAATGCCTAAGCGCACAAAATACATTTTAAAACCGGGTATTTATTAGTTACGACAAGCGTATGGCTTTTTCGATAAATTGAAAAATAAGAGAAAATACAGGGAATTAATCAGTTGCTTTTAGATACTCTTAAATCGCTCTAGGCAAAATCCGAACAAATATTTGTTCAAGTGAACGGAACAAAAGTTTCAGCTACTCGCAAAGAAAATAAATCGTTCCAAAACTAATATTTTTATTTAGACCGATTACATGGTCTGTTTGACAAGGAACTAACGGGAAATGTTTTCTGTAAACGTAAAAATTATATATAAAGCACGTTACAGAAGATATGAGATTATATTAGCGGTATATTTTTAGCATTTTTTAAATGTAAACCGAGATTTAAAACTTATTTAAGTAGGTATTTAAATATATTTTAAAGTAACACTATTTCTTCTTTATACATATACCGGGTGCGTCTCAAAAGTGGCTCACCACTATAACTTTTTTATTTTAGAGATAAAAAAACAGGTTTGATATGTTAGTATACTTATGACATAAATTAGGATTGATTGGCGCATTCAATTGTGTTTGGTCACTTTACCGGAAATTACTACAAATTTTGATTTTTAAATGGCACCCTCGGTATTTTTTACTTTATTGAATAGAGAATGACACTCTGAATAGAATTACATATCATATCTATGTCAACTTTTGACATTTTCGCATATGGTTTATTTGAAATTGTAACATGCGGTTCATAACGACAATCTGACTCGATATACCAAGTCTGTGGAAACAAATTATTCTTAAAAAAAATGTTTTTTTTTCCAAATATGCTAATGAGCCAGCCTTATTCTTTGAAAAAATTGAGATATGATTAAAAATACGATTTGGGCATCTTTTAACCGGCCAGGACAAGACAGGAAAAACTTTAGACGATCAAATCTATTTTTCCAAAGCCCCTTGATTAAAAATTAGTGTTTTTAACACAGCCATGGCACTCTAGATTAAAATGTAAAATACGATTTATTTTTGAAGGAAAATTTTAAAAGTTGACATATGATATGTCATTCTATTCAGAGCCTCATTTTCTATGAAATAAAGTAAAAATATACCGAGGGTGCCATTTAAAAATCAAAAGTTGTAGTCATTTCCGGTGAAACAGGAAGTGACCAAAAACAATTGATTACGTCAAGCAATTCTAATTTATATCATATATGTATATAGGTACTAATATATCAAATCTCGTTTTTTACCTGAAAAAAATAAAATAGTTATAGGGGTGAGCCACTTTTGAGACGCACCCGGTATAACTATTAGGGTATTATATTTAAAAATTCCTAAAGCTATTAAACAAATAACTGAAAAATGTATATTTAATCCGTTGGTTGTTTTATATTCAAAAAACGACGATGGCAATTTGTTTACTGAATTTTGGGCTCTAACAAAAAAAAATACTGTTCGTTGGAAGTTGGAATAAATACGATAGTATCGAAAATTTTGAAGACGAAACGAAAGCTTGTCATTATTATACAGGATGTGTGTCTCAATCCCCTTGTTCCATTGACCAGTACTTCTATTGCATTTAAACAAAGAAGATTCAATTTTTCAAGACAATAAACATACATATAAATCTTGAATATTGGAATGGTACCAGTTGATACCACTTATAGTTTAACTGAAAGCGACATTGGAATGTATTTTTGAACCTAACCCTATTTTGGACACATGAAATTAGCCTCCAATTCTTTTTACAACGTGTATCAAAAAAATGTTCTATTCCTCAACATAAACTATTGTGATTGGATAATTCCCATTCCAGATTACACATGGAGTCTTCCAGGTTCTTGAGTTCTGCTTTAAGTGCAGTGGTCCAGTTAGTGGAGTGTTCGCTCCTTTTCGAGCTAGAACGTTTGCTTTTTCATTCTTCATTCTTCTTCATTCCCTGCTAAGGGTAAGAGGACTTTATTTTCTTTGCCTAAGAAAAGATGGCTATTCCGTGTTTCCGATAGTTCTTATGTTGCGCGCACCTTTTAATAGCGGTTCGAGTATTTAGTTTTTGTCTCAAATACTCCAAATTCTGTTCCTGCTCTGGTTTTGGTACCGGTATACCAGATTATAGCATAGTCTTTGAACTGCTGAGCAAACGTTTCTCTCTTCCAATTCTTTTTGTTGCTCAATACTACAGTGAGGTGTAGGGCGCACCAAATAATATTTTTTTTTATTTTAGTTATCTTGAAAATATTTCTTTCACGATGATCAAAAAAATTCTCTAGTAAAGTTTGAACTCTTAATATTAATATTAACCCATTAACGCCCGCCGTACTCAAATGAGTACAGTTATTTTGGACAAACTCTGCCATCTGATGGGCAATATATTAAGTTGTTAGCTATCGCGCCATATTTTATTAATCTCTGGGCAGTGTTTACTGATAGTTGACAGGTATTGGTGTGTTTTGAAAAGATTAGTTACAGTTTTAAAATATGACTTATTTTTGAACCTGGTAAGTAAAGTGAATATAATATATTTAGGAGGCTATTTGTATAATTATTGACAAATTACGCCAAATATCTATTTTATATGTATTAAACAAGTGGTAAAAATTAGCCATAGATTCATAACCTCATTTCCTGAAACGTGAATCAGCGCCAAACACGGATGTACTCAAATGAGTACAGTGGGCTCAAGTATGAATTTTTAATTTCAAGCTACGTTTTGTTTCAGAAATGGATGACGACTTTCAACCAATAACGACCACAAGTTTTTATGGTCGAAAAATATTTTCTACATTGCAAGAAGCTGCGGATGCAATTGAGAGTCACGAAGACGAGGCTGATGTAATAGTCCTGCCACCAGAACCGGATGTTCTCACCGATCAAGAAGAGTTTGATGATGATAATATTATGGAAAGCCATATTCCAAACGATGTGCCCGGATATATTGAAGTAAATTTTGGCAATACAGACGAATGGAGTGACAGTGACGACGAGCCATTATCAATATTTGTCAGCAAGCGTCCTCGTGCCGAAGAGAGAAATCCTGTATGGGAGAAAATTGAGCCGGTTTATGTTTTCTCACGTGACACAGAAAATGGCGCTAATGATCGTTTAGAAAAAGTAAAGGAAAGTTTACGTGGCTATAATCCAGTGCAAATTTTTGAGAAACTGTTTGACGATAATGTGTTCCAACTTATGATAGAGCAATCAATTATTTACTCTCGACAGAAAAATAATCATGATTTTTTTGCTACCATGGAAGAAATGAAAATTTTCATTGGAATTTTGTTGCTCTCTGGGTATCACAAATTGCCACAACAGAGGATGTATTGGTCTTTAGATGAAGATTTAGGTGTCAAAATTGTTTCGGGATCTATCTCACGCAATAGATTTCTAGAAATAAAAAGATACCTACATTTTGCAGATAATGATAAAATAAATAAAAATGATAAAATGTTCAAGTTACGGCCCCTTATGGACATTTTGAACAAAAATTTTAGACAGTGGGGATTTTTTCATAAATCTCTGAGCGTGGATGAAGCAATGGTGAAATATTTTGGGCACCACTCCGCCAAACAATTTATCCGCGGAAAACCAGTCCGCTTCGGATTCAAGGATTGGATGTTGTGCAGTTCAACCGGGTATTGCTACGCGTTTGACACCTATTGTGGCAAAAACAGTGAGAAGAAGGGGCAATCACTTGGTCTTGGTGCTGATGTGGTAATTTCATTGCTAGAACATCTAGACAACCCAGCTGACCACATAGTGTACTTTGACAATTTTTTTACCACTCTTCGTCTCATGAACCAATTGACAGCTAAAGGTATACGTGCTACAGGCACTATTCGTGAAAATCGGCAGAAGAATTGTAACATTCAGTCTTCTAAAATGATGGACAAAGAGGAAAGGGGCACATACGACTATAGATTTAACTGTGAGAATAACTTACTGATTGTGAAATGGAAAGACAATAGTGTTTGCTCAATGGCTAGTAATCACGATTTTATTGAACCTCTCAACTACGTCAAGCGATGGTCGCGAGCCAAAAAGGAGATAACTACGGTCCAACAACCTTTGGTTTTTCAAAATTATAATGCTGGAATGGGCGGCGTTGACTTGAATGACCAGGCAACAAATACTTACAGAATAAGCATAAGGGGCAAGAAATGGTGGTGGTGTTTATTCACTCATATGGTCAATGTAACCATGACAAATTCCTGGAAGTTACATCAAATTTGTGCCTCGCCGGAAGAAAAAATTAGCCTTCTTGACTTTACAAGATATGTTGCTCGGTATTATCTCCGCTTGAACAATAAAACTCGTAAAACTAATCGACCATGTCAAGTTCCTGGTGCTGTGAGATATGACAATGTTGGTCACTTCCCAGAGAAGATTGAGAAACAGCTTAGATGTAGCGTGTGCCATTTGCGTATTAGATGGCGTTGTAAAAAGTGCATTGTTACACTTTGCGTAGAAAGAGAGTGTTTTGAGAAATATCATACTTAAAAATATTTTATTTATGACCTAAGTTTTTTATTTGTATAGGTATAACAAAAATAACTAGTATATTTTCACTTATTTTGTTAAAAATACTTTAAATAGATATAGTTTTGTAGTATTAAAGGAGTAGTATTTTATACACCCATTAGCCCAGTGTACTTATTTGAGTACGGCGCCATATTGCATTCCTAAAAGCCCAGATTGCCATTTTTTTATATTTCTAACTATTACTTACACCCAACTGAGTTACTTTTTCTAATAAAATTGGGTATTTTATTATTAATTTGCATTTGGGCCTTAATGGGTTAAGTGGTGTCCTATCGTGATTTTCTGTTTCCCATTTATAAATAACACGAGAAAAAAATGTTTTTTTTAATTTTACTGCTTTCTAACAAATCAGCGTGTTGTTGTAAACATCAATACATATTCTTGTAGGAAATTGAAGGATATTCAAAAAAGGTCTGATATGATTTTTCATTTAATCGACTCGTTTGAAAGTTATTAAAGAGGAAGCAGATTTAGCTAATAAAAAAAATATTATCTAAAGAGCTATATAGTCCCTTGCGTACTGCACTTTTTCATCAATAGAGCAGTCATGGGTTCGTTTTTATTTTACTGGAGAAAACCAAATTACACTAAAACTAGTAGTATTGGGCAATATACAAAAATAAATGGCTACATATATAATCAGAATTATTCCTAATTATTGTAGGTAATTAGCGATAATTAATAATTATTATAATTTCAATGTTTAGCAAAGAACACTTGATGAACAGGATATTTTATGTTTTTGCGCCATTATTTTGTGATAAAATATAAAAAATTGTGAAAGTTATCATATACGATTTGAAGTTGAACTTTAACCTTCAATAACTTTCAAACGAGTCGATTAAATGAAAAATCACAGAAGACCGTTCAATTTCCTACAAGAATATGTATTGATGTTCAACAACACGCTGATTTATTAGAACGCAATCAAATTAAAAAGAACTTAATATTAAGATCTCAAACATTACCAAAAAATTTTTTCATGATCTTCACGATAATTAAAAGAAAAAAATATATTTTTTTTGGTGCACCCAAATGACGTGTTTCACAAAGTTGTATATTCTTCTTATGTCATCCACTGGGAGCTGGAGGTATAGAATTTTCCTTTTGATGGTGTTCCAAGCTCGTGAAGTTAGAAACCCGGACATGCCCGGGTAAATCCGATTGGCGTGTTAAGTTGTCGTTTTGCAGTGAATTATGCAGGCCCTTAAGCCAGAGGGTGCGAAAAATATCATAAATCCGTAAGCGAGAGCACGCGGAACGACAGCCATCAGATTTAGGCAATTAATATTTGGGCTTATTTGATTTGGCCAGTTAATAACGCGCCGGCCAGATGGCGCAGAACAAATAACGCATACGTCACCGTCCATTACGTTTGAGGTGCAAGGGCCGATCCGGTCTCAGCCACTGCGATCACCTATCGCCGGCTATTGTGATATACGATGTAATAATGCTGCAAACATATGTGGCTCTCTAGCCGATAACGAAATCGCGCTATCGATACCGACTAATCAACTCGGCTAATGAAGAAAAGCATATGTCGACCGTATTCTAAAACTAATAATTATCATTTCATAAACAGCCTTGTTTGTTTATATGTTAGCTACGTCTGACAAATCTTCGCAAATAACTTTTCATTATCGCTATTATTATTTTATGACAGTTATTAATTCCAGTAACATTTATCGTATTAATAATCAAGAATCTTTGGAAAACAACACAAAAAATTCTTCTACCTCTAGGAAATGTATATTTTCTCAGTTAAATAAACTAACGTTAACATTTTAATTCGTAAAGGAACAACACGTTTTATATCTTATAAATGTTTAGTACCTAACAGAATAAAATTAAAAGCATGATAAAATTCCAAGGGAATGATCCTCGTAAATCTAATTTTATAGCTTTAGACTCGCAGTTTTTGTCAAACACAAGTCAGGCCACAATGCACCAAACTCGCCGCTTTTTTAAAAAACTGGACAACATATTCAGCTAACCATGTTATCATCAGCAGTTCACTAATGCTAATGTGAACGTTTTAATTTGCTAATGATGTTAACATCAATAACGTTAAGCTAATCATGTTAACATCAATAACAGATGAATTAAACTGAAGCTGTTGTTTTAATCTGCTATTAGTATTTACTAACATGATTAGCATAATATTAGTGTGATCAGCAATTTTTAATCACTAGCGTAGCGTTAGTATCATTAGCAAGTTAAAAAATAACTTCAGTTATTATAATTATCTTAGCTAGGTTTGACAAATCTTCGCAAATAACTTTTCATTATCGCTATTATTATTTTATGACAGTTATTATTTCCAGTAACATTTATCGTATTAATAATCAAGAATCTTTGGAAAACAACAGAAAAAATCCTTCTACCTATAGGAAATGTATAATTTCTCAGTTAAATAAACTAACGTTGACATTTTAATTCGTAAAGAAACAACACGTTTTATAACTTATAAATGTTTAGTACCTAACAAAATAAAATTAAAAGCATGATAAAATTCCAAGGGAATGATCCTCGTAAATCTAATTTTACAGCTTTAGACTCGCAGTTTTTGTCAAACACAAATCAGCCACAATACACCAAACTTCCCGCCTTTTTAAAAACACTGGACAACATATTCAGCTAATCATGTTATCATCAGCAGTTGATTAAAGCTAATGTGAACGTTTTAATCTGTTAATGACACTAACGTTAAGCTAATCATGTTAACATCAATAAGAGATGAATTAAACTGAAGCTATTGTTTTAATCTGCTATTGGTATTTACTAACATGATTACCATAATATTAGTATGCTGAGCAATTTTTAATCATTAGCATAACGTTAGTATCATTAGCAAGTTAAAAAAAATAACTTCAGTTATTATAATCATATTAGCTACATTTGACAAATCTTCGCAAATAACTTTTCATTACCGCTATTATTATTTTGTGACAGTTATTAATTCCAGTAACATTTATCGTATTAATAATCAAGAATCTTTGGAAAACAACAGAAAAAATCCTTCTACTATTTTCTCAGCTATTTTCTCAGTTAAATAAACTAACGTTAACATTTTAATTCGTAAAGAAACAACACGTTTTATATCTTATAAATGTTTAGTACCTAACAAAATAAAATTAAAAGCATGATAAAGTTCCAAGGGAATGATCCTCGTAAATCTAATTTTATAGCTTTAGACTCGCAGTTTTTGTCAAACACAAGTCAGGCCACAATGCACCAAACTCGCCGCTTTTTTAAAAACACTGGACAACATATTCAGCTAACCATGTTATCATCAGCAGTTCACTAATGCTAATGTGAACGTTTTAATTTGCTAATGATACTAACGTTAAGCTAATTATGTTAACATCAATAACAGATGAATTAAACTGAAGCTGTTGTTTTAATCTGCTATTAGTATTTACTAACATGATTAACATAAAATTAGTATAGTCAGCAATTTTTAAGCATTAGCGTAACGTTAGTATCATTAGCAAGTTAAAAAAATGAGTTCATTTATTATAATCATCTAATGAAAATGATAAAATTGTTAGCGTAATGATATTAAAACGTTATTCTTATTTTTGTGTAATAATGTTAGGATTATCAGCAAACTAAAACAATAATTTCAGTGTTAATCATTTTACAATGATGCTAACATGATTAGTAGAGGAAATGAAGGTAATTCGGAATACCTACTGTTGGTAATTTGGAATACTAACTTATTGAAGCTATGTGCTATCTGGTTAAATATATTAGTATAAACTGCTAGTTCTTGTATTTAGTTGGACAACAGATTTTGTAATTATTTAAATTTTTAGTACAGGGCAAAAATATGTCAAAAATTAATTGTGATGTGAGAAAATTAAATCGGCACTCTTTGCCCTGATTTTTGATTTAAATTAAGCTTGATTGGATCTTAAATAAGTATAAGCTTATATTTTAATTTGTTATATGTATTTTTTTGATATGTTAATGCATAAATATTTCTTTACGGATTATGGCATAAGTCTTCATGTTGGTAATTTGGAATAATAAAACTGATGAAAATTTGGAATAGTCCAAATTATATTCATCTTGATGCTTTTCTATTCTACGAATGTGTTCTTCGGCACACACTGTAGCCCAAACTGCTTGATGGACTTAAACATAAATTATAAGGTGTCGATAGATTTGTCTTAATCTGGAAATATTTGGAAACTTTTTTAACATTATGTTTTATTTACCTTTTTTTTTATTGATGAAAAAAAAATCATTTAAATTACTTTACATACTTTGAAATACTTTCAAAATACCCTCACTTCTTCTAGAATCTGAACGCATATACAGGTAAAAGTCGTAAAATAGTGGGCAAATTTTGATGAAATAACAGTTGGGAAAAATGCGTTTAAAATGCAAATAAACCAAAAAGCAACCACAGTCACCCCTCGATGTTGGTGATCTGGGGTAAAAATCGAGTAAATGGAGCAGGCAGCAGAACGAGCCCCTGGCGTCGGCTGCGAAAGGCAGTAAACGCCGTCAGAATGGCACTCGAGTAGCATGACAGACCGTTAAATGAACAAGTAATTCAGTAACAGGGTCTTCAATTAGCAAAGTTGGCTGCTATAATAACTGAGACGCAGACGGATATATATATTATACCGCGCTTGCCATTATATAAAGACGTACAGACGACATAACGGTTTATTGCTAGCATAAGACACAATGTTGTCTTAATTAAAATTATACAACCCTTAGTTCTTCATAAATTAGACTTCTGTAATGTGAGCTCGCTTGCCCCTATTTGTCTTCTATTTATAGTTTCGTACTTTTACGAGATATTAACTTTACTGGTAATTAAATATAACAACCAACGACTACTTCAGTAGTAAGAAATATAATTGTAAAAATCTAAAAAATATCTATTATACAAGATTTATTTTACGGACTACTACAAAAAGCCAAATCAGGAAAGAAAAAAACTTACAAACAATAAAGCACAGAAATTTAATAAGTTTTTATTTAAATTTGTGATTCAAAAGAGCATCAAAATCTTCGAATTAGTCTAGAAAGAAAGCTAAGTATATTTCAAAATCCTGTAAATCCGATAGTCAAGCAGCTTTAAGAGCAATCAGCTCAGTAACTATCATTTCGAAGTTGGTCAAAGAATGCCTAGAGAGATGCTGAACAAATTAGGTATAGAAATTAAAGTCCTCCTACTCTGGGTGCCAGCCAAGGGAGAGAAGGCAATGAAAAAGCAAACGATCTAGCTAGAAAAGGAGCGAACACTCCACTAACTGGACTAGAACCGTTCTGCTTCCCAAATGGAAACCAACTTAAAGCAGGACTCCAGAATCTGGCAGACCATCCGTAACCTGGAATGAAAATCCGCCAACGGCCTAAGACACTCGAAAAAATTTCCCAGGATTTACGATCTAGAAAAATCAAAGATTCTTCTATAACCAAAAGCTTAAAACGGAACTCAAGAACTTAAGAACAATCTTTGGATTGTCACGGGGTTTTTAACAGGAAGTTTTTTTTTGGAGCTAAGAAACAACGGCAATAATGCAAATTCTGTGAGGATAATGAGGAAACACCATGGTACCGAGACGACAATTCTTGCCATAATCTTTGGAACAACTGATATGAGAGATGGAGAACAAACCTCTATAAAACTGTCTCAGACTGGCCCTGAGACTATACGATGAATTGTAACTCAAGAAAGGGGAACTTATAAAAGCTAGTGTTGTTTTTATGCTAACATGTGCCTCGATAATGCTTTATTGTATTTTATTATTATTATTCTATCATCTCTTACTTCGCTTAGTAGCTCTTAGATGTATTTCTTCCACGGAATCGCTGTTAGATATCAGATCCCTGAGCAGGAACAAGCTTTTTATAGCGCCTAACGTGCATATCAAACGTATATATTGAAGCCATCATTTTTATTTATGGGATTATTTGGGTTTATATTGGCAATCTTCCTATTGAAAATATCGTTCGAGAGCGGGCAGACCTTCCAAGACACCCGACGCGCTGTAAGATTCCATAGTGAAGATGCCAGATGTCTATATAATAATCTATATATGCTGACAACGTGGAATGTAGCGCGATGTTTCCCTGGGGAGAAATAGGACTTGAACAAATTCAATAATGCATCTATATAGTCCGTCCGTTCGATCATCATTCCACCTTCCATCCATGGCCGGAGGATAAATGCGATTTTTTCAGTCTTCCTTTTTTTTAAAGACCATCAACACCTCTCTTTGTTATCGAGACACTTTAATGGTAGATCATAACCCGTAACAGCATAATAGGATAATGTTTATCATTTTTTATTGGCGTCATATGCTAAACACGAACATATTATGGTATATAAAGTTAGCAATAAACCATATTTGTTTTTATAGCGGACAGTAAATCAATAGAGATTCAAAAGTTTATTATTACTGAGTTTTATAATCAATTAAATTGTGTTATGGTACTGCAATACGTTAGAATTTTTCATATACCGGGTTGCCAAACTTTCTGCACATTCTGAAGAAACTGATGGTGGTTTTTTAATTAAATACAAATTTACTTAATCAACAAAAGTGCTTAAATTGTACTCAAAATAGTTAATGAATTAGTTTTTGTTGCTCGAACATGCGAGGAATCTGTGACTATATATTTATATACTGGGTGTCCCAAGCTGAGCGTCCATTAGATGTTTATCGACAACTATAATTTAGACCAGAGATTTTTTGCACATCGTTGTTTTACAACGAGATCTATCCATATAAAAATACTTTCAATATGGCGGCATTTCCGGAAACACCTCAAGTTGACAGCAACTTTCTTATTTTAAATTGGTACTCCATTTTTTATTACATACTTAAATTCTCTGTAAAATTTTATGAATTTTGATATCAAACACTCTATACCTGACATTAACTGTTTTTGAGAAAAAAAATATTTAAAATTTTTGGAAGAAAAACTACCTGTCAAAAAAATTATATAGCCTAAACGTCAAATATACTGATTACCACAGCCATTGTTACATAAATAGAATACATGTGGCTATTTGTTTTAATAATTATATTGTTCGAATGTCATATAATATTGGTCGTAGCTGTCATAGAATTGAACGATTAAAAAATTATCATAAGTCAGATTTTTAAAAGAGAAACCAATTTTTTTTCAATAGTGAAAAGGCTTTTTAATTCATTACTTTTTGATTATACATATTCCTATGTCTTTTTTAAGATTTAGTAGTGTAAAACAATGACGTGCAAAAAATCTCCGATCTAAATATTGTGGTTCTCTAGAAACTTTTATTGCACGCTCAGCCTGGGACACCCTGTATATTTAATCCAGAGAATTTTATACAAAAAACCAGTGTTTGATATTTCTGTTATTTGATTTATATTCGCACAAAACAATCCCCTGTACATTTGGCCAAAAGAAAGTCGTAGAGGGTAGAAAATATAAGAGGCACGTCTATGAGAGATGTCGATAGATATTCATGTGCTGCTATAGCGAGAATAGTGAACATTTCCTTGTAAATCATGGAAGAAAATCGATGAATTCTCTATTTTGGAACTTCTGCTTGCCACTTACAGGATTTTTATAGCCCTTTCTATTACGGAACACGGGTTTCCCAGTTTTCCAGGACGGAAAATATTATTCCAAAGATACGAAAAAATAGGAAAGCAGTTTTAAACCGAGAAACACAAAGGAGGAGACCTTTCTCTATTTCTTATATTTAATAAAATAAATTGGGAAGAACTGAATCACTTTAAGAAAGAAATAATGGGATGATATTAGTGATTATTAAATACTATACTAAAGTAATGTATAAAGAACTAGTAGACAAAAAAGAAATTCTAATAAATAACACCAACACTGGAAATAGTAGAAGAATATATACATTTGGGACAATTAAAACACAGCTCTGGACAGTGGCGTAGCTAGGTAACCAAGGGCCCTGGGGCAAATTAAAAAATGGGGCCCCACTGCTATGTATACTGATTAGGTTTACAATTAATGCTTGGTGTAGGTTTAGCTAATAAAACGAAATAGAGAAGATTCAAGGGTTTATTATACAGGGTGTCCCAGAATAAATGCAAGTATTTTAAGGGTGGTAGATCTCGATAAAAGAAACATATTTTCTCTTTACCGTTTTTCGGTAAAGAATTTTTAAAATTAAAAAAAATGATTTTTGGCTAAAATTTTGAGAACCACTGAATCTTTTCTGGATTTTCTTTCATGTAAATTTAATCTAATATTTATGTTGCAATATTATCAAGAAATTATGTTTTTTAACTAAAAACTAAAAAAAATTCCAAAAATTTTTCAAAAAATATCGATGCGAAAAAAACCTCATAGGCGTGTCTCTGGGGTTGAACTTTACTACCAGTTAAAATACTTGCACTTATTTCTGGGACACCCTGTATAAAGGTCGGCCCTACCAACTGATTAAATAACAATTATATTTACAATTTTTTCCTAGCTTTAGTTTTCGCAAAAGTATCGATGACTTCGTTTAAATCCAGGCTTGATGCGGTTTTATTTTCAATTGCTATTAGCGATAAATGTCGGAGTCGAGTTTGGCCCATATTATTTCTTAAATAATTTTTTATTATTTTTAATTTGCTAAATGACCTTTCAGCTGCTGCAGAAGTGACAGAAATTGTAAAGAATAATAACACTGCTGTAAATACTTCCGTTAGGTCGCATTATAGCACTCCATATTTGCTCATTATTTCCTTACATAATTGGTGAACAGTCCATGCTTGACTTAGTTGAGGTAAAACTAGGTGGTAAATATTAGTAAATTGAAGTGAAAAACTAGGGCCTATTATATCTGAATATTTTCTTTAGAATTCGTCACACTTTTGTAATAAAGTTGCTTCATCAACATGTAATAAAAATGTTGTTGTTAGAAAATCGAATATATGACAGACTGCACTCATACCAATAAAACGTGTATCGAATTGAGATATTACTGTGTGTAGTACATTATTGAAAATCGCAATTTTAAATATTTCTCTGTTTGGAAATCGGTGAGAAAATCTATAGATTTGACACGATTCATTGACTTAACAGACATCAATATGAGTGGTAAAATCAAATAAAATTGAACCAAAAATTGAAATATTGACCAGTACGAAAAAGTTTATTGACATTGGCTTACTTACTCCTGATACAGCATTAATTTTTTAACCGTTCTCGAAAAAAAAAATTAACTCGAATTCACAATAAAACGCACATCGATGAATAATAAAACGCACATATCACTATCCGTCAAATTGACAACACTGCCAACCTACAGAAAGAATTTAGGGGAATTCCCTAGGCATACCTTTTTGAATTTCTCTCAACTGAGTTGTCATGATTAAAGTGGGGTTGCAACCTGTCATATTTGTTTTGAAAATGGGAGAAATTTCTCCAAAAGTTCAGTTGGATCAAGATTTCTGGTAAGGATTCGAGGGCCTCCTGAGCTTAAGGGGCCCCGGGGCACTGCCCCGCCTAGCCCCTAGGTAGCTACGCTACTGGCTCTGGATCTTTACTAACCGCGCAATCAACAGAAGAATTAAGTTAGCATGGAGTACTTATGGAAGAAACTCAATCACATTCAAATCTAGAAGGCCACTTTATCTAAAGAAGAAAACATTCCACCAATGTGTACTACCAGTCATGACCTATGCATGCGAAACCTGGACACTTAAAACGAAGATTATAAGGAAACTGCAGGTCGCACAACGCTCAATGGAATGAAATATGCTGGGAATAACCAAGAAAGACCGTAAAAGAATAGAGTGGATACGACAAAAGACTCAGGTAATAAATGTCATCCATAGAATCAAATGCCTCAAATGGCAATGAGCAGGACACTTGGCAGGAAGGACGGACAACAGATGGACCACAAAAATTACAGCATGTTATCAACGAGCCCACGAGGAAGTAAGATACCTAGAAGAAGACCAAACCTTGGCACCGCTTTGCCAACAGTGGGCCTAACTACAAAAAGAGTATCTAAATATGTAAGGAAGTCTACACTATAATTGGAAATGGTTGAATAAGCTGAAAATGATGATGATGACTCTACTTTATCGGAAACCTCGTCAATCCCATCAGCTTTAGATGTCTATTCAACTTAAAATGCTCTGTTAGTAGACAACTATAGCTTTGACTGTCTTTCTGTATTTGCTTATGAGATCCTCAAAGTCCTAGTGAGTTTCTCCACCATTCTAGAGATCTTTTAGCAAACTATACTGGAGATTTGTTTTGCAACGCCGCAAAAACCTAATAATACATTTTTTGTAATGGGAGAAAAGATATTTTGCGAAACGACAAAGAGCATTTTTTCGCGGTAAAAATGTTTTTAATCCAATTAATTTTTCCATACTAATTGAGTGGAATAACTGAAGTTATCGCGAGCGTCGCTTGTTTATCCCGGCGCGATCAAAAATCGAACAACAAAATTCGCCGCCCGCTATAATAGCGTGATTTATAGATGGTAGATTGAAAATATGAAATTGCTGGCTCGCTGGACCGATTTTATGGTTTCAATTAAAAGATACGCCAATGGATAAATGGCCCTTCGTCATATATGATTCAATATTTCGACTGTTGATAGGGTGACCGCTTCTGTTACACCGTAAAAACAATTGTTTTAAAAGGGTCCCTGTCGTGCCTCATACCATCGCCCTTCCATATTATTCTGCTCTTCGTTTTGCTCAATGTTTTTCCAGTAGTTCGGTTTGCTATAATTAAATGTAATATTTTTTAGCTTTCAATTAATTCTTACACGAAATATATTTTAAAATAATTTCAGAATAACTAAAGTAATGTGTAACGAACTGGTAGACAGGAAAGACATTCTAATAAATAACATAACACTGGAAATAGTAAAAGAATATAGATATTTGGAACAACTATACAATGGTACAATGGTACAACTATACAGGGTCTATCGAGTAGAGTCTTAAATAAGTGCAAATACTTTTAGGGGTAGTATATTTCGACCAGAATCAGGATTATCTGGAATTTTTTGTAAACTATTTTTTT
This sequence comes from Sitophilus oryzae, assembly GCF_002938485.1. Lineage (NCBI taxonomy): Eukaryota > Metazoa > Arthropoda > Insecta > Coleoptera > Curculionidae > Sitophilus > Sitophilus oryzae. The sequence goes on from NW_022146105.1 coordinate 4,950,241, forward strand.
AGTTAAAAACCATAATTTCTTGATCATATGGCAACATATGTCATAGATTTAATTAACGAAGAAAGAAAATCCAGAAAAGAACCAGTGGTTCTCAAAATTTAAGCAAAAAATCTTTTTTTTTGGAAATTTTGAAACTAAAATAACTCGGGTAGGTATTTTGTATTTACTTGAAAAACTGTAAAGAGAAAATATGTTTCATTTATCGAGATCTACCAGCCCTGAAAATATCTGCACTTATTTAAGACTCACCCTGTATATGCGAAACCTGGACACTTAAAACGGACATTATAAGGAAACTGCAGGTCACACAACGCTCGATGGAACGAGATATGCTGGGAATAACAAAGAAAGACCGTAAAAAAATAGAGTAGATACGATAAAAGACCCAGGTAATTGTCATTCACAGAACCAAATCCCTCAAGTGGCAATGGACAGGACACCTGGCAAGGAGGACGGACAACAGATGGACGCCAAAAAAACACAGCATGGTACCATGGAATTAAGAGACCTAGAAGAAGACCAAACCTATGCTTGGACTATGATATTGGGAAATTAGCAGAAATGATTTAAGTCAAAGTTGAAATTCACTTAAGTTTTAAATCATTTTGATTTTAGAAATGACTTAAGATTCAAGTCTTTTTGAAAATGACTTGTTGCAGCTCTGCAAATGATGATTGAAGTATTTATCTAGTCTGTGCAACATAATAAGGATAAACAATGGATGTAAAAGTATGTAGTAAAAAATATGTAGAGCTGTAGTAATAAGGCCCAAAATAATATAGTAGGGCGAGTAAATATGATAAGTAAAATGACGGCGACTATGGCGATAAAATAAGAAGTTTAATTCCGGCGGAGTTAATGAGAGCGAGCCATAATAAAAAGCGATAAAACCCGGACGCGGAGAAGCGCCATCTCCAAATTGCGGTGGCACTTAAAACGAACATTTCATGAATGCGCAATCAAGATATTATTCGGTTAACGAGGACGCGAACACACAACAGACATAACCGGAGCTTGTAAGAGTGTGTTAGCGTTTTGATAAGCGAGATAGCGCGATACTAAACTGGATAATCTCTTGATCCCGTTATCTACAGATATAATTATTCCGACAGGGTGTCTTGCTTAAAACAGCTTGGCCGAAGGGGCGTTCCCACCCCAGGCCCTGGCTCCCCTTCGCTCTCTCCTTCTCGCTCTCGAGAGCAGCGTTGCTAGGTTACGCGCTCCGACGACCGCAGAAACACTTCGACAATGGTGATGCTTGTTCTACACGACACGCACAACACAGAAGCCCGATACGGAAGATGGATTGAGATGATAACGTGCTTTCGCTCGCTTCCGTTCTTCGTCTTCGCCACTGGAGCACAGGCGAATCGGGATAAGGATGGTGCGCCAGTATCGATATATCCAGGATCGTTCTGAACAACAATACTATCAAACACTTCTCGAAAACAAGATTCCTAATTAGAGCTTAGAAGTCCATTCTCCTTCATACGTTAGGACTAGGTGCTGTGTTTCCTTCAAGGGTTCCCTAGGAATAGTTGAGATGGTGAAGACCACCTAATAGATGGTCGTCCAGGCGGTCGAGGTGTGTTTGGTTGTTTCTCATTAGCAATTTTCGCTAACCGGTCATTTGGCATTCTGTCCACATGGTCTCTCCACTCTTTACTTCTGTTTCTTGCCCATCTTACTACCTGCATTTCACATATTTCTTCACTTCATATTACAGTTCTGTTGTTCCTAGGAGATTTATCTCCCCAAATTATATTACTTAAACATCCTGATATTAAGGATGCCTTTGTCATTTGGGCATTTACTTCTAATACTTGTTATATTTGCCCCCGGATATTTAAATGGCATCACTTGTTCTACACTCTGATCATAGAGCGCGAGTAATAGGTATATTGAAATATCGAAAGGATATAGATGCTATCGATCTTTTTTCCGGCAATCGACATCCCTAGATAAAAAGACTGGCTGGTTCGCTGACTTTGCTGAGCGTCGGTTTTTCATTTCGACATTGTTAAGACTTGTTTCCAGCTAAATTAATTTTACTACTTTATTAATATCCAGTTCGTCGTCTGTCTGCTTTCCGGATTTTGCGAGCTTTATAACAAGCGCTGAATGTTTATATCGATTTTGGATATTTCTTCCAGCAAATTTAACCACGCCAGAATACAGTTTTCCAACTACTATTTTTAAAAGTGATGCTTTCAGAATACATGATAGAATAAATGATATCAACAATGTTAAGACACATTAAAAATACTTCGTCTGTTAGAAGTAAATTTAGATCATATTATTTAGAAAAATTCGATTATGAAAATCGGCGATTTTCGTCAGGTTACCGATTATTATTAATTAAAAAGCGTAGAATAAAAAAATTTAGGCGATTCTATATTTTTACGCCTTACGCCTTACGCCTTACGTAACGGACGTAGGAGACGTTTTAACCATCATCAAAAATAGCTCAAAATAAGAGTCCAAAAATTTCCTACAAACGTTGAAATTTTCATAATTTTATAGCAATGATTAGTATTTTTCTAAGGCCTTTGAAAATGTGTAAAATATTGCCGAAAATGGGCAATACATATAGTCATGAAAATTGGCGATTTTTGTCATGTCACCGATTTTGTTAAAACTGCTCTTACGTACTAAATAAAAGGTGTAGAATAAGAAAATATAGGCCATTGCAGCGTTACGAGAACAGTCATGGAAGTAGGAGAAATTTTAACCATCATCAAAAATAGCTCAAAAATAAGAATCCAAAAAATATTTTTTTCTGAATCTACACAAAATTTTCTACAAATGCTGATATTTTCATAATTTTCTGGCTATGATTGTCATTTTTCTAAGGCCTTTGAAAATGTGTAGAAAATAGCCAAAAATGGGCATTTTTTCGAGTCATGAAAATTGCCAATTTTCGTCATGTCACCGATTTTTTTAAAACTGCTGTTATTTACTAATTAAAAGGCGTAGAATAAGAAAATATAGGCCATTGTAGGCTTACGAGAACAGTAATGGATGTAGGAGACGTTTGAACCATCATCAAAAAAAGCTCAAAAGAAGGGTCCAAAAAATAATTTTTTCGTAAGACCCAGATATCTAAAGCCTTTAAAAGTGTATATATTCTGAATTTACATGAAATTTCCTACAAACGATGAGATTATCATAATTACTATCATTCTAGTTTGTCAAAATTTTATGACTATTGAATATCTACTAAAAGCGATATTTTGCCATACCCCTGTTGACTTGACATTGTGACACACTATATCGAAAAACTTTAATAAAAATGTTTAAAATAATTAATAACAAAAATGTTTAAAATACTATAGTATCCTTTTTATTTCAGAGAGTGAATTATATGCCCGGTATGGTAAGTTTATTTATATTACGTTATAACGAGAATATATTGAAAAATAACAAAAAAACACAATTTTGGAATTATTAAAAGATAATTAAAATCACAACTAAGTTGTTTTCGATATATGCTCTTAAATATACAAAGTATTTATTAACCATACGGAAAGAAACCTTAAGGGATGTTGCTATAGTTGTTTTAAGAATTATGTATGCTTAATAAATTCTGTATAAAGGATGTTTAATTGTATAGATTAAAAGATTAAACTTACTATACTGTCATGATCGAAAAAAAATGGAGTCAAGTTGGTTTGGAAATGATGATCGCTTACACTCGTCACATAATTTTACATATACAGATCTTCATTTCCAAGCCCAAGCTGACTCCGTTTTCTCGATCGTATGGTATATATCAAATTGTATTGCAAAAAATTACGAAATTTTTTCGATATTAGTATGTATATGTTTTTTAATCCTTTGCTGGTCCTGTCCAGTTAACGGGAGATTTCAGCAACATTAGAAGAAATCTTCCATCAACTGGATTGGACCAACAAAGGATTAAAACCAGATGGAGAATATCTTAACTATCTACGATTCGCTGATGATGTAGTCCTAATTGTCAAGAGTCCTGAAGAAACACAAGCACAAATTAAAGAACTAAATACAGCCAGCAATAAAGAAGGTCTCAAAATGAATTTAGCAAAAACTAAAGTAATGAGTAGATACTAATGGAAGAAACTTAATCATATTGAAATCTAGAATGCCACTTTATCTAAAGAAGAAAATATGCTGGGAATAATCAAGAAAGATCGTAAATGAATAGAGTGGATACCATAAAAGACCCAGGTGGTAGATGTTATCCACAGTATCAAATCTCTCAAGTGGCAATGGGCAGGATACCTGGAAAGAAGGACGAACAACAGATGGTCCACAAAAATTACAACATAGTACCCACGCAGGAGGAATTAAGAGACCTAGAAGAAGACAAAACTTGAGATAGTACCATGATATCAGGAAATTAGCAGATTTAAAGGGACAACAATGGACTCAACTATAAAGAGAGTATCTAAATATGTGAGGGAGGCTACACCATAATTGGAAATGGTTGAACAAGCTGAAAATAACGATGATGATGATGTTTTGAAGGTTCTTTTTTACAGTTTTAAATCTTAAAATAAATTATAATAATAAAATTAATACAAAATAAATATGGTTGGACGTCTTTAAATTTTTATGGACAGTTGATAAAAAAAAGAATAAAAAAAAAATCCAGGAAACGAGTAAAAAATACATAAAGAAGAAGGAACGTATTGGAGTGACGAAAGGTTATAAAATTTCATTGTTGTATCTCTATATAAAGGGTATTGTTTCTCCAGCGAGAAAAAGAATCCAATCGTTAACCAATGGCAAATACGACGAGAAGCAGGACGCGGCGCGAATACAAATTTAGAGGAAGAAAATCAGTTACTAAGTGAAATCTCTTTATCTCACTCTTTCGACACATGTTACAGGGCCTAAAGACCGCACGGAAACATGAGAGGAGTGAAAATAAATATACCGTATCAACCGAAAAAAGCAATATTATCCACTATGTTTTTCTTTTCTATCACTTTCGCACTTCTATTTTCAACCCTTCTTAAACTCTACTAGTTTATCTCTATTTTTAATTTATTCTCTATTTAAAAAAAAAATAATAAAAATAAAAGTAGGGATGTGAAACTAATTAAAGTGAACAGATTTCAGAACGACACGTATTCATAAACTAATTTGACCTGGTATACGATATTAGTGACAGTGGTAGACATGAAAAGCGAAAAGCTATTTGTTTGGTGACAATCTCGTTAGTGGCATGTCCCAATCAGAACTGAAATCTATACGGGATTAGAAGACTATGAAACCATATTTCTAACAGGATTATGACAGCTTTGACATGTCGACGACTATTGCGTATATTACATCCGGTTTAATATGCAACGAATATTTTTTTTAATAAAAATATATTCAGATAATCAAAAGAGGTTTTAAAGATATTGGAGATATTTCAACAAATTACGAAAGAGATATTTCAACAAATTACGAAGAAAAAGACCAGAAATTATTTTATGCATGGCTTATCAAAATATTAACCGAATTACCCTATCGTCTAAGATGGATGTGGTGGAATAATTTATTCTTTATAAAAAGACTAAAAAAAATAAAAAGACATAAGTTACTAAGTACAAGATGTGTACAGGAAGCCTTCTGTGTCTTGAGATGTGGATGGAACATGCCATTAGGAGTATTGTTATACAGAAAACTCCTATTGAACAAGTTAACGACTCTTCCGGAAATAATATGAAGAAATTAGATTAAAAAGAGTCAATTAAACACTCCTGGGTGCAGTGCCAGAAAATCTACAAGGAGCCCTCCATGTTTTCAGAAGTGGATGGACTGAACATGTCATCAGGAGCACTGACATACCGAAAACTCCTCCTATTGAATTACACCTCACCAAATTAACGACTTTTCCAGCAAAAATATAAAGAATTTAGATTAAAAAACAGTTCTATTTTGTAGATTCGTTTTCTAATTTCCAACCCCTCACAAAAAAGGTAAAATACTCTGATACAATCTTTGGTAAAATATACTGTGTTATTTCCTTACATTATGAAAAAATAAGAGAAAATATAATCGAATTTTAATCTGTTCATGAAACACTTACTTATGTTTGTATTTATGATGCTTTGCAGTCACCTCTCATTTTCAAGTCCTTGCAGAAGTGGCCACTAGGAGCACCATCCTAAGTAATGAAATAAAAAAGCAAATAACTACATAGGTCAAAAAGTGTTTTAAGTTATGCAGGTCAAATTCACTTACATTTTCAACTAAGAAAAAAGTACATCCTATCCATATGATCCATGATGTTTATTTCAGCCCGAATACACCAGGATGAACTCGAAACCATAAATGAATATCTCGAAAGACATCGTTGTTGGCTGAAAAATAAAAAAATATATATTCGAAATTAGCTAAATTAATAAAGAAAATTTTCTAATTTACCACCATTTTTTCAATTATATAAATTTTCTGCTGTCGTTTCCGTTCTTCTGACCTCATCTAGGAACCTCGATCGTTTCATTCATGCTCTCTAATGATGTTCTTCCTTCTAAATCAGGAATTACATGATGAATAGTAATCTTCCCGACTTAAAGATCTTCAGATGTATATGCTGTATTATTGGTATCCATCATTTTCTTCTTCGCTGCCACTGTGATCTCTGTCATTTTCCCTGATAGAGAAATGAAAATTATTGACTTAGCGGTCTTTCTAGTTGATCAGAGAACTAAGATAACTAGCTGGGGTATTCTTGTTAAGGTTCAGCAGAAGTTGTAGACTATTTAGCCGTGTTTAACACGTTGCCCAGGGTGCACCACGAGGAGGCTAGTCTACTTTGCACCCCAAAATGACCATCAACAGGAAACGTACATCAAGAACTATATTAGAACAGCAAACCTTTTCACCATATAATATCAAAGAGACAAGTGATACTATAACTGTACCATGATAGTTGCCTTTTTATCCAAAAAATATTTAAGCAAAATATTTAATAATTAGATAATTGCATTTACTCTAAAAGAATAATTTTTACAAATTCTGGTAATATTTTCTTTTCTAATTAACAAGTAATTTAGACAGAAAAATGTACGTACTGAGAACAGTATAAATGGCATTATTTCAAGACCTAAATAAAAAGAAAAATATATAATTTTTTTGCAATGCAAAAAGAAGAACACTGTATTTTCAATTTGTTGTTCTCTCGGTTTTCCAGTGAACCAAAGTAACATGGGAGGATTGGGACCAGACAAAGACGCGAAAAAGAAGCACACGAGGCCTACCTTTTCGGGACAACAGATTTTTGCCCTCGAAAAAACCTTCGAACAGACGAAATACTTAGCCGGACCCGAAAGGGCCAAACTGGCATACGCCTTAGGAATGACAGAGTCACAAGTCAAGGTGAGTTTATTATAATTTTTTACAATTAAAAATATTTAAAAAGGGATTTACGTAAAGAACGAGTTTTATTTCTATTTATAACTTTGAAGGGTATCTATAATATCTTGCCACAGAATGAGTATTTATTGTTATAAACAAGTAATAAAAAAAATATTAAAATAAGAGAAAATAGAAGGGGGTAAATTTTGAGATCAAATCTCATTTGCATTGGTGGTAGAGTGCCGGAAAATCCCCTGTTTTCCTGGGAATTAATGAAAGTGGGGAAGGCCCCATATAGTGGAAAATCCGGCAGGAAGAAAATCTTTTGACAAGTGTAAATGTCCCCTTTTGTTACTCTCTAAATTTGCATTTTTATTGAATCTGCGGCAACGGAGATTTAAATGTAAGTCTGTGTGTCGACAAAAAATAATACTTCTAATATCGGGTCCCCGTTTGCAAACTTTGCTGATTCAATTTAGTCAATTTAATACGTAATCCATCAATTATAAGCCCATTATGCATTCCATAAGCTCAGGGGAGTTTAAGGGCATAAAACGATTATATTTTCTACGACAGTCGAATATATCGCGTAAAAAAACGATTCAGTGATACTGACCAAGAAATTTAACAAATATATACCTATTTAAGATCAAAATAAAGTTACCTAAACATGTAATTATGTACTTTGTGCCTCAAAATCAGTAATTTGCCCTAATTTTACTGAATATAACATGTGACCAGAGCTGTAACAAGTGAGTTTTAAAAAGACTTAAGTCATTTCTAAAATCAAAATGATTAAGTCTTTGACTTAAGTCATTTTATTTCAAGTTAAGTCATTTTTGTACAGACTTGAATCAATATAACCTTATTTAAGTGGTTTTTATGATTTAAGTCTATATTTTTGACTTAAATTATGATAATCTGCAAGTTAAGTCAGTAAAATGATTTAAATCAATATAATTACCCTCAAGTCAAGAGAACCAGAATTCAAATTTAAGTACCTACCTTATTTTATTTAATGTTTCCAGTTTTAAAACACAGGAAAGAGTTAAATTGCGGTCTGTAAGGGATAAGAGGTCGAAGGGGATTTAAATAAGGAGCCCTGGATTTGTGATTGTATCACTGCGGCTCGAATTATCGCCCTTCATTAAAGTAAACAGCCCTGGGAGACTTGCAAGAAGAAAAAAAAATAATCAGAACAAAGCTCTCCCCAGTTGCATCTCAGTTGCGCGAAGGCGAAACAAACCGTCGTAAAAGTTAGTTAAACGCCCTTTTTTCAGATTCCCGCCAGTTACCTTCATTACCTTTGGCTCGCCTGGCAAAATTAAAAATTAATTTTATCTTGTTACAAGTTTAATTAAATTAAAATATGAACGACTGGCGCAGCAGCGGGTGTCGAATTATATTTTCCAACTCTTTTTTTCTTATTCGCCCGCCGAGACGCGAAGATACAGAAAAATTCAAATTAAAAACTTCGTCCCCACTTTAAACTGGAAAATTACACCGTATTGCATTATCTCTTTTTATCGGACTAAATGAAGTACTTTTACGATTACTCGTTTTAATTGGATATTTTTTTTCCGACTCCCATTACATTGCGAACTTTAAAATACTAGAACCAACCCTTTACCAGTGGTAGCAGTATCTTAGAAATACGAGGGTTGTCTTTTATATTTTGTATATAAAAGCATAAAAACATAACTTTTAAACATTATAGTTTTTCGAAGTATTTCTCAAAGAGAAATGCAATTCTGCATCTGTTGGAACCATATTTGAAAGCAGTTCCTCTGGCTTATTGGTACCTTCAAAATTGTGTTTCTGACCGAATTCTGGCTCAAATTTGACATACGCCTCGTATCGTATTCATACGACTACAATGGGTTATATTTTCGTGTTCTATGCCTTTTAATTAGTAAATACTAGTATTTTTTTCTAATTAAATGCCGCCAATTTTAAGTTTTAGAGCCTGTGTATGGAAAAAAGTCAACCAAACTGTAGCTGTTAAAACAACGCAAGGAACTCCACAAGGTGGAGTAACCTCCCCTTTGCTGTGGAGCTTGGTGGTGGATGAACTACTAGATGAATTAACTCTAGCGGGAATACACTGCATTGGGTATGCAGATGACATAGTCATGATCGCTCGGGGGAAACATGAAGGCACCTTGTGTGATATTATCCAAAGAGGACTCCTATCACTGAGAGATGGTGTAGGACTGTCGGGCTGAGTATCAACTCAGACAAAACCGCGATAGTGCCATTCACCAGAAGGCGAAGTCTGAAAAACTTGAAAAGAATCCAACTAGATGGAAAGGAAATACTGCCAACACAGGAAGTTAAATACCTGGGAATAACCCTGGACAGTAAACTCCTGTGGAACAGGCATATTAAGAACACTACCAGCAAAGCCATAAAGGCTCTCATGATATGCAGAAGACTGGCGGGAAATAGATGGGGCTGCTCCCCTAACATTTTGCGCTGGATGTATACCATGATAGTAAGACCCATGATTACTTATGGAGCAGTTGCCTGGTACACAAAACTAGAGCAACGGACGGCAAGGCTAAACCTATGCAAAGTCCAGAGACTCAGACTCCAGAGACTCTGTGTTTGCATCACAGGAGCCATGAGAACCTGTCCAACAGCAGCAATGGAGGTTATTCTAGATCTAACACCACTGCACATTGTCATTGGTAGATTGCCAATGCGACAATGATTAGAATGGTCACTAACGGAATGAGTACTGGGAGAATTGTCAGATCAGGGGCTTGGAACACCCTCAAAAAGGAAATACTACTCCTGCAACTCCCAGTGGACGATATGCCAAGAACGTACAACTTTGACAAACATGTCAATGTAGTATTGAGCAATAAGAAGGATTGGAAGAGCGAAACGCTTGCCCAGCAGTTAAAAGACCATACCGACCATACCATAACTTGATATACTGATGCTTCCAAAACCAATACGGGAACAGGGATCGGAGTATTTGGGTCGAGAACTAAATATTCCGAACCAATGGGCACTTACCCTAGTATCCTACAGGCAGAAATCTACGCTATCAAAAGATGCGTACAACTTATCTTAGATAGGAACTATCGGAAACAAGAAATAGCCATCTTATCTGATAGTCAAGCAGCGTTAAAAGCGATCAACTCAGTCTCAATCAATTCGAAATTGCTCAAAGAATGCATAGAGAAGCTGAATAAATTAGGCAAAGAAAACAAAGTCCTCCTACACTGGGTGCCTGCTCACCAAGGGATAGAAGGCAATGAAAAAGCAAATAATCTAGCTAGGAAAGGAGCGAACACTCCACTAACTGGACCAGAACCGTTCTGCTTTCCAAGTGGTAACCAACTCAAGGCGGAACTCAAGAACTTGGAAGATTCCATCCGCAACCTGGAATGGAAATCTTGCAATGGTCTAGGACACTCGAAGAAGTTTCTGAGGGCTTATGATCAAGAAAAATCACAGATCTTCCTGGGTCTGAGTAAGAACAATCTTCGGATTGTCACGGGGTTTTAACAGGACACTGTCTCCTCAATGAACACCTCAGTAGATTGAAACTAAGAAGAAACGGCGAATGCAGATTCTGTGGGGAAGATGGTGAAACACCAGTACACCTCATCACTGAGTGCGCCGAGACGACAACCATTCGTGCCATGAATTTTGGTACGACTGATATTGGAGATGGAGAACTACCCTCTATAAAACCGTCCCAGATACTGGCTTTTGTCAAAGCCCTGGGACTGTATGATGAGTTATGATTCAAGAAAGGGGGACACAATGGATCTGTAAGGTCGAAGTGATTAACCCCCCTCCCACTCATTCTAAATTCTAAAAAAAATGGAAAAAAGTCGAAAAATTGTATATTTCTGACTAGATGATTGAGGCTTTTAAAAAAACAGCAATACAGTCATACAATTTTGAAATTCTCAGTATTCATAGAAAATTTTGTGTACTTTTAGTATCTGTAATCAGTGAAAGACGTAAATGTTTTAGTTTTATATAAAAATCGAAATTTTGTACCCTTGTTTTAATTTTGATTAAAATTTTTAAAAATTATTATTTTTTTAACTTTGAAAATGTAAAATATTATAGTATGGAAGTAAACCCTCACCACAGTGATCGAGGGGATTACTGTCAATAAAGAAATATTTACAATAATCCGAACATCACACAACGCATCATAATTCCTTACTATTTATTTTTACCCAGTGAATTATACGATTTAAATTTAATTAGAGTTGATTAATGGGCGCAATAATAATTGTTTTAATAAGCTTGATGGGGAATAATTAATTCGTTCACTAATTCCAGCGAGAATTAACAATAATGATCGTTATATCGACGTTGGCACAACGATGAATATTCATATTCAAAATAGTTTTTAGTTTTAATCTACACCACTCTTCATAATCAAACATCGAGACCATGCAGCTGAATATAAAATGTTTAAATGTTGGTTCAATTAACGCAGTGTCAAATTATTTCTTAATCTGTACTTAATAAAAGCGATCGTGCATGGGCTTCATTCATATTTTAATGCCGGGTTTAATCAAACAACCAGTTCCAAGTCGCGATCCTCTGAATTTGTCACGAATCACCATAATTAGATTAGTCCGAATCCATCTTTTTTTATGGCTTGTCCACAGCTTTGGGTCGTCTCGAATTGGTTTCGCCAAAGGGTTTAATATCAGTGGCGCAGAGGACACAAATTTGATTTTTTCTTTGTTAACAAAACACTAACAAAAACAAAAAAGAGACCCTTTATCTCAAAAGTGCGTCTTTTCTCGATAGACAATTCTAACCTTAAAAGCTTGCCATCTGAAATAGTGTTTACTGGTTTTGTAGTGTCACTGTCATTGAACTAGTGTGTAGTGTCACTTCTGAACTTAAAACCAACTCTGCCAACTGCCAATAAACGATCATCATTATCATTTTCAGCTTATTCAACCATTTCCAATTATGCTGTAGCCTCCCTTACATGTTGGCTATGCGGGCCCAAGTTATCCCTGCTAATTTCCTAATATCCACTTTCTTATCTCTCTAATGATATTGTAAACTTACACAGTTTCTTATTTTTGGCCCGTAGTTTTAGAAGAGCTTCGCAGTACAATTAATACCATCAAAAATAAATCCTCTTCTGGGACCGACGGGCTAACTTTAAAAATGTTTTCGAATCTGCCAGAAAGCACTCTGAATCACCTAACAACTTTAATAAACATGTCGTTCCAAAATGGTATTTTTCCAAAATGTCTTAAGACGGCAATAATCATTCCTCTGCATAAAGGAGGAGACAAAGATGAAGCTTCTAACTATCGCCCAATTTCACTCCTTCCAACGCTATCTAAGATCATAGAAAGGTTGGTTAAAAGAAGGCTGGTATCTTTTCTGTTTAAGTACAAAATTCTTACTGAATATCAATTTGGATTTCTAAGCAACAAGTCCACAAATGACGCTATGTTTTCCCTCCTTAATAAAGTTTACTCCAGCCTAAACAACCATCATTCTACAGCAACAATTTTCTGTGATTTTCTAAGGCGTTCGATTGTGTAAATCATAAGATCTTAATTAATAAACTGCAGCACTATGGGTTCAGGGATCATCTCTCGAATGGTTTAAGTCGTATCTGAGCAACAGAAGTCAACTTGTGAGGGTGGATACCACGTTGTCTTCTAGCAAGCCAATAGAATGTGGAGTACCACAAGGCTCAGTACTAGGCCCTATTTTGTTTCTTCTTTTTATTAACGACATTGCTAACATAAACATCAGTGGCAAAATATGTCTTTTTGCGGACGACACTAGCTTCACTTGGAGCAACAAGGACATCACGGCACTTCATAGGATTATATCAAATTACTTAATCACCATTAAAAAAACAGAAGATTGTTGACAGAAGATTTCTTGATGATGCTGTAAACGGCTTTGGGGATATCGCGTCTCCTTGTCGCATTACTTTGCCAGTTGGGATCTCTGGGGTTGTTTTATATACCATTACTCTTGCTTTGGCTTCTTTGTAGACCTGGCAACATCTTGTTTCGTTATGGCTTCTATTATCAATAAACGATAATACATAATAATGTTCAATGACAGTAATATTACAAAAATAATAAACATTATTTCGTAGGTGTGTTGAAAAGTCTAAAGTGTATTTTTGTATAAGTACTATTTTTCGTGCTGGTCAGTTTATACAACTGTTGCGAAAGGTAATAAAGAGGAAAACATTGAAAAATATAAAGAAGTTTTGTTTGTTTTAGGAGCGCCACTGATTAATAGCTCTATCTCGGTCTTCGGCCATGACAGGGGGGCTAATCCTCGTTTCGGCTGGCCCTGCTCCCCCGCGTCCCACCCCACGTCGCTGTCTATGTAAATGGCGGGTCATTAGTGTGTCGTTAACCGTTAAACGTAAGGCGACCGAATTGATTAACGCTAAGTGACTGTGTAATTAGCTGTATAGGCCGCCTCCGTCGTCATTCCGGGCCTGCCTTTGCCCCTGCTTCCCCTCGCATGGCCCGGGGTAAGCATCCCACACCCCCACTCCCCCTCTTGGACCCAAGGGCGTCCTTTTCCGGTTCCGGTAATTACGTCTTTTTCACTCCCGTTTCGATCAGTCGCTGAGAAGTTGTATTTTTTCGCATTCGTGTTTTCTATTGGGCCCAGAGAACGAGTAGGTATTATGAATAAACTAAACAAAACAATTTCAACAAAATTAGTGTGGAAGAAAGGCGAAAAAATGCCCTCAGATATGTTAAAAATGATAAAAAATACCTAAACATACTTTTTAACATATTCAAAGGCCTTAGAAAAATAATGAGCCCAGTCATAAAATTATGAAAATTTCAGCATTTGTATGAAATTTTATGTAGATTCAGACCTTTAAAACTTTAAAGGTTTAGATCTTGGTGGAAAACTAATTTTTTGAACCCTTGTTTTTGAGCTATTTTTGATGATGATTAAAACGTCTCCTACTATCCATTTCTATTCTCCTAAGACAACAATAGCATATATTTTCTTATTCTACGAATATAACAGCAGTTTTATCAAAATCGGTGACATGACAAAAATCGCCAATTTTCATGACTATATGTATGGAAAAAAGTCAAAAATTGACCAAAAAAATGTTTGCCTATTTTTTACACATTTCCAAAAGCTTTAGAAAAATGGTAATCATAGCCATAAAATTATGAAAATTTCAGCATTTGTTTTTTTTGTTCAGCAATTTTATGTAGATTCAGAAAACATACACCTTGAAAGGCTTAGTTATCTTCATTTTGCAAAAAAATCAAATTTTTGGATCCTTGTTTTTGAGCTATTTTTGATGATGGTTAAAACGTCTCCTACATCCATTACTGTTCTAGTAAGTTCACTATTGCCTATATTTTCTAATTCAACACCTTTTAATTAGTAAATAAGAGCAGTTTTAACAAAATCGGTGACATTATGAAAAATGCAAATTTTCATGACTATATTATATATTATATGACTGATACCGGAGAGGAAGAACTAACCTCTGTAAAACCGGTCGCGGTGAATAACTTCTCTCCACCCATACAATCTATAATCTATTATAAAATAAAACATCTTCAATCCTTTTTTTCGTGGAAAATCACATTTTTTTGTACTTTTCCGGTAGACTATAAATTTCCCTCAAAATTACAATTGTTTCCTTTTTCTTCCTTGAAACGATAAATTATATTTTTCTGTTGAATTAAAAAGGGGCGAATAAAGAATAGAGGGCTTTAAATTAAGATTCGCGTAACAGAGATTTTTTGTTCCTTTCTTAAAAATAATTAGTCTCAATTTATTAAGAGATAATTTAGGTTGGGGATTTTCGTTCGGCGCCGAACTTTTAATTATGGCCCTCGCCATTTTCGATGAGCTTTTAAATTATGTAAAAACACCCTCCCGAGTGGCTTGGTGTGCGGACCAGTTCCATTGTGCATAGAAAGATCCAAACTATACATCAATAAACCGCTTTTGACAGTGGAATGACGGATTGGCGGTTTGACAGGGCAGAAATGGCGGTCCAAACTGGTATATTTAGGGGGTTTCACAATGCTGCCGGATCCGCCAATCGGATATTGTTTTATTTTATTGTCACGCTGAAGGGAAGCATAAGTATTTTCGTTTTATACAGTGCGTTGCATCGCCCGACCTGAACATAGAAAAGTAAAACGTCAATAAACTTATCAGTAAATAAAATTTGCTGCCATGCAAGCTCCATTGTGTGACCGATGAAAAAAATTGAAAAAAAATAGCGCAGGGCCATATCGACATTCGCAAAGCTATAGATTTTTTCCAATTCCGACCCTGGGTCTTTGCAAATTGACGTTTTGATTTATAGATGACGTCGCTAATCTACGTGACATATATTCGTTTTTATTGTTTTGCCAGGGCGAAACGTCCAGTTTTATAATTTCAGATAAAATCTTTGAAATACTGAAGCGACAGCTTTTAGGTAAACTACTCTGCTCTTTTGTCCTTTTTTCGTTTCGATTTCTCTTATTTTTTGGAAACCATTTAAAGCATTTTGCGTGAGTGATGAGCGGTTAAAATTTTACCTACAGTTACTAGGGTACTTGAAAGCCCAAACATGGCTTAGGGGAAAGGGGGGCACTTTCTGCATGTTTAGCTTTGGGCAATAAATTTGGCAAAACAGTAAAAAATTAGAAAAAACTAATTGGAAGTGATGGAAGTGTTGTCTACTGCGAATTTGTTTTAAGCAAAAAAGAAATTTTAAGTAAAGTGTAAATATCAAAATTTTAAGATTATAATTTTTTTTTGACATTTAGCTGAATGTGCCCCACTGGTGGGGTAGTTTCGGCTATGTGGTGGGGAACATTCGGCATTGTTTCATATTTGTGTAAAGCATAACAAAATAAAAAAAAATAACGTTACAAATATTTTAATATTCGGAAAGAACATCTTGTCTGTTATAATAAGCTTCAAAATAGACATAAAACACAAGATTATTAAGGATAAGTGATAATAATATTTCTACTCTCTTTTTTTTCTATCAAGGCGATGTTTTCAGCATCAGGAAACACAAAATTATTTCATGTCCCATTTCTTCTTAAAAATTATACTTCAAAGTCCTCATTGTTACCACCAGGTAATCCTTGGACTTTCCCAATATAATAAATATCAGACTTAGAAACCCCGAATTTCACGAGCACAAAATTGCCATTAACAATATCATCCCTCTCGGATATTTCTGCTATTTTTTCAAAAACTCTTTGTCATCGGATGATTCATTGTAATAAATATCAACACTGGATTCACTGGATGATGACATTTTCCTCTTTCTATCACTTGTAGTGATGCTCCTTTTAACTGTTTTATTTTCTTTTACAGATCGTTTTCGTTTTTTTTTTCCTCTTCCAAGCTTTGCCTTTTTTCATACTCAGGAGTATCTGTGTAAATAACTGATCTGCCTTGTCTTTTAGGTTTTCTTTGTCCCGACTTTTTTTGGAAAGGGTTTTATATCGGTCAATAATTTTGAACCTTTTGACGAAGAAGCTTCTTCGCTTAGTGGTGATAAATGAATGGGTTCAATGAATATTTCTTGCTCATCCGCCACTTGCTCAACTGTCGACGATTGCTCAACAATCGATGCTTGCTCAGCAGTTGACGCTTGCTCATCATTGGGCAACTTCCTGTCAGTTACTTCACTCGGCATGAAATCGGAATCAGAAAATACAAGTCGGTTGGGAGGCCAGAGACCGGTATTTTTAAAAGAGCTGATAATATTTTTCATAGTAAAAGCCCCTTCATAAGCAACTTTTGCCATGCGTGCCAAGTGAAGAATTGTTATCACTTTTCCTGGATTTGCAAGTAGCTAATCGTGCTGAACGATCCTAAGATAGTTTTTCAATAAGTAATGGATTCCCGTATCCAGGGTCTGTAATCTGTGTGTGGTGTGAGGAGGAATTCTTAATAGCACAATTCCTCTCTCGCGACAAACTTTAATGGCGTCAGCAGAGATGTGTGATTCGTGGTTGTCTATAATAACGAGAACCTTATTATCCAAGGAGCATTTTACGTGACTAGCAAAATGTTCAAGCACTTTGGGAAAAAGTTCTGCGGTCATCCATCTATTTTTGTTTCCAAGAGCTATCGCAGAAGTTCGTCACCTAAATACTCCCCTGGATTTCTAAGTCGCGGGTAAATAAATACTTGTGGTACAGCAACACACCTTTCATAGCCGAATGTTACCCACCCAACCAAAATAAGGTTTTGAACACGAAAAAATTGTAAACAGAGATTTTGAGGTTATAATTTTGCTAGAAATCAAGAGCGAGATTTCTCCACTAACATATGACTTATAAACCACGTCAATCGAACAAAAAATGCACAACTTATAAGAGAAAATGTAGGGCAAAAAAATCTTACCTTTTCGCTTGTAAAACCAATTTTTTTCACAAAATATTTTCTTTCACCCTATAAACCATCCAGTGCCTTCTATTAAAAGATCAGCCCACGGGCGAGATTTATGACGTCACGCTAGTTAGATATAACGGATTAATAAATATGTTGTAGAATACATGGAAAACATAATTATTCCTCAGATTTTTGGTTTGTATTTTAAAAATGATATAGTTTACATGAAATATATATAATATACAGTTAATAACTACAACATATATACCTATTTATAGTAATAAATAATTTGGCAAATAAACTATGAACCATACAAATGCAGCAAATATTTTACAATGTACAAATAATGTATAGGTACATAAGATAATGGGTAAAATGTAAATATATTTTAAATTTTGGGGTTTGAAAATCGATCTATATTAACAAAAAACATTCAATATCTACTAGTGATGTATTATTTGCATTCACAAAATTTATATGTATATTTTGCAAGTATCAATGTTGGAAAAATTATATTTACAAATAATACAATATTATCTAAAAAAAGGCGTCAGCGATGGCTATGAAATGAAGATCGCTGGCATTTTATATGTAAAATTATTCTAAAATTTTTAATTTTCTTGGAATTTTTAGGTTTGGGAAAAACGCTGATTTAAGTCTTCATTTGGGTTTTTATTATTTTTATTTGGTTTAAAAAAACGTTTCGGCTAACTATAGTCTTCATTAGTGTTGTGTCATATGAGAAAAATAGTGTCGAATATAATCCAAAAAATTACATATACAATATAATTCACACCTCATAATGTTTACTGCAATTAATAAACTAATATAAACTTATCAAAAGATGACCACATATTTTTTAAAATTATTATTCTTAACACTAAAATTATCTACATTGACTTGGAGTACGCAGTAAACATTACGTGCGTGGTGTGAATATTCTATATGTAATTTTTTGGATTATATTCGACACTATTTTTTTCATATGACACAACACTGATGAAGGCTATAATGTTAGCCGAAACGTTTTTTTTTAAACCAAATAAAAATAATGAAAAACCAAATGAAAACTTAATCAGCGTTTTCCAACCTAAATCCCAAGAAAATCAAAAAATTTAGAATATTTAGAAACAAGGTTGAAGAATATCAAATTTTCCAAGATTGTAAAATTCTAGTTAATTATTTTATGTGTACAGTTATTTAGGGAATGTCATCGATGTTCATTTCAAGCCAACTAGACGCCGATTTTTTTCGATGATACGGTATAATTCTTACGTAAAATGTAAATAACATTAGACCAATTAAAACAAAGAAATATGAATTTCTTAGTATTTTTAGTAACACCTTTATTCTTAAAACTTAATTTTGTATTATGCAAATATACCAATTTTATTGTTATTTTATTCATATTGTATTCAGCCATCACATAAATATTTGATATTAATTTGGTATTATAAATAATCAACACTATTCATTAAAAATTACTGAACAAATATATTTTATGCTTGACATACATTATATATTATCAAACAAAAACATTCTTCTTTTAAACTGTATCAGTCTTGTCTTTACAAAAATCTTTTTTAAAATTTGAACTCAAAATAATAATCTATTTCATGATCTTTAATACACATTTCTTTATTTTTTCCCTAGATCATAATACCTACTTACGTGTTTGAATCTATCGAAGCTGAACCAACAACATTTGGAGTGGAGATTCCATAATATGAATAAAATAAACATAATTGTCCAGTTTTCATTAATACCATCATGGGAGAATATTATTTTTAAATTTATTAAAGATATTTTCAATAGGATTCTGTTGATTTATAACTCGTACCCACTTTTCTTGCTCTTCCGGACACTTTAGGCTGCCTAGTATAACTATCCTTTCCACCAGGAACACAACAAAGATGAGGCATAGCACCAAAAACACACTCCACTTAAGCTTTATTGATGAATTGTTAGAGTCTTAAACAACACACACAAAAATCACGATAAGTAAAAAATGTATGCACTTTTAGGTTAAATCACTTACACAACGTGTAATTTTTCAATTTTTCTATTTTTTATGCGAAACCGAGAGTGACCATATATCTGGTAGTAGTTTATGTCACTTAAACACCAAAATAATTAGTTTTTTGTACTACAATAATAAATAATACCAAAAATCAAAGAGTTAAAACCAAAAATCAACCGACAAAATATGAAACGGAATCTAACCCAATATCTAAGTATGTACAGCTGATGAAGTAAACAAAAGTCCGCCCGTAGGCTGATCTTTTAATAGAAGGCGCTGCACCATCAATGTTCAACTGGGAAATGGACACTTATGACAAGTGACAGATTACGAGCAAAACTGACGCTAAATTCAAAACAGTTTATGAAATAATTGGGGTAGCCGAATGTGCCCGATGGCCGAAAGTGCCCCCCTTTCCCCTATATTTTCTTATTCTACACACTGAAAAAAATAAAAGTACTTTTACAAAAAAACATAGATACATTATAGTATTTTTAACAAAAAACTTTTAAAAATCATATATTTTTGGGTATTTTCACAAAAAAAGGAATTTTGTTTTATCGATACCGATTTAATGATTATTACTAAACGTTCTTAAATTCCCAATAAGTTTTTTGAGAAAATTAAATGTGATTTAAATTAAATTCAAATCTTGTAAATACAATCTTGTAGTAGATAAAATTGCATGTCTTTAGACATATTCATAAAACTTGTGTGAATTTACTTTGATATATTTATTAAAAAACGACGCACAGTGCTTCGAACATATGGCTCTAGAGGACAAAAATGCAAAACTTCTCTTTTATAGTAGGCAATTTATTCAAACTAGGTTTATTTGACACAAATGATGGGTACTCTCATTGTACTAAATGATGATATTCTTAGTCCCACGTGTTTATGAAAATAATCTTATAAATAATTAAAATGTTGGAGCTGTGTTCCCTCTAAGGAAATAATAATTTATAGTATGAAAACGGTGTAAGTATTAAATAAATCCCTGTGATAAAAAAGAATTGAAATAACATTAGAACATGATTCCTACAATATAAGCCTAATATAAGATAAATATGTTTTTCTTTAATGAAAAAGAAACATTAATGTTATATTTAATTAAAAAAAAACTTAAGATACTATAAATTTACTTTAGGACAACAAAATGCATAGATCGTAACTACTCTGATTCAGAAGAATCATTGCTGACAGAATCTTCCAAATTTATACTATCCAAATCACAGGTAGATGAAATATCCTCACATATAAGATATTTCTGTACATCATTTTCTAATAAGTTAATTTTTCGCGTTGTTACGGTTCTTCTTGCTAGTATGAGGGGTTCGGATATTAATAGTTACCTCTTTAATAGACCATATCCATATATTATTTTTTCCTTTTCTTGGGTATGAGGTTTTATAATAAATTGAAAGTTGGAAAATTTTTATGCGACGTTTCGCTCCAACATAGTGGGCTTCTTCAGGCACAAGTGGTGTCTCATTTGACTGGAAGGTTCATCAATATCTAATAAAGAACACATTTTCTGAAATACAAATAATTTTGAGTTCTTGTCCTTATGATCAAGCCAAGTATTAACCAGATCGGCATTGCTTATCAATTTTACTCCATCTGAAAAGTATTATAAAATAAAGTTCGTCGCAAGCAGACGCAGGTGAACTATACAAAATTTAAAGTGTATGAATATGACAACACATATATTCAATAAATACGATATGTTTTGATATGTTTTTTTTTAAATGCCTTTTTGAAGTTTGAAAACGTAAAATTTTATACCCATTTAAGAACCATCTTAAAAATAAATAAAAACTAAACAATCACGAACTTGTTTAGAAATAAATTTAAAAGTACATTCCTTGTTTAACAATATCCATAGTGGCTTTCAATTAAGTACGTACCGTTTAACTCCATAATATACAGAACTACTATGAATGTTATTCTTTTCACTGATAAGATTATGATCGCAAAATTTATTTTTAGTGAAAATATTTGCTAACAAAAAACGCTGTTTATTAAAAATAATATACAGGATGGTTGAACATTGCTATAAGTATATAATTACATATTCAGATATTAATAAATTTTAACTTTTTTTTCGATTTTTGTCCATGGGACGAAGCACTGTGCGACGCCACGTCAAGTTATGATGTTTTTGTACGGTTTGAAACTGTTTAAAAATTAGTTATATTTGTTATAAAGGTTGTTAAAACAGGGCGGTTTAAAGGTTTAAATGTAATGTAATGGTAAGAGGAGGTCCCTTTTATTTTCTCAGTCCAGGGTATAATTAATAAAAGGGCATCCTCCATGTAAATTAACTGAGAGATATTATTTATGGTACATTTCCTTCGTTTATCGCTTTAAATGAATGATAGTATAGTAATAATGTGGGGTTATTAGTGAGGAACGTTACGAAGAGAAAGATAGGCCGCTAGTCTGACTATGCTTCGGCCCCCTCGCCAAGAAATGTCAATGAGGATCTGGGAGCCTCCATGATGTATCGTTTTTAAGGGAGGGTTTGCAACCACCGCGGCATAATCTTCTGACAAATTGAATAAGGGCGGCACAAAGCCTGGGGTGGTCGGAGGCTGCCACTTGTTTATAACAAACATCGTCATAGCTATTTAGGTTTAGCCGCCCTGATTGATAAGGCCCGCCGGAAAAATCGTCGCAAGGGGCTTTTCTAGCCTCACTCCGCACTCCACATGGCTCTTTGGCTCCACGCTTTTTCAATGTGACCACTCTTTAAATAAATAAAAACAGTTTTGGTGAAGGTAAAATGAATTTGATTAATTTTTGTTTAATTTAAAAGAATTAATAGTTACCTACTCTGTACAAATCTACATAAAATTTCCTACAAATGCTGACATTTTCATAGTGGTGTTGTGATGTTTACTATTCTTCTAAGGTTTTCGAAAATTTGAAAGGCATTTTTTCGACTTATTTCCATACATACCTTATTACAGTTGAGGGTTGGAACCTTTGGTGTTACACAGCAAAATAAAAACACTAAATCACCACAATACACCAAAACACTTTTACTTTTACACTGGACGCGTGTTTCGCTAACCATGTTAGCATCATCAGCAGATGATTATAAACTAAAGTACAATCTACAAGTTGAGCGTTTATATACTCGCTCAGTGGGCACCGAGTGGGCGTGGCAAAATCTAGTCAACCGAGTCAGAGCCAACTGAGCGTAACAGTTAGATTTCCGCCACTAGAGTAGTAAGAACAAAGAACTTGAAGGAATTGGACCGTTGACTCTGTTCATACTATCTTTACATTTATTAATTCTGATGCTTTCATATGCATCTAATTGCCTGTAATTTGAGACTTGTTTAATTCATTTTAAATTATTAAGATCTATACAATGTTCATTATCAACAATATGTTCGGCAACGCAAGATTTATCCGGTCTACCATATCTTATCTGAGCTAAATGTTCTTTAAATCTAGTTAATATTGATCTTCTAGTTTGCCCAACATATTTCTGATTACAATCTTTACACGAAATTTCATAAATACCCGACCTTTCCAGTGGAGGTGTTTTATCTTTTGGATTACCTAATAATTGTTGTAATTATTATTAGCACTATACACAAGTTTATAATTGACATTCTTAAAAATTCCTTTTAGACCACGGGATAACTCTCTATGAAACGGTATCGAAAAATATTTAGACGTATCTTTCTCCACTTGAAAAGTCGAATTTTCAGAAATCATTAACCTATACCTACGTTTTCTAATTAATTTATCAACTAGTCAAGGAGAATATCCATTACACTCAGCTACATTCCTAATGTAATCTCTTTCTATTTCATATCTTTCGTTGGAAAGTGGGAAACTAAGTAATCTATGAACTAAGAAATTTAAACTAGCCATTTTATGTTCAACACTATGATGTGATTCATTAGGAATATATCTGCGTGTGATGGTATTTTTCCTATAGATATCAAACTCCAGGCAATTATTAGTATTTCTAATATAACTAATACATCTAGAAATGGTAATCTGTCGTTGTTCTCAATTTCATACGTAAATTTAATGGAAGGGAAACGATTATTTAACTTAGAAATAAAATTATCTATGGTGTCTGAATATGTGTCAAAAACAGCAAAAATATCATCCACATACCATACTCTTGGAAAATACTCAAACTGATTCTTAGCTTCAAACCTGCTAATAATAAATTACAACAATTATTAGGTAATCCAAAAGATAAAACACCTCCACTGGAAAGGTCGGGTATTTATGAAATTTCTTGTAAAGATTGTAATCAGAAATATGTTGGGCAAACTAGAAGATCAATATTAACTAGATTTAAATAACATTTAGCTCAGATAAGATATGGTAGACCGGATAAATCTTGCGTTGCCGAACATATTGTTGATAATGAACATTGTATAGATCTTAATAATTTAAAATTAATTAAACAAGTCTCAAATTACAGGCAATTAGATGCATATGAAAGCATCAGAATTAATAAATGTAAAGATAGTATGAACAGAGTCAACGGTCCAATTCCTTCAAGTTCTTTGTTCCTACTACTCTAGTGGCGGAAATCTAACTGTTACGCTCAGTTGGCTCTGACTCGGTTGACTAGATTTTGCCACGCCCACTCGGTGCCCACTGAGCGAGTATATAAACGCTCAACTTGTAGATTGTACTTTAGTTTATAATCATCTGCTGATGATGCTAACATGGTTAGCGAAACGCGCGTCCAGTGTAAAAGTAAAAGTGTTTTGGTGTATTGTGGTGATTTAGTATTTTTATTTTGCTCCATACATACCGTCGTGAAAATTTTCGTCATGTCATCGATCAAAATAAGGGTCCAAAAAATTAATTTTCCCACAAAATCAAGATATCTAAGCCTCTCATAGTCGTACATTTTCTGAATCTACATAAAATTTCCTACAAATGCTGAAATTTTCATAATTTTATGGCTATGATTGCTATATACCAAACCAAACTTTTTATTTTTTCCCGTCATGAAAATTGGCGATTTTTGTCATGTCACCGAATTTTGATAAAACTGCTGTTATTTACTAACTAAGGCGTAGAATTAGAAAATATATGCCATTGTGGTCTTACTAAAATGGTAATGGATGTAGGAGAGGTTTTAATCATCATCAAAAATAGCTTAAAAACAAGGGTTCAAAAAATTAGTTTTCACACAAAACCAAGATATGTAAGCCTTTTCTAAGCCTAAGTTGTATATATTCGGAATTTACATAAAATTTCCTACAAATCCTGAAATTTTCACAATTTTTGACTTTAATTACTGTCTTTCTAGGCCTTTGAAAATGTGTAAAAATAGCCAAAAATAAACATTTTTCGACTTTTTTCCATACATATAGTCGTGAACCTTGGCAGTTTTCGTCATATCACCGCTTTTGTTAAAACTGCTATTATTCTGCTCTTAAACTGCTCTGCTTCTATCTCTTGGTGTAGAAGGATTTTATTTATAGTCTACCGGAATGTTACGAAAAAAATGTAATTTTCCATGAAAAAAGTATTTGAAGAGGGGTAATGTTGGTAATTATTTATAAAATTGGATTAACGTTACTAACAAGTAAAAGAGATGTAAATATACTAAACCTTCCACAAAACTGCTAACCGATGCTACATCTTTTCGACGATTTGCGCCAAACAGGCCCATTATATATTAAATTTGCGAATTACACGGCATTTAAAGCTATAGCAGCATGATAAATCATGCAAAATAGGGTTTGGAGAGTTAATACAGGCCAAGGCGATGGTCTGAAACAACGGTTCGATATTCTGCCTCAGAGAGAATACGCGAGCCAAAAAGGATTCTGCGATAAAGGGAGATCGAGAACAACATCAATTAAAATGAAGATGTTGCCCTGCAGGATATTATCGTCTAACAAAGCAGGATTATTCATTCAGTGTACATACTCGTGTTTTAAGATAAACAACCGCTGCTTTGTTAATAATTATCTAAAACACTTTAATTCTCTTAATGCTAATTTTCCCTTAATGATTAAATCCCATTGAAAACTTAAAATGTAAAAAACACTACAAAAAAATTGACGTCGAGAGGCACGTATTGGTATGGTCGGCTAAAAACGTGAGATCTCAAAACCTAGTCAGTATTTTAGCAATTGTCTATGGATAGTTATTTAATCAATCTAACTATCAAGATTTATAGTGACCGTATCAATATTAAACATTGTATTAAAATATCAATATTTTTGAGAAAAACGTGGACTGTTCACAAATACACGTCGCGTCACTAGGCAGTAGCCACCGCGTCAAGCCGTAGGTTGTCCTTACCACTTTTCGTCTCGCCTTTGTGTGTCACGGCCGTCTCGCTAGCTTCTGTGTCACGGCCTTGAATTTTTACTCCCTAAAAATTTATAAAAAGTTAAAAATAGATACATAATCTTCTCGTTTTGTTTGTTTTTCAGGTATGGTTTCAAAACAGGCGGACAAAATGGAGAAAAAAACACGCCGCGGAAATGGCAACGGCAAAAAGGAAACAAGAAGTTCTCGACAATCAAACTGACGAAAATAGTGACATCATTTCCGACAATGAAGACGAGCATGCAGCTAAAAGGCAAAATTTGCAGTGAAAATTTCTATCAAAGTTCGAAAATTAACGTTCGGTATTAAAAAGAAATAATTTATTTAGGCCTAGAATGACTTGTATATACACAACGTACTGATAGTGATCTTAGTGTCGTTTTTTTTTGTGAAAAAGTGCGTATGGACAAACTCAAAATCAAGTAAACTTGTAAAAATGTTAAATAACTTATAAATATTATATGTATGTCTACTTGTACGGTGTTACATTTAACTTCTAAAGTTTTTTTTTCGAAAATCCTTGGTTTTTTATTACCAGTACTATACAGGGTAGTCCCAATTGTATTCGGGAAGCCTCTGCAGCATATTCTGTAGATAAGTATAAATGTGTGTCCTCAAATTCTTCGTTTCGGAGATGCAGGGTGTAAAATTTTCATTTTTATTTCGATTTTTTCCGAATAATTTCTGAATTAACGTCAATATTTCGAAGAAAATTTAGTTTTTTTACATAAAAAATTCATTTTGGATATCAATATGACTCCTACTTGTAAAGGGCACCACCTACATATTTTTTAAACTGGTTTGAATAGTCTTAACTTTTCGTCCGTACCTGTATAAAACTACTGAGTACAAAAATATACATTTACGACGTTTTTTACGTAAAAAAGTTGCCTCTAATGGTTCTCGAGATATTTGGAATCTAAATTATCAATACTTGTCATCATTGACATAAATTAAGCATGTTGACTAATACTTATTAGACTGAAATAATAAATTTGAAATGTTTTTTGTGATAAAAGTTCAACAGAAACTGTTTTATTATAATTTTTTCGAAGAAAAAATTTAAAAAAATAAAAAGTTTCCAAATTTATCATTTCAGCCAAATAACTATCTACTCAACATATTTATTTGTTGTCAATAATGGCACGTATATTGACTATTTCCATTCCAAATATCTTGAGAACGGTCGCTTGTAGTGATTTTAATATTGATTAGTGATTTAAGTAGGAGTCATATTGGAATAAAAATGAAACTACTACACCCTGTACCGCCGAAATGAAGCATGTTAGGACATAATTTATACGAACATTTTTACTTATTCTTATCTGCAGAATATGCTGCCGAAATCTGCCGAATGCAATTCGGACCACCCTGTATATATTTTTCTTGTATTTTTATCACATATACCAATATGTTGAAAATGGAGTTTATGTGATTTCCCCCAGTTTTGACAATTAAAAGACGCTAAGCGAAGACAGCCTTTTTAAATTATCAAAACAAAATCCATTTTCAAGTAGTGTTTGCAGTAGTTTATATAAATATACATATATTTAATCTATATGAATTAAAGCTAAGATACATTTTTAAAAATGCTTATAGTAGGCGACATAATTTCTGTACATACACGCTGGTAAAAAAAATGTTTTAAAAAGTCTTTTAAAAGATTGAAAATACTTCTTAAAGCACTGTATTTCCAAAAAAGATATTTTATTTTATTGTATATGTAAGTTTTTAATTTATTTTTGTTATCGGACTAGTTTTTGTAAGCCATTGAATTCCAGGTATTAATCTTTGAATTGAATCTGGAATTTTATATGACAGGGTGTGTAGTTATAAGGTAATGAGAAAAAGAAATGATCGAACAAATCGCAAATGGAGTATTACACAATAGCTTTTGTTTATTGTATATTTGTCTCTCTCATTCAGAATAATTTCAAATTTTTGTTCTGTGTAAGAAAAACTAAAATCTCGTGCAATGTTTATAATATAGTTCGCCGCAATTTGCAGCTAATGTTATTATGTATTATATTTAAAAACGGTATGTATTTGTAATATTAAAGAAATAATAAAATGTTTCAGTGATTTCTGCATAACTTGTTTTATTTAAGAAAGTGATCTGATTTTACCATTGTCTATTCATAATCAAGTGGGGACATAACAGGGGTTATTTTTTCAAAAGTGCATAATTATAAATTTAGCAGATGTTTATAAAAAATTTAAGCACTAGTTGATTAAAAAATGTATACAATTATTATTGAAAATTATATTTTATGCTCTCATAGTATATGCCTATTTAATTTTTTGATTATGTAATGAGCACTTTGTTTACTCACTTGTTTTATTGAACTATCCATTTTTGCTGTTGATCAAATCGGTCTGAGAAGCTGTGAACCTATAAAATGTTGTTTGGGGAGTTGAATATCCGGAAGAATTGAGTTATTGAACGGTTATTGCACCAAGTAACCATATAATTATTAGTAGTGGGAACTATCGAATGAGTACTATCGAAGCATTCGATAGTTGCAATTCATTCGAATAATTCGATAGTTAGTAAGAAAACATTCGTTGAAAACTATTCGAATAAAAATTATCGAATAGATCCGTCATCTGCCTTGAAATATTGTATTCTAGTAATTCGGCAGCAAAAACCATTCATTTATAAAATTCATTCATTTATGAAATTCATTTATTCGTCAGGATCGATTATAATAAAATATTAACTGAATTTTAGTTGTCGCCCGGCGACGTAGGTTTCTTTCCGAGAAACCCGACAGCGGTCGGTGGCAATGCTATGAAAGAAGCCGGCATCTTTGATTTTTTGCCGAGTCAGATATAGATAACGACACATTATTTTTTTTATTGAGGTGCTAGTATTTACACAGAAAATACATTATGAAGGGCGCTGTTGCCATATTTTGGTATTAGTTGATATTAGCAAAGAATATTATTGTTTGGCTTTAGTTAGTTAGGGATAGTATGTCTATATATTCTGCATTTTTTTTATTAATATTCTGTTGTTACACTGCAATAATACTTGTTATTTTGGATGTAAGAAAATGATTTTTAATGTTTTTAAGCAAAGACTGGTTTAATAAATAATAATAACAGTAATAATTTGTTATACCTATTAACAACAAAATTTAAAACTATTTAATATAAATATTTTTTTAAGTAGTAGCAAAATATAAACAACAAATTAGATGTCAAAATTATTTATATTAGATCCTATTTAAAAATAATATAGTCTCTAAATTTTTTGGCAACGTTGGTTTTAAATAATAATAATTACAGAACTAATTTGTTATATTAACAACAAATTTTAAAATCATGAAATATAAACATTTATTAATTTTCTAAGCATGCAATGTAATGGAACGAAAATATAAATAAAAAATTAGAAATCAAAATTATTTATATTAGGTGCTTTATATTACTATTTAAAAATTATATTTACTTTACTGGCATTTACTTTAAAAAATAAATGAAATATTTCTTCGCAAAAAACTGCATGTAAGAGAATTAGCATTAACAAAATACAAACATCGTTAACTTTTTTTTTAAATTGGCACGTGTAAAACTTTCATTTTAATTTTCTCACCCCATAGTTTGAGTTCGATAACCATTTACTTAACTACATTACTTAAATATGATTATTAAGTTCAACTAATTAATATTATTAAAACATCTAAAATACAAATATGTATTTTTAAAATTAATTGTAAGTTCATCTCATCTCTCTTAAAAATTGCTACCTCTCAAAATTTCCCATTAAAAAATAGCCATATACCATATAAAATTAAATAATTGAAAGATCGGACTACGGAAAACCACACAAATTTTCGGAAAACTTTTGACCACCTGCACATGCACACAATCGTCAATAAATAAAATTAAAAAATAACTACTATTTTAGTATTTTAACTATTTTAATAAACGCAAAAATAGCACAGTATTTATACGGCAAAGTTATAAAAATTTGGAAGAACTAATAATGCACTGACGCAACAAAAATCAAACGAATACTAAATTTCATTTATCAAAAGCATTCGATAGTCGTGGCGCAACGATAACCATTTGGTCGCACGGCGAGGTTGTCACATATGCTTTAGTATACAAATGAATGAATGATTTTATTCGAATAAAACCATTCGATAGTTGAAATCATTCATTCATTAACCATTCGATAGTTCCCATCGCTAATAATTATGCTCTCCTCTCTCCTTTCTGTGTTAACATTTTTTCGGCAGTTTTATTAAAACTAGAAACTGTCACAACAAAACGCGACGCGCAGTTCGTGTTGTTTCTCGCATTTACTACCCGAAACAGCGTTACATAACACAAACCTCGTACCTGAGTGTTTTATTAGTTTCAATAACTGCACTAGAAAAAAACTAAAATACTTAAATACCATGACAAAGCCACGATTTTAATATTATTTCAATGCAATCGACATGAAGTTGTAATAAAGAGTTGCTAAGACACTGGTTAGAAATAAAAAAGCGAGAGAGAAAAAAAAAATAAAAACATAATTTCTGTAGAAGAATTTAAAGTCCATTTTCAAATAAGAACTCTCATTTTCAAATTATTTTTACTTATGTATAAAATATAGTAAAAGAATTATTCGTCATGGTTATCAGTTATTTGAACAATTTTATTGAGATACTATATACTATGCTGATTTAGTCAGATTTTACGAAATCAGTTGTCTGGTTTTCCGATTTCCTTTGTCATATGTACTTTTCCATCATTGGAAAAGTAAATTGGCTGCAAAAGGCGACAATACAATGGAATATAGTGGCTGGCGAAGATTTAAAAGCGCCAGGAGAAGTGAGTGGCGAATGGATAGAGATGGCGTCGTTTCCTAGGCAACCGATATGGCGCCTGGCCACCTATAGATATTCTTCAACTCTCCTCGCTTCCTTTTTACTACCCTAAATCAAGTTGCATATCTTACAAGAAAAACTCCCCCATTTACATATGCACAAAACACGGCGAGCGCTTTTCCGACCGGCATTTTTATCTGCGAATTACATTCTAACAAACATTGAGCATCGAGCGAACTTTTAGACCTCCCCTTATCGTTAAGCACCACTAATCAAATTAAACAACGAAAAATAACAACAGTTTAAGAGGTATTTCTTCCGAAGTAAACAAAAGAACTTAAGACTCTACAAAAAAACATGTTTTTAGCATTAAAAATGGATATATGTATCAGTGTTAAGATAGGCCATACACATACAGTTTTTACCCCAGACAAATGGGAGAGAAAAGAAACGGTACAACAAAATATGTCAGCATGTAGCATGTATATTCATGCGTTACTACGATAAAGAGATACTTATCAACGATATTTGTTAGTCCATCAGGAGACAGTGAACACGCCTATGAGGTATTTTTTGCGAAAAAAAAAATTTGAACATTTGGAATTATCATTTTTTTTTTGGAAATTTTCAAAGTAAAATAACTGGGTTATTTTGGACTTATCTGAAAAACGGTAAACAGAAAAAATGTTTCTTTTGACCAGATCTACCATCCCTTAAAATACCTGCACTTATTTCTGGGACACTCTGTATAATAGTTTGTTCGTATGGTGACACTATATAACAATTTGTGAGTCTGGCTAAAATTTTCGGATGGGTTTACTAAATAAAAATAAATAAACTCCTCATATTTTCCCAGTTATACGTAAATATTTAACATTTATTACAGTAAATCATTTTATTAATGGAAATAACAGTGTGGCACATCCAAAGTCAATCTGACTGAAAATTAAAAAAAAATTGACAGATTTTTAAAATTCGTAACACTTATCTTCCCATGCTTGAAATTTAACGTATCATTTGATACTATCATAAACTGTAATCAAAAGCAAGTCTGGCTGATTTACGAAATTGGCAAATGAGTCTGGCAGCATCTTGAAAATTACAAAAATTACAAAAATTTTGCTCTTATTTTCCCGGATTTGAAAATTTGTCACATGATAAATAATACTACAATTTCATAGAAAATATACGTCTGGCTGTCATTTCCAATCACGAAAGCCCAGCCAGACTCACGAGTCAGGTATTTAAATGAGAGGAAGCGGCACGTGAGTTATTTAGGTATAACGACCAAAGATATTAAGCACGGGCAACAACGCTAGAATTTTTTGACACTATGCTATTTCGTTGGGACGACATTTTTTGACACTATGCTATTATCCAAGGGAGATACAAAATGAAGTCAAGAGATCGATTTTGTAGAGAATTAAATTTCCAACAATAATGCTAAAACCATGTTTTTTGGATTCCTGGAGTCTCAAAACGTTGACAAAAGTGTTTTTAGCCATAGTCAATTTTCGTCCTAAACCAGTACTTTTCTTATCAAAAATTATGAGAAGTAAAAACATGTAGAGATGACAACAATCACCTGTATAATTGAACATGCCGAATTTAGCGCGACTGACCAGCGTTGGACGAGTCTGGCAAGGCTTTCGGGATATTCCACATTAGCCAGACTATTTTTTTTTTCTTGTACAACATCTCTTACTAATAGAACAATTTTTTTCGCTGAAAAAAGTTCAGTATATTTGTACTTTCTAACACATTTTCCGCCTTGTCAAGAGATTTTGCAGAGAAACCATTCTGAAACAAATCGGTTTTAATATTATTTAGTTCAGAATTTGCTCGATGACAATGATTTAACTATACTCCTTTTGGTTACTTCAGGAAATGGTTCGACTGAGAATTTCAATATTATCCCGTATGTGTGAGTTTCTATATTATAATAATGGGAACCATTGCTTCTACTGGGAAGAACATCCAGAAACGGTAGACAGTAGTTATGAGTGTTGTGTAAGGCTGAAATGTAAAACGAACCAAATGGATGTGATGGGAGATGCACGTGACAAAGTAAAATTAACATTATAGACAGTGAAAGATAAACGAGGGGATAAAATGCAAATTTGAAATTACCCATCGTATAATCAAGAGATATTACAAAGTTCTGGCGATATTAACGTGTTAAAGAGAATCCTGTAGCGGCTATAAATCTCATTGAATAAATCAAAATTATTGTTCAATTTGTAATGCAAAGCGTAATAAAATTTCTTAACAAAAAACCATCCCTGCATTACCGTGCTTTTATCTTTTTATCTGAGCAATAAAACAAAATATCGCAGCTCTTATCGGGCCAGTGTAAAATCTGCAGGGGGCGAATTCGACTTTAATATGCCACAACACCCTCACTCTATTATACGCATAATTAAGATATTGTATCGCCCTTCGTACGTCACGTGCATTTAAATTAATTTACAATTTTTCTTTAGACCTCGAAAGCAATAAAATGCCAAAATGAAAACTAGTTTTCCCATCGGCCGTATAAAAAATTAAATTTATCGCCTAAAATCGAACATGGCATTAAATATATAAATGTAAAAAGAAGTTTTGTTTATTGCTTTATGGTTATACAGATTTTATTTCTATAGAAGCGTCCCAAGATTTATTCGAAACGTCAAATTTATTTACAATACACCCGAGAACATCCTCATATTAAGTTGTTATTAGCTTTTTATTGATGCTATTTTAATATTATTTCCTTTGACTCGTCCTGCCTGTCGATATTAAAAGGTGTTGTAAATAGCTTGTTTTATATAGACCAGAACAATAAATAGGAAAAATTAAATTTAAATATCTCGTAAACGCTAGTGTACTGCAAGAACTATAAATTTTTCATTTGAAAAAATTAACACACCTTTACGAAAAATTCCCACAATACCTAGCAAATATATTTTTTTTAAACTATTAGTAATGCATAGAAAAAAAATGTCGCCGTGCTGTAGGTAAACGATTATCGTGGAACTTAATACAGAGTACATGCCATAAGTCTGTTTTGTTGCAGTGCAAGTAAACTTCAAACAACCGTTTAGTCACGAAAAACGTCAAGAAAATAATATGGACGAGTCATTCTTCTATTTCCGCGTGCCAGAACCGTACTACTGAAAAATAACACGAGAAGGAGAAAATAAGATGGCCTGGAAAGGGACTAATAGAAACAAATAGATTTTTCGAGGTGGCGGAAATAAAGAATGGGGGTTGGCGGACAACGGTCAAGACAGATAAGACAATAGAAAAAGCTTTTGGTCGGCTTCTCGATATCTCCGAGTAACAATCGACGCTCAGGTCATCCGTTACAAGCGGCGGTTTGTTCCCAATTTCTGTTTGAAATCCGTTTCTTCCCCTGTTGCACTAAGCCAGGCCCAAATTGATTCAAAAGCATTTAATGCCTAAGATTCGCCTAAACTCATGCCACTAATTCTCCAGAATTAAACAGTTACATGGCACTGATTAAAATACACTCACCGGCACGAAAAACGGGCACTTTAAAATTTGATGTATTTTAAAGTTAAATATATTTTGTTCTAGTGGGCCGATTTTGATGATTTTTTAAATAATATGTAGCATTCTGAATTAAAAATGAAAGTTCCCATATGTTAATTACACAAGGGAAAAAATGTTTTTGGCGAGGGAAAAAGATATTTTGGTGAAATTTTGAAACACCCTGTAGAATATATTAAGGCAGCAGGGAATTTCAAAATAATTTTAACATTTAGGCACATCCCTTCTTGATAGTTTGTTTTTTGGTTCATCTCAATTTATTTTTGTTGGAGATATTAACTTTTGAAGAAGACAATATTTTTTCGTAATTTTTACATTAAAATCATGCCTTTGCTTTTGGTCCTAGTCAACAGACCTAGTAAGTTGTGGTCCCGAAACAGGCCTTCTAGATATAAGATTTGCTTAGTTTAATCTTCTTACAGTCCGTTCACTTATATGTACGTTCTTTATATGCAATTCATAATAAATTTTAAAAGCTGGCAAACGGCGGTTTCTTAGCGATAAACTTACAATCAGGCCCGTTCCTGGGGTATCTGGCGGCTACGTGCAGCATTTTTTGGTGCGCCCTTTTTGTATTTAAATCAATTATATATTTTAATCTTAATCTCAAAAATTTAAAGAATTTATATTCTGCGACAAACGAGCAATATGTAATTGGAAATGTAAAAAAACTATTCTAATTAAAGTATAAAAACATTTATTAAATAAAGAAAACAAACGAAACCACAAAAATATTTAGTAACAAAAATAGTACCCTAAAGAAAAAAACTGACCCATTTTATATGAAATATGTACATAAAAACAATAAACTAAAAATCGGAAATAATATACATGTACTGATTTATTTCGAAAATCGACAACTATGAAACTATGATCCCGTCCCCGACACAAACGGTACATTGTGAGACAGGAAATTGTAGAGCGAAACAAGCCCTATAACATAGGATACAACATTTTAATGAACAGTGTTTTCCATAAAGTCAATAAAATGAAAAATATACGAAATAATATACATGCACTGATTTCTGTCGAAAATCGACATCTATGAAACTATGATCCCTTCCCCGACACAAACGGTATATTGTGAGACAGGAAATTGTAGAGAGAAACGAGCCCTATAACATAGGATACAACATTTTAATGAACAGTGCTTTTCATAAAATCAATAAAATGAAAAATATACGAAATAATATACATGTAATGATTTCTTTCGAAAATCGACAACTATGAAACTATGAACTCTTCCTGGACACAAACGGTACATTGTGAGACAGGAAATTGTAGAGCGAAACAAGCCCTATAACATAGGATACAACATTTTAATGAACAGTGTTTTGCATAAAGTCAATAAAATGAAAAATATACGAAATAATATACATGCACTGATTTCTGTCGAAAATCGACATCTATGAAACTATGATCCCTTCCCCGACACAAACGGTATATTGTGAGACAGGAAATTGTAGAGAGAAACGAGCCCTATAACATAGGATACAACATTTTAATGAACAGTGCTTTTCATAAAATCAATAAAATGAAAAATATACGAAATAATATACATGTAATGATTTCTTTCGAAAATCGACAACTATGAAACTATGAACTCTTCCTGGACACAAACGGTACATTGTGAGACAGGAAATTGTAGAGAGAAACGAGCCCTATAACATAGGATACAACATTTTAATGAACAGTGCTTTTCATAAAATCAATAAAATGAAAAATATACGAAATAATATACATGTAATGATTTCTTTCGAAAATCGACAACTATGAAACTATGATCCCTTCCCCGACACAAACGGTATATTGTGAGACAGGAAATTGTAGAGCGAAACAAGCCCTATAACATAGGATAGAACATTTTAATGATCAGTGCTTTCCATAAAATCAATAAAATGAAAAATATACGAAATAATATACATGTACTGATTTCTTTCGAAAATAGACAACTATGAAACTATGATCCCTTCCCGGATACAAACGGTACATTGCGAGACAGGAAATTGTAGAGAGAAGCAAGCCCTATAACATAGGATACAACATTTTAATGAACACTGCTTTCTATAAAATGAATAAAATGAAAAATAAATAGATCAGATCAATGTGTTGCCGGCAGATTGCCCTAGACTTGTTTATTCGGTGCGGCCAACGCAAAAAAGACGCTAAGCAAACTTTATCCTATGATGTATGTTTAAGTATTTCTTTATTAACAAGAAAGCGTATCGGTTTTTTGTTACAAAGTACTGATTGACACTTCGATTTTGCGCACGCACTGCACGCTCGCCAGGAACGGCCCTGCTTACAATAAATCTTAAGAAAAGCAAAATAAAACACTAAATCACCACAGTACACCAAAACACTTTTACTCACTTTACAATACAATTTCTGGACTTAAAACCATCTCTGTTAGAGTAACTAAAAAAAAACAATCAACAGAAAGTAATAATTTGACTTTTCAATAACAGTGATATTACATTAATCATAAACACTATTTAAAATGTCTGTTGACAGGAACCAAAAGCAAAGGCATGGTTTTAATGTAAAAATTACGAAAAAAAGTGTCTTAAGAGAAAAACGGAAAAATGTTGTACAAAACAAGATTCGTTATATTCAGACGTTGATGTATAAATCCGGATGAATATCAATCAGGAAATATAAAGGTATAATTTAAATCCAGGAGCTGAGTATTTCGATTAAACTATGAAATTACAGTTGCATCTTATTAAGGGAAAATTCCCGAGTTAAAGCTCCCCTGATCGCTTCTTCCCGAATCCAAAATCCAAAATAATCATATAACGAGATGACAGATATACAAATGAGATGACTTCCAGCCAATTTATATGACAAATTGGATCAATATTTCTTTCCATAAAAATATTTATTTAAGGAGAATCTTGAGAATCCCGGTTGCTGATGATTAAATTAGACGCTCCTTTTTAAACGAAGAGATATTTGCCACTGTTAAAAATAGAATCTAATATACGAAAATTGAGCTTCTATTAATCTCCTAGTTTAATTAATAAGAACAATCGATTTATTAGCGCAAATTATACGGTAAACAATTAAACTTATCAATCCTAAGTGGAATTAACGGCAATAATGAATAATAAAAGATTATTTAACAAGCTTAATAAAAAGCGATAAAGTTATTTTATCAATAAAATATTATGAGGGCTCCAACACTTGGAATATTGATATTGTATCAACACCTTTTTGCCATTAGTCATTAAACCAATCATTATTTTACCTAATATATAAGCGTTTAAATAAAAATCTATTATTCATTTCCTTTCTAAGCTGTGGGAACCGCTTCGAAAATATGTCATGTTTATATGGGAGCAAATTTATTACAGCACAAAAAACTCTACCGATATATTAATTGAATATGCTAAGTGTTATATTTACTGGCTCCCATATTATTTGTCAATTTTTATATAATAAATTAAAATCAAAATGACGTACCTATTTTTTAATGTATACCAAAAAGGGGTCCTTTCACAAGACCATCCATGGGCGTACCAAACATTTTCTCTTAGTAAATCTTGATCTTGAGGAAGTTAAATTAACTTTTTGATCACTGCCTCTGCCTTAAAAAGCCTCTGTTTTTCTTGACTTAGGTAACTCGGGTCCATGGTGGCGTCACTCTCTTGTTATGTCACAAAAATTTTATATTGATAAAATATTGTAAAATATAGCAAGATTTGAAAAACACTCATCAATTGGAATTCGTAAACAGGCGAGTTTTAGCTTTCAGCGTGTTTTGATTGCTTTGGCTTGGTTTGGTTTGTTGGTTTGTTTTTCCTAGTTATTGATGTCTAAATTGCAGTATCGGTATTGATGTCTAAATTGCAGTATCTACTAGGTTATGTTTATACCTACACAAGAAAAGCGTAAAAATGTAAAGTAGGAGCATGTTTTCATGTAACTGATTTCAGCTATTCTAAAGTGGAAAAAAAGAGAATGATGAATTTTCTCAGATATTTTTATGATTTTGTGTTTATATTTATATATTTATAAGTGATTTCAGCTAAAAAAAATCACTCTAAATGTACCTAAAAAAACAACAAAAATTAGACCAAACCTAAAAACTAATATGCAAGATTTGCCATAATAAAAATTATGGACAAAAATGTCAATAATATTCTACAAAAACTAGCTAATATTTTGTGGCGTCGCCACTGGGCTATCTCTAATAAATCTGTGAACGTGACAAAAGGGCTCATTTTAATAATAAGGCCCATTTGTGAGGAGAGTCTTAAATAGGGCTGACCAAGTTAAAGCAATGATGCGGAAAATTAGACAGGGTGTGCTCTGTCATAAAGGTGTGCAAAGTTGATTTCCAAAGGCCTTTTAGCAGCCGGCGAGCACCTGGGATTTCTGTGGTAGCTCTCGCTTACACTTCGAGTTTCAAAGGCCACAGGACCGCAATCAGACTCTCCTTATCCCTACTAGATACACTAAAACTTATTTATTATTCTTATTTCAATCATTAAATATTTTAACATAAAATTATTGTTTCATTTTCTTGAGAATGCTACTGAAAGTATTGTACTAATATCTAATAAACTTTTTTATTACTGCGTTCAAAAACTAGAAGATTATGATGGGATAGATAGGACAGTACGGTCCTGGTGGTAAAATCTGACTGAATGAAGTTTACTAGGTTCATTCGATACAGGAATTCATTGTGGAAGGCCCAAAGTCAGTTTTGAATGGGGTTTCTACACGAACTTCCTGTTTTTGATGCAATTTGTCGTTCTCAATGCCTGCATTAACAATAATGCATTGAAATAGTGACTTTTAGAGCCACTATTAGATTGAATATAAGTCTTTAGCATTGTGCCGTCCTTTAGGGTGATATTTGTGTACCTGAATCCGATTAGTATAATCGTTCGACTATTTATTTTCGGTTCCTTTTAGGGGATCAATCTTTATTATTATTTTACACATCCTGCTTTTTGAAATAGGTCCGGGCCTTCGTGACTGATCTTTTCATCCTAGCTTTTCGTCTTTTAATACACTGGCATTTAATTATCAAGCTTTAATAAACTGGTTTTCTTCGTCTCATTCAGGAATACGGTCTGTAACTAAATTTAATACCTTTTTTTCTTTTCAGAACGAACAAATAATTAAGGAGGTTTTTAAAAGGAACGTTCTTATATAAATAAATAATTTTAAATAATAGCTAATAATTATTAGTGATGAGAGAGACACATAAAACGCAAGACCAAGAACGCCTAATGAATTGGCAAGACCCTTGCCAAGTTTTTGATTGTTTTGTGGTCTTTTGTTTTGGAAATTTAAAAAATTTAATTTTTTTTTAAATTAGAGTGCTTTAGATCTACATATGAGGTATGCCATACAAAAGTTTCAAAGTATTTAAAGTAATTTAAATGGATTTTTTCGCTCAAAGTACCAAAAATCTCTGTCGACGTAACATGCAGTTAATTTGGAATACCACAAAAATAGCAGCAGATATGTTGTTCATTAGGGTTTCCTTATACAATTAAGACCAGATTTTTATTAAGACAAATCTATTCGACACCTTATATGTTAAAACCCATCAAACAGTTTGGGCTACAGTGCGTGCCGAAGAAATTTACATACATTCTTAGAATCGAAAAGCAGGAAGATGAATATAATTTAGACTATTCCAAATTTGCATCAGTTATAATATTCCAAATTAGCAACATAAAGACCTATAATCCGTAAAAAAATATATGCATTAACATATCGCAAAACTACATTTAACAAATTAAAATATAAACCAATACTTACCTGAAGAAACATCAGGGCAATGATCCACGAAAAAAGTTCTTGTCAAGTCACATTTAATTTTTCACACATTTTTGCGCTCTAGTATAAATATTTAAAATAAATACAAAATATGTTGCCCACTAAATACAAACTATAAGCTGAACTAGTAGTTTATACCATATTTAACCAGATAAGGCCACGCATAGCTTCAATAAGTGAGTATTTCAAATTACCAACAGTATTCCGAATTACCCCCATTTCCTTTACATTTTTTATTTACGTGTCCTTTTTCATGATGTTGATCATAACTAAAAAAAAACCAAAATTATGATTTTTACTTGTTTGTACAAAATTAATTTTAAATATGTACAAACAGTATACTAAAACCATGGGGGTTAAGTACTGGTGTTGCGTTTGCTCATAGCTACATACTCATATAGCCTTTACTCTCTCACAAATTAATAGACTTTACATAAAAGAATTAAAAATTCATTAGATATTATTTTTAATTACAATTATAAGAGAAAATAAACATATATTAAAATTAATATGAAAGAGTGGCCAAGGGTAATATTCTAAATCTCATCCTCCCCCTTTCCAGTATACACGTAGATATAATATTCTCCCTTTTTGCATAAAACACTTTAATCTGGGCTTTCTTGTTAAGTAAAGCCGGTGTTTGTAACACATGTTTTCCGTAGTGGCTTTTATGGTTATATAATTAAAAACGAACAGTTGAGAATGTGCCCGGAAATATTGCGTTAAGTTCAGACAACGGTCGGCCTCCTAAATAGATTTGCATTAGTCCATTTTAACCCCCTTATTTATATATACCGCGTTATTAAAACGCTATCTTGCCCCCATCGCCGACACTACACAAAGAGGCGAAAATAATTTAGCGCGAACCGCCAGTACTGCTGATGAATTTTCAATTTTCCTTAAACAATACTCTTTAAAACATTAATCAGCAATTTTTGACCTGGACTAGGGTCTCCACTTAGACAAGGAAAGAGAGGGGACAGGTAATACGGCAGCTAAAAGTGAGGCAAGTTGTCACCACTCTAAATTCTCCAATGGCGTAGCATCAGAAATTAGCTTGTACCTAGACGGTACAAAATATTTAGTAAAACGTAAACTAATATATCGTTCATTTTTGAGTAATGCATGTACAATTTTGTATTTTATAGTCTCACCTTTATAATATTAGAATATCTAAGTCGATAATGCAAAATTTATTTAACAGTCACAGTGGACTGATTATCAAGACAATTATTTTTTATTAACGTGTGTATAATGTATAATTAAATAAAAAATAATGTAATAACACATATTTTAAACGTGTATATACATATATACTGTATGATCGAAAAAAAACGGCGTCTTGTTTGTTTGGAAATGACAATTTCACAAATGAATATTAAAAATTACATTATTCATTGAATATTGAATCCGTAAGCAAGTGTGAAGAAAATTGGCTAGATTCATTATTATACCGTATAATCGAAAAAAAACAACGTCCAGTTGGCTTGTAAATTACGATCGATGACATACATTCCCCATATAATTCTACATAAAATGACATAAAAACTATACAAAAAGACATCGAAAAAAGACGGCGTCAGCGATGGCTATGAAATGAAGATCGCTGTCATTTTATATGTAAAATTATATGGGGAATGTCGTCGATCGTCATTTACAAGCCAACTGGACGTCGTTTTTTTTTTGACCATACGGTATAATAATGAATCTAGCCATTACCCTTCACACTTGCGTACGGATTCAATGAATATTGTAATTTTTTTTTAAATTTTTATTAATTACTCACTGAAACTATTATTATACACTTAAATTAGCAAATTTTTTGAAAGAATATTTAAAAAAATATATGTATGTAGTAACAAGTAGCCCACCACAAGTTTGTCCACCCCGAACAAATCTTGGCAGGTAAATTTAAGTTTTATATAACTATACATATAGATTTTTTATCACTAGAATTTTTAATTTTTTTATAGTTTACAATTATTTTACATATTTGATAACAATACTTTATACATTTTTTTATATGTAAAATATATAAAAAAATGTTTATTGCAGAAATTGTATTTCCCTGATTATAATTCCCTACGCCACTGGTGAAATCCGGTCTGAGTAGCAATATTTATAGTTTCAAACATTTATTAAATTACAGGATACTGAAAATATTACTTGGAATTATTAAAAATAGTCTGGTTTGAATGTGGTACAAGACATATTAAAAGCATTTTACATATTTTTACTGCTATAATGAAAAAAATGTACATTTTATGACCACATAACAAAAGTTGTGTATCGATTTTTACCTGTGAAATGTAATTCCAGCCACTTTTTTCTCACTTCGGTCTTTGCAGCCATACTCTGAACATCTCACCATACTAAATAATACAGTTTAAAAATTTAAAACAAAACAGTTGTCACAAAAAACATAAAAATTCGCTCGGTGTCACCTCGAAATCTTGTCACCAAAGTATGGCCGCCGATCGAATTTTGGCCTCACTATCCGATCACGGGAGAATATGCGTGTTACCCGTCCCCTCTCTTTCCTTGTCTAAGGGTCTCCATAAGTCCGAATTTACACGGACATGTCCAGGTTTATGAGGAACAAATGTTCGGGAAATCTCACTCTAAAAAGGCTTAGCTTTGTTGAGACATTGTGCGAAAGTATCCATGTAAAATGTAGAATGTTTGGGAAGGGGTTAATCACCGCGACCTTACAAATCTACTGTGTGTCCCTCTTTCTTGAGTTATAACTCATCATACAGTCTCAGGGCTTTGGCAAAAGCCAGTATATGAGACGGCTTCATGGAGGCTAGTTCTCCATCTCCAACATCAGTACTACCAAAGTTTATTGATGAGGTGTTCTGGTGTTTCCACATTTTCCCCGCAGAATCTGCATTCACCATTGTTTCTTAACTTCAATCTACTGAGATGTTCGTTGAGGAGATGTTAAAAATCCTGTGACAATTCTTACTTAAATCAAGGAAAATCTTTGATTTTTCTCGGTCGTATGTTCTAAGAAATTTCTTAGACCGTTGGAGGATTCCCATTCCAGGTTACCGATGAAGTCCTTCAGGTTCTTGAGTTCCGCTTTAAGTTG
The DNA here is from genome assembly GCF_002938485.1 of Sitophilus oryzae. Taxonomy (NCBI): domain Eukaryota; kingdom Metazoa; phylum Arthropoda; class Insecta; order Coleoptera; family Curculionidae; genus Sitophilus; species Sitophilus oryzae. Next base: position 4,993,574 of record NW_022146105.1, read on the forward strand.
ATTTCCACTCGGAAAGCAGAACGGTTCTGCATGCATGGTCCAGTTTGTGGAATGTTCGCTCCTTTACTAGCCACATAGATTGTTTGCTTATTCATTGTCTTCTATCTCTAGGTGAGCTAGCACCCAGAGTAGGAGGACTTTATTTTCTTTGTCTAATTTGTTCAGCTTCTCTAGGCACTCTTTAACCATAACTTCGAATTGATGGTTACTGAGTTGATCGCTTTCAGTGCTGCTTGACTATCGGATGAGATGGCTATTTCCTGTTTCCGATAGTTCCTATCTGAAGGATGCTGGGGTAGGTAGGTGCTCATCAGGGTTGCCACCCGTCCCGATTTTGTCGGGACAATCCTGATTTTGATCCAAAAGTCCCGCGTCCCTACGCAAAGCCCTAATATCCCGATTTTTATTTGTTTAATAGCCACATTTTTATTAAACAATAAAATTGTAATTTTATTAAAAAATACATATTTATTAATTTCTTGAATTTAAAAACAGTTCTTTTCCACGAATTAATTAAAATCTTAGAAATTTTAGAATTAAAAGAAGTAGATATTGATACTCTGTTTAATCAATATTTGATAATAAAAACTTGCGTAAAGGAAATTTGCCAAAAAGGATATAAAAATTATAGATAAAAAAATAAATACTTTATTTTTTTATCTATAATTTTAAAACTAGAGTAAATTATATGCCTTACCATTTCTATCTGGTATTTTTTTTGCGAAACATCCAAAACGAAAGTTTGTAATAAATTTATAGTTTACCTCTCGACGAATCCCAGATATTATCCAAATTTCAGACCTCACTTGTCCAGAATTCCCAAAAAACCTGTATGGAAACCTTTACATTTACATCCAACCAAATAACTTCCAAAATATTAAATTAACTCGTTTGGAAACTGTATAACGCTTCTCCTTACATTGTACGCTTTTGCCAGTTAAGAATTCACAACAGAGTTGAAACTGCATGACTTCCGGAAGCTATAAATTTTATTTTAAAAGTAATGTCGTAGAATTTTACTATATTCCAATGTTTTATGTATTTTGTTGAATTTTATAGGGATATATCTCAAATTCTCCAAACTCAGAACTTTAATTTCCTTCCGATTTAAAAGTAACCGGCACCATCTAGCGGAGGAATTCTGAGATCGATGCAGTGCTGCAAAAAGCAGATTTCTACTTATTTGGCTTCAATGTTGGTCGGTATAAACTATCTAAAGAGTTCTATTCACCTTACATTTTTAAAGGGCAACTATGGAGGGTTGCTACCCTCCATAAGGGTAACGTAATCAATATATATGTGATGTTCGGGACCTTTTCAAGAGAGGGCGAAATAAATGTATTTTCTATAACGTAGTACGTGCTTTTACTTGATAGATGGCACTTACTGATGAGTTTAAAATTTTTTCAAAAACTTAATCTGTTAAAAGGGCAATAAAATAAAACTAATTTTGTGAAACAGATATTTTTTCTTATTCATATTACACAATAACACTTAATACAATATTAATATAAAATACTGTTTAAAGAAGAGTAAATGTAACAAAACTAAATAAGGTAAAAGAGTATGATCAAAAAAAAAAAACAGCGTCAGCGATGGCTATGAAATAAAGATCGCTGTCATTTTCTTTGTAAATTTATATGGGATATGTCATCGATCGTCATTTCCCAGCCAACTGGCCGCCGTTTTTTTTTATCATACGGTAATTATCACTACCACGATATAGAACTCTCTATCTAGACAAGCGATGTTGGAATTATTTATTTAGAGCTACAATTGAAAATATACAGTGGCATTCAGAAATTAAGTACCCGTAGAACAAAATTATTATTAGCCTGGAATATCGTGGTTGATGGAGAATGGCGAGTGTTTTGTTTTTCTCATTCATTAACAAAGCATCTGTCTCTTAATTCAAAAGTTACTCTTAAGAGATTCATAAATTTACAGTTTTGGATTTTTAAGTCTTATTAAAAATAGTTTTTTCTAGATTAAAATGTGCAGTCAACGAAATTGTACTTTTGTGTCCTCTCATTTAACAAACCTAAATGTCTAAATTACCGAAAAATGCGACAGCACTACAACGAACATCGTACGTACATAAATATACTAAAAAAGAGTTTAACAAAATAAATGGTAATTGTTTCAAATTAATTGTTATGTCTCACTATTTTTCTTTTAGACTACGGTACTTTAAGGAAACATTAAAGAGTGAACTAAGACCTGTATGACAAATATACTGGTATAATAACAACTAATTTGACACGAGATACGACTATCTACACCCTGTTTTTAATTAATGTCTAAAATTACGAGGGTTAAGTCTATATAAGTACTTAAGAACTATAACAAAACTCTAATTAAAACCAAGAAAGTGGCACTTTATAGCTATTCCCTCGTAATATACTTATTTACAATAACTGTCCTGCCATTTATTTCGTACGGTAGGTACAATTATGTTTTAAGCACATTCAATTTTAATTTATTCACAGCAATTTTCGGGAGATTCCCTTTTTTTAAATCAACAAACATATCAAAAATATCGGTACTGCCGCTGATCTAAACCACAGCTTCAGTTCCATCAAAACTCAAATTTAAAAGCACGTCTTTGGCATTGTCTATTTGCGTTTGAAAATGTTCTTCTGTCGTCGATGTGATCAGGGGAGTGGATGATGGTGTGATCACTTGAGTATGATTTTGGAGTATGTCTTTGAAGGACTGCTGCGTAGAGGGCTCGACCAGGGCAGTTGAGGTGGCAGAACTCTTTGAATCGCTCTCTATGCTGGAATTCGAACTTTGACTATGGGTATGACCGCTGCTGGTTCTTTGGTAGTTCCTATTGGTCCTCCCGTCCTCGCTTTTTGGACCGGTGTTCTTGTGTTCGGCAGCCTCTGCGTTTGATATGTTGTCGATCTTCTTCCACTTCGTTCTGCGGTTTTGGAACCAAATTTTTACCTAGAAAAAAAAAGAATTATGTGAATTAAAACAAAAAAAAACCGGATGGGTTGTTTACTTTCGCAATATTTTAAACGCTATTACCTCTGACATATGATTTACTTAACAGGTTATTCCTGTGTGAAATCCTACTTCTATTCAGTAAATAAACACGCGAGTAATCGTTAATTAAATTTTAATTAAATACCTATTATTGCAATGCGCGAAAAGCTTCAGTGGCTGTAACTAAATTGAACCTTTTTAGCAGGACTACAAATTAAATTTGTAATTAAAATAATTTTCGCCCCTATTATTTTTATGCGTGGCGGCAAATGTTTTTATCGGCTCTTAGTATTTGCGCGTTTATTTTATTAAGCATCGGGCCAATCAAATTACGGGACAGTTAACAGGATTTAGATCTGGCTTTTTACAATTAAAATCGGAGCGTTTCGCCCGGAGCCACAGACTGATGGTCGTATTAGCGGCATCATCCACGTCTGCTAAGAATTTTATTTGCATAAATCATATTTCCTCAAATAAAGTCAGATTGGCCGTTGTTCAATCGATTTTAGTTTTATTTCGCAGAGTATTTTTAAATGAAATCGATCAGATTACTTGACGTTAAGTTTAAATATGCATTTTCTATTTCTAGAAAATGTAGAATGTAAAATGTTTAGAGGGGGAGTTAATCACCGCGACCTTACAGATCTATTGTGTGTTCCCCTTTCTTGAGTTATAACGAGCTAAATCTCATCATAGTCTCAGGGCTTTAACAAAAGCCAGTATCTGAGACGGCTGCATAGAGGCCAGCTCTCCATCCTCGACATCAGCCGTACCAAAGTTCATGGCATGAATGGTCTTCCTCTCGACTCACTCAGTGATGGTGTTGTGGTGTTTCCCCATTTTCCCCACAGAATCTGCATTCGTCGTTGTTTCTCAGCTTCAGCCTACTGAGGTGTCCGTTGAGGAGACAGTATCCTGTTAGAAACCCCGTGAAAATTCTGAGAAACTTTTTTGAGTGTCTTAGACCGTTGGAGGACTCCCATTCCAGGTTACGGATGGAGTCTTCCAGATTCTTCAGTTCCGCTTTTAGTTGGTTTCCGCTTGGAAAACAGAACATTTTAGAAAATCTCGTGACCATCCGAAGATTGTTCTTAAATCTTTGATTTTTCTCCGTAGTAAGCCCTGAGAAATGTTTTCGAGTGTCTTAGACCGTTGGAAGACTCCCATTCCAGGTTATGGATAAAGCCTTTGTTGTTGGTTTCCACTTGGGAAGCAGAAGGGTTCTGGTCCAGTTAGTGGAGTGGCTCCTTTTCTAGCTAGATCGTCTGCTTTTACATTATCTTCTTTCCTTTTGTGGGCTAGCACCCAGACTTTATTTTCATTGCCCAATTTTCAGCTTCTCTAAATTGACGGTTACTGAGTTGATCGCTCGCTGCTTGATTATCGAATACGATAGCTAATTTTCTATCAAGAAAAGGTCCTTATTTTACTGTAAAAAAAAACTTCTATTTCAGTATACCACTTATTTAGAAGTTATTAAACTAAGAATCTAAATGTGAAAAAGTTTTTGTGTTGCGGGAAATGCTTTTATGTTAATTAGTAAACAAAAATACGAAACTGAGACTCCACGAAGGGGTTATATCCACATGCTGTAACAGTGGATAATAGGTTGGAATTATAATTAGCGCGACTGAAGCATTAAACGGTAGCGGGGGTTGTAATTGATCAATAGCACATCAAGGGGTGGCAGGACTGTACTCCACGACGGAAGATAAAATTTCGATCCATAAATTATCCTCTCATCCCTTTAATTTCCATTTTTATACGTTACACTATAGGCACAAAATAAATACATAAACCTCCTAAGACGAACAAAAAAGCATACATATTGCAGAACGCAGAAAAAGAACGGTAATATGCCGGAAGACAGCCCTGAACGAAAGTTTTTGCAGTGCTGTATTTCTACCTTGTCAAGAGGGTTCTAACTCATTTAAATTTTAGGCCGTGTTATATTGGGGAGCTATTAAAATTGGTGGGGCTCTCTGTTCTCTGCCCCAGGCACGTTTCTATATTTAATTTAATATCAACAATAATTATGCTTGTGTCCCATACCGTTTTTTTTAAAGACTGCTCTATAGAGGATTTAACAATGCGCGCTATATGAGAGGGAAATCAAAGATTTTCCTTGATTTAAGTAAGAACAATCTTCGGATTATCACGGGGTTTTTAACAGGACACTGTCTCCTCAATGAACACTTCAGTAGATACAATGGCGAATGCAGATTCTGTGGGAAAACTGGGGAAACACCAGAACACCTCGTCACTGAGTGCTCCGAGAGGATAACTATTCGTGCCATAAATTTTGGTACGACTGATATCGGGGATAAAGAACTAACATCTGAAAAACCGTCTCAGATACTGGCTTCTGTCAAATCCCTGAGACTCTATGATAAGATATAACTCAAAAACGTCTAAAAAAATCTATATAAGTTATTAAATCGTTTCTAAACATTTAAACGGTGCCAGTGATCGATTCTGGTTAATGGTGAAGTTAGGATGATAAATGAAGATTAAATTTGAACTAGAATTCAGTCGGGTAAATCATCATTAAGATAAATAAAGGGAATTGTTCGCACGAGTCCTCAAATCAATAGCTAAACGCTGCGAATAATGCAAGCGATGCATAACGCGAGATAACAATCCTACAGTAGGGCTATAAACTGGCTGCCAATGACAGGGTTAGACTGGGAAGATTGCTGCCACACAATGTGAAATGTTAGCTATAATCATGTAATAAATCTATAATCGGAAAACAATTCTCCATCGTGTCCTGGTGCATAGACAAATTTGTGTTAAAAAATAACTACTTACTGTTCGTCCAGAATAATAAATTATTTTTGTTAGCCACATAAAATCTTTTCGCAGGCATTTTTAAATGAGAAACGTTACAGTGTATTTTGTGATTCATGGCAAAATGCTTGTAAAGATGCTTTAGAGCTGAAGGAAACATTGAAAACATGACTTGAAATGAATTTATGGAGCTGCTGTTTTAAAGAAAATGTTTCGGAAGCAAAAAAATAGTTCTTCTAATTGAACTGTTATTTTTGAAAGTGGTATAACTAAATCCAATTTAAAAAATAAATGATTAAATGGTAATTTCAGTAAGATATAGACACATTCTTTCCATATTTAAAATCTTACATTCAATGGAGTAAATACGTTGGATGAGGTTTAAAAAGAATGAACCGCAAAATTTTTTTATAAATTTAGTATGAAAAAAATGCTCCATTTAAAACAATTTTTTTATTTGGAAAAAAAAGAACCAAATGCTGAGGCAAAATTAATATATTACCACTTTAAGGTGCGTTTACAGCGGCTGCGCCGCGCAATTCATTTTTTCAACATATACTTTTATGCGCGCTAAAAAAATACACTTCAAAAGTACATGTTAAAAAAATGTTTTGGCGCGGCGCGGAGCCGCTGTGAACGCACCTTTATATGTTAACAAAAAAATGCAAAACCTTAAATATCTCGATACATTGAAAAATGGGCTTATACCACTTTTAAAAATAACAGCTCAATTAAACTATTCCCTTGAGTTTAATATTATAAAATTAACTTCTTGGAGAGCATAATAATTGGAGGAGACGTATCAAAATATTATATTTGCCTTATTTGCTGAATAGTTTTGTTGTACTTGTACAACATAAACGTATTTGTTTGATTCCAGTCAATTATGAAACTAACTTAACTTACGTGATGGCGTTTGGAAGCTCGTATTAGCGTACATGGTTAGTCAAATATTGATATTGATGTTCGCGCTACACAATGTAAAATCCACTAAATGTAATAAAGGAATCTCTTCTAAATTGCTAATAAATTTCCTGTAATTTCCGCAGGAAGAATAATAAAATAAAATATTAAATTGACCATTCCTTTTAATTTAAGTGCATTAGTAAAATAGTTGTTTCGTGCTAGAGCTAGAGCACTTGACACTCTTTAATTTAGTACAAATCGAAGAGACGAGCCAGGATGGCTTACTTAAAGCAAATCAAAGAATGATTTATCTAAATTTAATACATTTTATACGTGCGAAATGAAGGAACATTTAGAGGCGGGCTAACATTAATTAAATCTCGGCAGGCACGAGATTCCTGTTCAAGTGACTTTTTGCACGACTCTCCTGCAAATCTGCTTTTCTATACTTTAACTTTTCAAAATAACAGTTAATTCCTTTCTAACGCCAATTAAAATAAACTTGAATTTACAATCCCGATGATACACTGGAAAAACAAAATTGCTGAGTGGCAAATTTTTTCGAGTGTCTTAGACTGTTGAAGGATTTTTTTTTGTTTTGATTTGATATACCGGGAAAAAATATGCTAAGCTCTGTACTGTAAGATTAGCAAGATAATTAATTTCATTTCTGATTCACTGAGAAAGCAATGTTGCTTCCTCTAGTAACTTCTTTCATTAAATTTCAGGCCTATATTACAGGACCTTCAGTTTTGTAAGTTATTAAAGTTTTATACTATGAGAAAAGAGACACTGAGAAAAAAACACTAATCTTTGAACTGAATCTACACCAGCTTCACTTTCATAAACATTTTCACTAAAATGACAAATACACGATTTTAATTTAGCACTAATATTCAAAATATGCTTTGGAGATCCTTCTTCAATAGATTTTTTCTGAATGCACCATTAAAATAGAGCTGAAGGATGATTGCAAAATTATTTCTATTTTAGAGCCGCACTCAGAATATATACTTCATTTATACTTTGAACGAGATGTGTTTAAAAAACCGCATAACCTACCGACTAAAACAGCGAACGGGAGACATAATCGCGGCCGGAAAGTTCGCTGACCCCGGCTCGTGTTCGGCAGTGTTCAAGATGTAACGAGCATAGTCGCATCATCACCCTGAAGAAATATTTTTATTTTTAGCGTTACCTATAAAACTCGACCAATAAATACACACATTAAATCATAATTATTTGAATAAATTTACTGAGCATTTTAATTTATTACAGGAAATCTCAGTGACTTTTTTAAATAAAAAGGCATTACAATATTTTGAAGGGATGCGACGCATCACCCGCATCAGTGGAAAAGCTTCGTCGCTGTAAGATACCTAAATATAATTACCCTGAATGAAAATTCCTGCGGGGTGTAATTGGAAACGGAAGAAAAGCTAGTGCGAAAATTCCCTCAGTTTTCCCGTTCCTCCTGGAGGAAGGGAAACAAGCGTTCCGCTATTCGGCGATGATGATACATTACATAGCTTACTAAGTGGTCTGTTAGTATTGTGTCAACGCAGTTACTCGTTTGGCCGCCAGAGTGCACGATATATCGCTCAATAAATTACAGAAACCGTCCTTGTCTAACTCACGGCGTTCGCTCGAAACGTTTAGGCTAAACGATGCCGTTGCACAGGCCCTGATTTCGCCCTATTCGCGTTTTAATTGGGCCCCGAGATATGCGATCTAGACTCAATCATTACATCGACTTCAATCAGATACAAAAACGATTTTCAGCTCATTTCGTTTACCTTTCGCTTTAACAGCTTTCACATAAAATATTTATAGACACCCTGTATATCTGATAATATAACTTTTTTTAATTATTATCTATGAAAAATGGCATAACGTGAAAAAATGCCAAGACCAAGACCGCAAGACTTTTTTGGTCTTTCTTTTTCTAATATAATATATGATAACAATCGATATACAGGGTCCGGCAACAGTGCTTTGGGCTTCTGTAGCTCCTAGAATAAAAAACTTTGGAATTTTTTTGGAAGTGCAAACCCAAAGTATGTACTAGGCTGTATTTCAGGAAAATATTTTAACATCTACAGGGTGGCTTAAAAAAGTGTGAGTGGATCGGAATGATTTTTTTTAAATGGAACACACCGTATATTTTTGCATTTTTAGCTTCCTTACAGATTATTTTACATAATCCGGAGATATGAGTAAATATATTTCGATAGTTTCAGAGATATTAATAAATAAATAAAAAATACAATTACAAGAACTGTCCTGAAATCAAAACTATATTAGGTATTTACTTTAGATGGTCTATACTTACTCTGCTATAAACATCGCAATCTTATATCATACAGGGTGTACAAATTTTTACGCCAAACTTTCTAAAATATAAAATAATTTTTCTTGTTATTTTTTTAACCGGAACACCCTGTATGTTATTTTTTTTATTAGATGGTTTCACAGATACTCGCGGTATTATTTCATATATGCTCTTTCAACGGTAAAATACGAGAGAAAAATCATTGAGTGGTTTTGATAAAAATTTACTGTGGAAAATGCCATAAGAGATATAAAACCGCGAATATCTGCGAAAGAGTTAAAAATTGTGAAATACTCTAAATATAAAAATATTCATTTTTTAATTCTCCATGTATTAAAAAAATAAAATACAGGGTGTTTCATTAAAAAAAAAACGAAGAAAAATTATCGTAGTCTTAACATCGTGTATGATTTAAGATTACGATATTTAAAGCAAAGTAAGTACAAATCATCGAAAGTAAATACCTAATATAGTTTTGAATACAAGACTGTTCTTGTATTTTTAATATTTTTTTTTAAAAAAGGCTAAAAAAGTGAAAGTAAAGTAAAGATTTCAGTTAACGTCTTCTTTTTGCTGCCAGGGCTAATCTGGAAGGGGCCTACTGTGTTTACGCGGAATCCGAACCGCCGTCCTCGGCCATATCATGGTCAATGGCCTACCGACTTGGCAAGTGTCTAAATCGACTTTTACTCACGAGATATCCGATCTCATCCGGCCTCGAACCGGCGTGAATGAGCAGTGTGTGTCAATAGATTTTACACTTTTGCCTTTTCTGGACAACAGCACGATACAGAGTTTCGAACCGGTCACCCGTCCATCCACTAGTATCGCCTTACGTCGCTTAACTTCGGTGTTCTAATGGGAACCGGTGTTTCGACGTAGCAGGGCCGTTGCAAAGGCTAAAAAATATATATTTTCTATTTCTTTATTAATATCTCTGAAACTATCGAAAATATCTTAGGATTGTAAAGTGATCTGTAGGAAAGCCAAAATGCAATAATATATGGTGTGTTTATTGATCGTGGTATTAAAAAAATACCACGATCCACTCACACTTTTTTGAGCCACTTTGTAGAAGTTAAAATATTTTCTTGAAATACATCCTAGAACATACTTTAGGTTTGCAATTAAACAAAATTCCTAAGTTTTGTATTCACAGATGCCAGACACACTATTGCCGGACCCTATATAGAATATAAGTAACTTACGATACATCGATAATTATCGAAATATCGATAAGTGTAAATCGCCCATCTCTATCTGTAAATAAAAAGACATAAGTATGCAATAATAATTTTTAAATTTATGAAAAAGTGCGTACGTATAAAGAAGATTACGCACACAGCGGCAATTTTATTTTATTAAATTAAAACGTCAAAAGTAAATCCTATTTGGAGCATTTGCTTTTTATGACAGTGTAACTGAAATTAATTTAATAATGATAATTAATTTTGCATTGTTATAAATTTAAAACAAACATTTACAAAATAGTAATGCATTATAATTTGAACAGTAAAAACGGATCGAATAATTAATTATGTAAATTTTTGGGCATTGTGTATTATGGTCTATTAAGTAAATATTCAAATGTGCAGAAGTGGCGGTATATGTTTAAATAATGACTGTTATTAATATGCATTTTATGTAAAAGTAATCGTTTATTTCCGCCTTTTTAATTCAATTCGAAATCTCGTTTAACGAAATGACGGTCGAATGATTTTTTTTTCGTAAATGTAAAACGCACCCCCAAATATTCGCTACAGAATTCGAATAATACCCACGTAAAAAGTCAACGATTTATTTTTTATTGGCTATAAATTCACATATTCATTCAGAACCATTTTTTCCCTGGCAATTAACAAACACAAATTAAATAACCATTTTTTCTATTAATATATATGCATTTTTATTTTATCGTTCCCATAGCACTAAATTCCACAAAGTAGCTGCTAAACGATATAGATAAATAGTAATTCTCAGAAAGCTAAAGGCGTAATATAATATATTCTTATATTCTTAAGTTCGAGGAATTCAGTAAAATAAAGCTTACCTGCTTACAAGCAAAATTACATTTAATTTTAATTAACAAAAGTTATTAACAAACTTTGCTTGTTAATAGTTGATTGAACTGTTTGTTTTTAATGAATCTTTAACATTCCCACAATAAAGCAATTTTTTAAATATACAAGGAAAACCAAAGTATGTTTATAATATTTCATCAGTAATTACAACAATAAATTAAAGCAAATATAATTAAACAGGTCATGAAATTTCGAGAGATCTTTATTGTACTGCTGAAACTTAAAAGCAGTTGTATTGGCTGAATTTAAATAAACAGTATTTAAGTTGCGCTTAACAGATATTAAGTGTAGTTGGGAGATAAAATAATTAATTTCCTTAATTGTGAACAGGAGGAGTGCACAAAAGCTAAATGAATGTTTCAAGTAGCGAATGAAATAATTACGGTGTACGCCAATGCTGGCGAGGAATTTTCAACAAAGACTTTTTGAATAGCATTTTTATGAGTATATAAATCGAGGAGTTGATAGTAATATTAAGCGCGGATTCACGAGGGTTTTAAATAAATGACAGACAGGGTAAATTTCGAGGGTTTACGCCGGAGCTGCACGAGCCAGACTTTGTTCAATTCACCGAGCTCAGATATTTTAGAGACTCCACTTCTCTCATTATTCAACACTTTAATCCATATAAACTTCCCAATATTGACAGATACCTCAAAGAATTAAATTTTTAGAAAAACTAATACTGTTTTCCTAAAAACTCTTTGTATATTTGAAAAGTACATAAAATTTCCAACAAGAGTTGTAGAACCTTTAATTTTATTCTTATGTTTAATTTTTTTTTATAAAATAGCTCAAAAACAAGGATCCAAAAAAATAGTTTTCTCACAAATCCAAGAATTCTAGGCCTTTAAATGTATAAATATTCTGAATCAACATAAAATTTCTTACAAATCCTGAAATTTTCATAATTTTATGACTATGAATTCTAAATTTTTAAAGCCTTTGAAATTGGCATTTTCCGACTTTTTTCCATACATATAGTCCTGAAAAATGGAGATTTTCGTTATATCACCGATTTTGCTAAAAACGCTGCTATTTACTAATTAAAAGGCGAAGTACGAAAATATAGACCATTGTAGTTTTACGAGAACCGTAATGAATATAGTAGACATTTTACATCATCATCAAAAATAGCTGAAAAACAAGAGACGCCAAAAATTAATTTTCTTACAAAGCCAAGAGATCTAAGCCTTTAAAGGTGTATATATGCGGAATCCACATAAAATTCCCTACAAATCCTGAAATTTTCATAATTTTATGACTATAATTTCTAAATTTCTAAGACCTCTGAATATGTGTTAAAAAATAGCCAAAAATTGAAATTTTTTGACTTTCTGCCAATTTTCTTAAAACTGCTGTTATTTACTAATTAAAAGGCGTAGAATAAGAAAATATAGGCCATTGTAATCTTACGAGAACAATAATGGATGTAAGAGGCGTTTTAACCGTTATAAAAAATAGCTCAAAACAAGGGTCCAAAAAATTAATTTTCTCGGAAAACCAAGATATCTAAGTCATTAAAGGTGTATATATTCTAAATCTACATAAAATTTCCTACAAATTTTGAAATTTTCATAATTGTATTGCCTACGTTTACTATTTTTATAAGGCATTTGAAATAGCCAAAAATTCCGCCTTTTTCGATATTTTGATTTGCTAAAAATGCTGTTATTTACTAATTAAAAGGCGTAGAATAAGAAAATATAGGCCACTATAGACTTGAAGGAGAACATTAATGGATGTAGGATGCGTTTCAACCATCATGAAAAATAGTTCAAAACAAGGGTCCAAAAAATAATTTTCTAACAAAACCAAGATACCGAAGCCTCTAAATGTGCATATATTCTGAGTCTAGACATAACATTTCCTACAAATTCCAAAATGTTCATAATTTAATGACGATGATAATAAAGAACATAAAATTGACTGTAAAAACTGTAAATTTCATAATTTTATTGTTGTTTTGAGTGGGATAAAAAATAATTAAAAATATTTATTTTTAAAGAGTAAGGTTTGTAAATAAGAGGTACACTGTCGTTTAAAGCATAGGAAATTTTGAACTGTCCAAGTATTGGCTCCTCTGTTAATTTTACAGATTTTTTTCAAATAAGTCCAAAATATCCGAGTAATTTTACTTGAAAATTTCTAAAAAAAATCTTTTTGCTTAAATTTTGAGAACCACAGGATCGTTTTTGGATTTTCTCTGTTGAAAATTAGATCTACTACCTATGTTGCCATAATATCAAGAAATTATGTTTTTCAACTAAAAATTAAAAAAAAATCCAAAATATTTTTCAAAAAAAAAATACTACCCCTAAAAATATTTGCACTTATTTAAGACTCCTGTATGGGTAACATTATTTGGATAGTTTAAAATTTGCATGGGATCCTATGTTTCCAGCAACGATATACCACCCGGTATAGCGCGTTCTAATTGTAAAAGCTCGTTGCTAACCTTTCAATGTGGAGTTTCACGGGCGAGGGAAGGAAAATAACGTTATGCTTGTTAAGCGGCTGTTTCTTCGTCGAACTCTTTTTCAGTTTTATTTGGTTAATATTGAGTTATGGATTTCGTACAGCCGAAGTGTATTAAATGTTTTTCGATAGCTACCAAAAAGAAATCAACAATTCCATCGCCCTAATCGTTACAGTCTTCCTTTCCCCTCCAGTCCATTATCTCGTTTCCACTCCGACAAGACGAGATGTTTAAACGAATGCCCCGCTCGCATTTAATTAGTTTTAAAATTTAATTCGCTCGTATCGCTATAATATATTTATACACAATTCAATTGGCACGCATAAAATTTAATCATTGCTCAAACACTATATATTAATTCGAGAGGTAATAAGTTAATTTTATTAATATTTTATTACCTAATATAAATATCGCGTTTTATACTCGCATTAAAAACGAACATTACCGCAAAAACGAGGCATTTACATATTTTGACTAATTCGCGTTACACAGCGCTCGGAAAATAATATTTCGTTTATTCAAAACAAACCAAAAAAAAAAGGAGCGTATATATACGAACTCCTACAAATGTTTCCGTAAATGCACGGAAAATTCTCCCCGAGGATATTCAGCCAAATCTTTAGATGTTTTCAAACATTAAGCAGAATGACACAATAATCGTCTAAAAATTACAAAAACAGTAATGGGGCTTACACAACGTTAAAAATAAAGAAGCTAATGTTTATTCCCTTTTTTCATTTAGGGCCTTTCGGAAAACACAATAAATCTGCTGGATTTTCTCGTGTTTCACAGATCAGAAAATACAAAAGCCACCGTCAGAAGCACTTGTAAAAGAAGTTTTATATAATTATAATAAATTTATATTATTTTCCGCATGATAGAATAGAAACGGCCATAAGAAAAATGCATTTTACGTAGAAGCAGAATTTTTTTACAAAAAAAAACAATCATACATCAAACTTAACTCATAGATGCTTTTAACAATTCTAACCCCAAAACAGCACTCAAAGAACGAAATTCTTAGAAAAAGCAAAACAATATCTCTAAAAACTATTTATATATTTAAAAACTACATAAACTTTTCTATAAGTAAAATTTATAGTAATATTCCTATGTTTAGTATATTTTCAAAGCAGCGAAAAAGAAAACAATCAATATTCGTCGATTTTTCAACATTTTTCCATACCGATTTTGTTAAAACTGCTGTTATTTACTAATTAAAAGGGGTAGACTATGAAAATATATGCCATTGTAATTTTACAAGAAGTAATTGTAATGGATTTAGGAGACGTTTTAAACTTCATCAAAAATAGCTGAAAAACAAGGGTCCAAAAAATTAATTTTCTGGCAAAACCAAGATATCTAAGTTATTAAAGGTGTATAGAGTCTGAATCTACAAAAAATTTCCTACAAAATTTGAAATTTTCATAATTTTATTGCTATGTTTACTATTTTTATAAGGCCTTTGAAAATATGTAATTAATAGTCATGAAAATTTATCAATTTTGGATATATCATGGACTTTGATAAAACTACGATTATTTCCTAATTAAAGGGTATAGAAAATGAAAATATAGCCCATTCAAATGTTAGACTGACACACCAAACCAAACCAAACCAAACAAACATATTAGCAACACCTCAAAAGAAATAAGTTGTTAGAGTAACCAATAACGGCCAAAAACTATTTATATATTTAAAGACTACATAAAAATACACTATATAATAATGCACAATATATAAAAGGGACCCAATTAAAATTTCGATCAACCGATTGATTTTCAAACTTATAAAAAAATAATTTAACGGTTGTCATGTTTTTCATTATTGGCGGTGTGTACGAAAAAAAAAAGCTGGAAATAAAAGCGCGGAGGGTGGCTTGGGGGTGTGGGGGGATTTAATTTAGCACGACCATAGGGTAATGGTTTTCGCAATTACTGATAGTCAGCGCGGACTAACTGGGCGTAATGGATATGAATAGAGATATGCGTTCGGCACAATTAGAATTAGCAGAAACGCTTTAGCTGCTATTACAATAGGTATTGATCGCTTAGGCTGTAGTGCCACTGAGATCGAGAACTGACATTTGTGATTTGTTGTCAATAATTTTCGCTTCTCCAGATAGGCGTGGCAGATAGCTCAAATAATTATATCGACCAATAAACAAGTTACACAATACTCTGTTTCCGACTGAAGAGAGATTTGAGATGATAGTTTAACACGTGTGAGCATTAAAAGTTCATTGGGATATTTCCTTTTATTGCGATTCGGCGAGAAGTTTCGGGAAGTCGAACTGTATACAGTTAACATCCTCACAAACGTCTAAATCCTCGGGAGGAACTTTAAAAGCTTCAGGTCACATTAGCTCTGTCATTCGGCATCCTTCTTCGAAACCGTTATTCTAAAGAATTCACTTCGCCATAAAATATAAAACGCTGATCTCTACACAGAAAAAAACAATGTCTTGGATTGAGTATACGAATATCTTCAAACTTATTTGCTTGAATTTAGAGTGCATATTCTCATTTTAAAAAGCAAAAATGGTACAATTAAAAATGTTCGTAAATTTAAACGCAGTATTCATTCTCAAGAAATATCTTTATTTCAAGTTAGCAATTTTAGTTTGATGAAATTATAAGTTTCCATTTAAAAATTGTACTACTCACGATTAGAGCAGGCAATTTTTATTTCAATATTAAGTTAATTTTGAAATAAAATTATGGAATCTTAATATTAAATAATGATTTACTCGATTTGAAACTATAATTAGTTTTGGTTTAAAACGGTTGTTTGTTAATTCCAATGAAATGTAATTCTTAATATGACAATTTCGTTTATACCTTGGATGAAACTTCATATTGTCTTCGGCCTCGCCGCATAATATCTGCATCATGTCATCCTTTTACACAAAGAAAATAATATTATATAAGAATATAGTATTAAATTTAGATAACAAATATGGTACAGAGTGGATACGACAAGACTCAGGTAATATATAGCGGCCCATACATTATCAAACAAATGGCGCAACGCAGGCTGTTGCGCAACGAGTTGCCAATGTATGGTAGTGTTTGATGCGTTGCGCAATTGTTTGATGAGTTTCAAGAATGTTTGAATTCTTTTGTGCAACAGGAATGTTTGCGCAAACGCGTTGTGTAGTGTATGTGTCTATTGCGCTTCGTTGTGCATATTTTAGTTCTTTCATCCAGATTCTTTGTTTTCTTTTTCGTTTTTAGGTATCATCGACATCATCTAGGGTATATACGATAATAATTGATGCAATGGCAATTGAGGACATGATTGTTTCTCAAACAATGCACAACTTTTAATGAAAAGTTTGATCAAAATTTTACTATGTGCATGGGTGATGCAGTTGCGCATCGCTTTGTTGCGCAACTTGTTTGACAGTGTATGGACCGCTGAATCAGTTGTGCAACGCAACGTTGCGCATCGCTTTGTTGCGCAATTTGTTTGATAATGTATGGGCCGCTTAAGATGTCATCCACAGAGTCCAACTGACTATGGGCAGGACACCTGGCAAGAAGAACGGACAATGATGGACCACAAGAATTACAGCACGGTACCCACGAAGAATTAAGAGACCTAGAGGAAGACCGAACCTGAGATGGGACCATGATATTACGAAATTAGCAGGGATAACTTGGGCCAACATAACCAACAATAGAATACAATGCAATGGGCCTAACTAGAAAGAGAGTATCTAGTAGCTATCGTGTGAGGGAAGCTAGCTAGTAGCTCTACAACCATAATTGGAAATGGTTGAATGAGCTGAAAGTGATGATGATGATATTATTTAAGAGCAAGTGATTCCATTTCTCGAAATGATGTAACAAACTTTTCAAGACAAATATATGTACAGGGAGGTCCAAACTGTATTCCGGAAACTTTAGCAGCATATTCTGCACATAAAAATAAGTAAAAAGTTCGTATAAATGTATGTCCGAAAATGCTTAGTTTCGGAGATACAGGGTGTAGAAATTTCATTTTTATTTTGATTTTTTCCAAATATTTTTTCAAGTAACGTCAATATTTGGATCAAAATTGGTGTCTAGAAGTTTTTTGGCATGAGAAATTTGATTTTGATGTCAATATGACTCCTGCTTATAGAGGGCGCCACCTGCATATTTTTTAACTAGTTTGAAGAGTAAGAACTTTTTGTCCGTACCTGTATAAAAATACTGAGTAAAAAAATATACATTTACGACGTTTTTTATGTAAAACAAGTCTCTTGGTAAAAATCGTTCTCGAGATATTTTGAATCGAAATTATCAATACCTGTCATCATTGACATAAATTAAACATGTTGACTAAAGTTATTACACTGAAATCATAATTTTGAAATGTTTTTGTGCCAAAAGTTCAACCGAAACTGTTTTATCATCATTTTTCCGAAGAAAAATTTATGATTAATTAAAAAAAAAAGTTCCAAAATTTATTATTTCAGTCAAATAATTTATCTATACCCAACACTTTTATTTTTTGCCAATAATGACACGTATTGACTATTTCCATTCTAAATCTCTTGAAAACGGTTGTTCGCAGCGATTTTTACCAAGAGACATTTTTTATGTAGAAAATCACGGAAATGTATATTTTTCCAATCAGTAGTTTTATACAGGTACGGACGAAAAGTTATTACTCTTCAAAACAGTTAAAACACATGTAGGTGGCGCCCCCTACAAATAGGAGTCATATTGATATCAAAATCAAATTTCTTATGTTAAAAAACTCCTAGTCACCAATTTTCATCCAAATATTTACGTTACTTCAAAAATTATTTGGAAAAAATCGAAATCAAAATGAAACTTCGACACCCTGTATCTCTAAGCTAAGCATTTTTGGACATACATTTATACGAACTTTTTTACTTATTTTTATCTGCAGAATATACTGCCGAAGTTTCCGGAATACAATTCGGACCACCCTGTATATTTGATCAATTTAAGCAATTCTGCAAACCAAGTATTTTCTTTTTTCGGTCTAGGCGGTTTCTGCGGACACATTCGCTATTTGGTTCTGCAGCGAAACCACCCTGTTCCCCACTAAATCGCGATGTCCATCGTGCCGGAAACAATTATTTAATTATTAAAATTAATGAATAAATCGATAATAGGCATTGATAAATAAAGCACTTTTAATAGTCGGTCCGCTGGCCAACGTGACGTATTTAAATATTGATGGGGGTTGCTATACTACTGAATTAAATTCGTGTAGTTCTCAAAATAGATATCAAAACAGTATCGTTTCAAAATAAACTAAATTATTAATAAATTACCCAATCGTTCGAAATATTTATGTTTAGGGTTTCTATACAAGTTTTTGAAAATCGGCACAAAATTCGAAAAAGAAATTATCAATTTATTTGGGTACGTTAAGTCTTTCTAATGAGAGAGTACCTCACAGGGAGAGTTGTTGTTTAATTTTACTTCACAGCTAAATTGTATTTTTTGTCATTGTTGAGATATTTTTCCCTGACTTGTTGGATAGAGTTGGAGATCTTGAGTTTCCAGTTGGAAAGCAGAACGGTTTTGGTTAAGTTAGTGGAGTGTTCGCTCCTTTTCTAGCTAGATCGTTTGCTTTTTCCTTGCCTTATATCCCTTGGTGAGCAGGAACCCAGATTTCCGATAGTTCCTGTAAGCTAAGTGTTATACTCTCTGGATTATGTGAGCAGTACTAACATTTGCACTGCATAGGTCACAACTCACATCAGAATTGGATGATCCTTTTTTAACAGAAGAGTAAACTTTGAGCATTGCAAACTTTCGTTTTGGCATTATTAAAAACTTAATTTTATTGGTAATATTAAGTATTATATTAAAAAAATTCAGACGTATGGAAACCCTACTCTTCAGTTTCGTTTGTTAAACTTAAACTAACTCTATTTAGAGGATTAAACAACGCTTTTAAGGATATGATAATGCATTATGGACCAACGTCAAAATCAATTTTAATTTATGTCCGGCTGATATGCCATCCGCTAGATTTAACATAAATACGATTTGGGATTCACCTGAATATTATTAATTATTTGGCATTTACTGTGTTAGATAATCCGATGCGCTGAGTTACTTTATCAAAGCGGACTATTGAATTATGTAGCATGAAATACTAAGTATCAAAATGTTTGCGCTTACTACCGTATAGTGAAATATCACTATTTAATAGACACAGGGGGTAAAAATTTAAAACAATATTCTAAATACTAGTACATACTAACATATGTTAAATTCTAACCCCGACACTGAAGGTTCTTTGAGAAAATTAATTGATCGCAAACTAATCTAGTCCATATAACATTATATCATCATTTGAGGAACATTACCATACAACGTCTAGTGAATTTCTGGAAAGGAAACGGCCCAAGTTAATTAACGTATCGTCAAACTTTTGATATTGTAACACATCCGTTCAGGAGCAGCGCCATTTTGCGAAACCAAATCAAATAAATTCACGGCAAATTATCCCGTTTAAATTGAACGATTAATTTTCATATATTCTGTTTGTCGTAGAGCGCAGATTTAATATAAAAACATATTTTATTGTTAAATTAAAGCAAATGTTTACTCGAAGTATGCTGGCAAACAACTAAATTGTTTAGATATTTACAATATCGAAGCTGTGTGAGTTTTTTAATTATGCATCTGTTATCTTGTTAACTGTTAATCGAAATTTTGGCACTCAATGTCCTGTACTAAATATTCCAACTACATAAATAAGTTATTATAAATGAAGGGATCTACTAAATCAACATGTCATTCAAAGCAAATCGTTATAAACTTAATTAAGACAGCTAAATAAATAGCTACTAATTATTTTCAGATTTCAAAGGAGAAGAGGATTTTTTAGTGCCCGAGCTCCTTAAGTGAGTAACTTAAGTGTTATAAGACACAAGGCGGAAAAGAAAACAAAAATCGAGACTGAACCATTAATAGCTCGAGCAAACCTATATTGTGTTTTGACAGCTTAAGTATATAACCCATCAATAGCGATCTGAAACAGTAAAAATACGGATTTATATTTGTTTCGCTCGCTTTTGAAGATCCTCCGAAAAATATTCAATTACCCGTCGGTCGAGGAAAAAAAAAACCGAACGGAAGAAAAAGCCAGACGCGATTCTGTTTTCGTGATTGTATTACGAGAATTGCATGAATCAAACGATGGGCCAGCGTATTACAACGTTTTTTGATGGAGTAATAGATCCCAATCCACTTTCATCGCACAGCCCATCAAATAGCAATAAAGATATCATTTTTCAGATGACAATAACGCTGGAAAACGCTCGTACATTGATCAAATTATCAGCTCTATGACGTTATACGTTCGAGCTTTAATGACTGAAAGGGACACAAAATGTTCTGTTATAAATTACCAGTTACTTTTAGCAAACGAATTTTTAAGTAACGATAAACCATATTCTTTTAGAGAAAACCAGTTAAATATTCGTTCCATTTGGATAGTGCTAGTTTCAATTCATATAAAGCCTTTTTCAAAGGGCATTGCTTGTTATTTTCATTATATCTCTCTGATAGATTTCTATCACCAAGGTATGATAGAAGGCAATGAAAAAGCAAACGATTTAGCTAGAAAAGGAGCGAACACTCCATTAACTGGACCAGAACCGTTCTACTTCCCAAGTGTAAACCAACTTAAAGTACAACTCAAGAGGTCGGCCAAGTTTGCCCCCCGTACTAGAGGAAATTCAAAAATAGATATACCATTATTTTGCACAACTTTGCACACCATAAATGATTTTTTGCACACTTACTTAAAAGAAATTAGAGCCGTTTTTTAAACGGGGGGCAAACTTGACCGTTCCCCCCCCCCATTTGTTACAAAATTGATTTATTTCTATGTACATCGATTCGGCTAATTTTGCACAATTTTGCACACCTATTTTTAAATTTTGCACACCCTCCTGACGAAAGTTATAAGGGCTTGAAAATTTGAAATTTCCCCCCATCTGTAACTAAATTGAATTTTGTTTATATCAAACGAATGGGCTAATTTTGCACAATTTTGCACACCTATTTTCGAATTTTGCACATTCTCTTGACAAAAGTTATAAGGGTTTGAATATTTGAAATTTTCCCACCATCTGCCACAAAATTGAATTGTGTTTATATCAAACGAATTTTGCACATTCTCCTGACTTATGCGGGTTTGAAAATTTGCAATTTCCCCCCCATCTGCTACGAAATTGAATTTCGTTTATATCAAACAAATCGGCTAATTTTGCCCAATTTTGCACACCTATTTTAGAATTTTGCACACTTTCCTGACGAAAGTTATAAGGGTTTAAAAATTTGCAATACCCCCCCCCCTCCCATCTGCTACGAAATTGAATTTTGTTTATATCAAACGAATCGGCTAATTCTGCACAATTTTGCACAGCTACTTTCGAATTTTGCACCCTCTCCTGACAAAAGTTATAAGGGTTTGTATATTTGAAATTTGTCCCATTGTGTGTGAATTGTCCCATTTAAAAAACATAAGTATGAGTCATATTTGAAAATGATAGATCTCAGCGACGCGACGTGGAAAATTGTACGGAACCCAGACTTCACCTTTTCGATAAGTTATAGGATAACCGAAATGTGAGGGTTGTCGAAAAATGCAAAATTTTCAAATTTGCCAGGTATTTCAGGAAGTAAGAGGGCTAGGTCAGATCTGTGTGTAGAATCTTTAGTTTCATAAATGTTCTTCTATGCAAGCTATAAATTATCGAAAAGGTGAAATCTAAGTTTCGTGCAGTTTTTCACGTCGCTGAGATCTATCATTTTCGAAATATGACTCATACTTATGTATTTTTAAATAGGACATTTCACACACAATAGGACAAATTTCAAATATTCAAACTCTTATAACTTTTGTCAGGAGAGTGTGCAAAATTTGAAAATAGCTGTGCAAAATCGTGCAAAATTAGCCGATTCGTTTGATATACACAAAATTCAATTTCGTGACAGATGGGAGGGAAATTGCAAAATTTCAACCGCTTATAACTTTCGTCAGAAGGGTGTGCAAAATTCAAAAACAGGTGAGCAAAATTGTGCAAAATTAGCCGAATGGATGTACATAGAAATAAATCAATTTCGTAACAAATGGGGGGGGGGGGTTCTCATAGGTAATTGTAAAAAATATCATTTATGGTGTGCAAAATTGTGCAAAATGTGTGCAAAATCCTTCAATTTAATAGTTGTTAGTAAGAAGTTTCACCTCAAATATACAATTTTTTTTCTGAGGGTGTATATTGAAGCACACGTCGCCACTGCAAGTTTTAGCACTAATAGTTTGGAAATAAGCGAAGAAAAGTTAGCGGAAGATGCGATGTATCCGAGATCGTAAAACTATATTGAGCGATCTTTTAAAGCGAGAATGCAGTTGTCAGCTGAGTGCCTCGCGTCAGACCTAATTAGACATATCCGGCTGAGTCGGTTCTAATCGTTTGCAATTCAAATATCCTGCCTTATTTTGGTCCGGCCACCTAAAATCTCCCATGCTTGCTATCCAATCAATTTACAAAACAGCCGGCGCCCTATTTGCACACCTTTGATGGTAGTTTTGAATAATATCGACCCTGCTTACGCTTCGTCTATCCATTTGGCTTGATTTCTGCCGCTCAATTGCATCAAACAATTAAATTCATGTGTTTTGCATCAAACGCGAAGATTTAGTAATGCGAGTGATAAAGGAAAAAATCAAATACTGTCGGTAAATTAGCTAAATATTTCAAGCAATCCAACTGAAATACATCGTTCGCTAATCCATTAATTAGGGTTGATTATAAATTATGTTTTTGTCTATAATAAAAGGGCTTTATGCGAACATTAATTTATCATCAGATAAATGGAGGTAATCGATGAATAACAAATGGATAACGAGTGGCGCTGGAGAGTAAGCCAAACGCTATGGGACCCAAGTCTCAATTAAAATTGAAAAATTTCCGGTTTAGTTCAGTTTAATCGCTAATTGATTGAACTAATTATATATTCTAATAAAATTCACAGATTTCACGGTAAAAACAGCATCTATTTATCTGATATCTCGAGATATACAGGGTCCGGCAAAAGTGCGTCGGGCGTCTGCAGCTCCTAGAATACAAAACTTGGGAATTTTGTTTAAGTGCAAACATAAACAATATACTAGGATCTATTTTAGGGATCTATTTCTTTAAGAAAAATATTTGTCATCTACAAGGTGGCTCAAAAAAGTGTGAGTGGATCGGGATAATTTATTTCAACATCCTGTATATTATTGCATTTTTGGCTTCCATTCAGATCGCTTTACATATTCCTAGGATATGAATAAATATTATTAAATAATACACAAAAGTTTGGCGTAGAATTTTGAACACTCTGAATTATTTAACATTACAATATTTATAGCAAAGTAAGTACAGACTATCTAAAGTAAAAACCTAATATAGTTTTGATTTCAGGACAGTTCTTGTATTTATAATATTTTTTTAATGAATAAGGCAGAAAAATACATATATTTTATTTATTTATTAATCCCTGAAACTATCGAAATATATTTACTCATATCTTAGGATTATGTGAAGTGATCTGGAAGAAAGCCAAAAATGTAATAATATACAGGGTGTTCCGTTTAAAAAAAAATTATCCCCGTCTACTCACACTTTTTTGAGCCGCCCTGTAGATGTTAAAATATTTTCCTGAAATACATCCTACTACATACTTTAGGTTTGCACTTTTAAACAAAATTTCCAAGTTTTTTATTCTAGGAGCTACACTCGACGCACTATTTCCGGGCCCTGTAGAGAAACCAAGATGGAAATTAAAATAGCGACACCTTGAACGGGTAAATTATCAATGTCTAAGGGATCCAGCGCTTCCAGAGCCCTTTACGCGATAGCTCAACTGGAACTTCGAATTAAATCTACACACTAAGTGGTCCATAAAGTTTATCACTTTGGTGGAAGGAGCTTCAAAAGCTCTAGAACAATGTTAATTGAACTGTTTAAGACTGTATTAAAGTCGCACATTATTTGTCAATAACCTTGTTCGTCAAAATCCTGGAAAAAATTACCTTATAACAAGTTTAAATAAATCCACTTTATAAGCAGAGATGTACAAGATACCTCATAAAACATATCTGAAATACAAGTTACAAGATACTTCTAAGCAAAGTATTTGAGATATCAGTTACCAAATTGAAAAGTGTAAAAACATTTAATAGGTTTGGTCCATTATTGTTTAAAGTATTCACCATTGTTGTTAAAAGTATCCAATTTTTGTTTTTCATGCCGATTAATTTTACGTGTTTCAATCAGGACAAGATCTTTTTTCAAATTCATTTTAAAGAATGAAATGGGTGTCAAAAAATGTATCTAAATACAAGATACAAGATGAAATTAAGAAAGTATTTGAAATATAAGATGAAAATAAGTATTTTGTATCTTATATCTGTACTTCAAATACTTGTATCTGAAATAAGTCACATCACTGTTTATTACAGGGTACTAATATATACAGGGTGGTCCGAATTGTACATATTCTGCAGATAAAAATAAGGAGTCTAATATTACCTTTTAAATCAGATAAAAATATTTTTGCGCCTCCTAAAAGTAGGAGCTATATTTAGAGCAAAATAAAATTTCTCATGTCAAGAAACCAATTTTCATCCAAATATCTACGTTAGTTCTAAAATTATTAGAAAAAAAACGAAATAAATATAAAAAATTGTTTCCTGATTAAATAACAGTTCGGATCACCCTGTAAATCAATGTATATAAAAATATTGAGTGGGAACGTTTGGTTTGAAACAATTCGTATGTTTGCTTTCAGTCGAATTTCATAGCTTTTATTAAGGTTCATTTGGCATTGATTTCGCCTAAATTAGTCGTTAATTATTTGCTTACTATACTGATAATTAATTACACAAATTTAATTCATTTAGAGCACGATTATGTTTGCGAACCGTTTCTCACTAATTAAATTACTCTATGGCTATTTGCACTACTGTAAGATCGCTAGAAACATGATAATATTAATAAACTTATTTTAATAAATAAATAAATATCAATATCTTTCTAAAGTACAAATGTCTGAAATTAGGGCAAGTCTATTTTTTATAGCTATGGTAAATTTTAGAGTAGACTTGCACAGAGTAGCTTACTAGCCCGACAAATGGGTTAAAATCGGTCCGCCTCAGGGCAATAAATACTACTTAATAATAAAAAGCTTGTCAACAGAAAGTGTCGAGCTTGAAAAGCTTCGCTAATTGCCTCGTTTGTGGTAGTAAAATATCTAATTGTGATCGAATTACGTTTTAACGATAAGCGGCAGTAATACTATTAAAGGGTTTCCTTCAGTTTACATACGGATTTTACTTCAATACTTTAGATTTTTATGTTTATGCTTGTCGGGCGTTAAAAGCTCTTTTATTTAACTATCCAAATTAAAATACACTACCCTTACTAATATTATAAACGCGAAAGTTTGTATGTATGGATGTATAGATCTTTGTTACCCTTCCAATGCAAAAACTACTGAATGGATTTTAATGAAACTTTACAATAATACCGGGTGCGTCTCAAAAGTGGTCTCAAAAACCCCTATAACTATTTTATTTTTTCAGATCCAAAAACGAGATTTGGGATGTTAGTGTACGATATAAATTACGATTGATTGACGGTATTCAATTGTTTTTGGTCACTTCCTGTTTCACCGAAAATGACTACAACTTTTCATTTTTAAATGGCACCCTCGGTATTTTTTTACTTTATTTGATAGAAAATGATTGATCACATTCTGAATAGAATGACATATTATATGTCAACTTTTGACATTCTCGCTTAATAAAAAATCGTATTTTAAAATTCAATCTAGAGTGCCATGGCTATGTTAAAAACACTAATTCTTAATCAAGGAGCCTTGGAAAATAGATTTGATCGTCTAATGATTTTAATGTCTTTCACTGACCAGTTAGAAAATGCACAAATCGTATTTTTAATCATATCTCAATTTTTTCAAATGGAGCGAGGGTGGCTCATTAGCATATTTGGAAAAAGAATTTTTTTACGAATAATCTGATACCACACACTTGGTATTTCGAGTCAAATTTTCGTTAGGATCCGCAAGTTATAATTTCAAATAAACCATATGCGAAATGTCAAAAGTTGACATATAATATGTCATTCTATTCAGAGTGTTATTTTCTATTGAATAAAGTAAAAAAAATACCGAGGGTGCCATTTAAAAATCAAAAGTTGTAATCATTTCCGGTGAAACAGGAAGTGACCTAAAACAATTGAATACGTCAATCAATCCTAATTTATGTCATATACTAACATACCAAATCTCGTTTTTTAACTAAAAAAATAAAATAGTCCTATAACTAGTGGCTCACCCCTATGGGTGAGCCACTTTTGAGACGCACCCGGTATAGCTCATACATTGGAATAACACATAGGCTATAATTACTTATAAAGATATTGTGTGAAATGAAAAAAAAAACACACAGTTCGGTTAAACTCTAAACTGTTAAGACTATATCATTATTCATAGACTATCAATTACAAATAGACACATGTAAGGTGTTTCCAAATATTGCCACTAGGTGCTATAATAAATATTACACTATATTATATTAATAAAATTCGAATTTTATGCGGACGAAGTCGCGGGATAAAACTAGTACATTATAATGTGAAAAAGAGAAGAATATAGGTTTGTGGATTGGTTTGGCCAATTTATAACCCAGAAACTAAGGCTATGGGGGATAAATAAATTTAAAAAGATCGATAAAATTATGCTGGGGCGGACCAAATCGGATTACAGGGCAATAAAAGGATAGGAAGGCCAAACTGGCCACATCAAACGCTTTACACGCTCATTCATTTGTTTACTAAGCCATCTCAAACTTGCCGGCGACAAAGGAAAACAAAAAAGGGGTAAAACTGGATCAAAAAAAATATGGGCCCAAACGATTCATTATTATTCTTACACAAAAAAAACAATGTCTTGGATTGGAGTATACGAATAACTTCTCATTTTAAGCACAAATGATACAATTAAAAATGTTCCTAAATTTAAATGCAGTATTCCATTTTCTCAAGAAATATCTTTATTTCAAGTTGTGAATATATATATATATATATATATATATATATATATATATATATATATATATATATATATATATATATATATATATATATATATATATATATATATATATATATTTCAAGAAATATCTTTATTTTAGTTTGAATGAAATTATAATTTTTCATTTAAGAAATGAAAAGTAATTAATTAAAGTAAGCAATTTTTATTTTAATATTAACTTAATTTTGAAAAAAAGCATGGAATCTTAATATTAAATAATGATTTACTCAAGTAACCTCAAAGAATGAGGTTGTTCTCAAAATATTATTGAAACATTTAAAGGTAAGTTTGTTTTCATTATGTACCTATATCTATAGGTCTATTTCCTAACTCGAAATTAAAATTGCTTTATAAAATAAAGTACATAGGTATTATGTTTTTAAAACAAAAATAGAGTTTAAGGTGAGAAAAAATGTAATTTTTCGTGAAATAAAACAGAAAAATTTTCTAACCTTAAGTATTTTTGCTAAAATAAATGAGAAATAAATTCTCAACCTCAAACGTATTCTTGCTTTGAGAATATCTAATCTTTCATTAAAAATAATATGGGACATTCCAATTTAAGCTCTGAAAACTCAAGTTAAATTTGCCAAACACATAGTTCAATACTATATCATTTTGGAGCAAGCGATTCCATTTCTCGAAATGACTTAGCTATCTTTTCAAGACAAATATAAATTTGATCAATTTAAGCAATTCTGATCAAGAATTACATATTGTATATTTAAAAAGATATATTAACATATTATGTGCAAATTAAAATTAATAAACATTAGGTAAACCAAGTGTTTTCTTTTTTTCCTTGTATTAAATACACTATAAAAATATTCCTGGTTAATCTTATCGAAATAAGTACTCTATTAAGATCAATTTGTATTAAAAGTAATTAAGAGTTAAAACTTTGTTGTTTTTAACTAAAAAGCCACAGGATTATATTCTAAAATAACTTAAGAGTGTTTAAAGAGCAGTTAAATACAAATAGGAAGTTTTATTTTTTTATAGCTCGAACGAGTTTTACACTAATTATAATTTTATTACGAAGGAAGATGCTTCGCAACAGCTGTTTGGAGATGCCACTCATAATCGTTAAATTGTGTTTTTAACGGTGAGGAATAGAAAAATATCGGACAAGTGTTAAAAATATAATCAATCAGAATGTGTTTTAATTTTATAACCGTTCATAAACGAGTCTCTTAAGCCGCGGCGTCTTATTTTTAGCATTCGAGTTGTCTTTTTACTGTCACATCATTTAGTGAAATATTTTCCGAGCCATCAATTTTAAAGAGCGCGTTTATTTTTCCTATTTTCAATTTACGTAATTATGTATTGTATCTTCCACGATGTTGACGGTTCATTCGATCTATAAAAAACTTTTATTGTTTTTAACAGGAGCATTGCTTCGGACATCGGCCAAAACGACAATAAATAAAATTAATTGGTTCAAAAATACGCCAAACTTTTCCAATTCCGAGTTTGTTTTTAATTGTCCCGCTACTGATCAGCTAAATTAACTGAATATCCGAATTCTAGTGGAAGGTGCGTCTTAGAAGAGAGACGAATCCGAGATCAAAGATCCTTTTAAGTGACATGCATACCTACGCAAATATATATGTTACACCATGCTTTATTAACATATCAAACAAAGCTTCTGCATAATGGTTCGTTCGTGTATTTCTGTGCAGTTTACACGGTTTACACTACATATTAAATACGACATGTTTGTCCCAAACGCATACACCAAAAAACTTTTCATTGCGGTAAATTTAATTTAATGCTTTTCGGTATAGATATATCTGGGAGATTAATATGTTAACTGGACGTACTTAAAAATTAAATAAATTAGTCAAAGTCCTAGAAAACCGTTCCAGTCTTTATTTATAGGTCTCTGATGTGACAGAAAATATGAAATATGCTCGCTTATACTAATAGTTATAGTGTAAGCAAATACCCTTATAATATAGACCACGTCTTTTTAATAAAATAATAAAAATTAGTATAAATTAATGATATAGCATAATGTAGTTAAAGGTATCTTTATATTTCATTTATTATAATTTCTTGTAAATGGTAGGTATTTATAACGAAATAAAGGATTACAAATTGATTATTTGGATCCAAAAATAACCGAAGTATCCGAAAGTGTGGTTGTTTATTTGTTGGAAAATGTCGTCTGGCATGGAGCACCTGGCCAAATATCTTTTCACCCCTATCTCAAAGAATAATTAGCGAAAAATAACTCTAAAACGCGTACATTTGGAAGCTATTAGTTCTGTTTATATTAAGACCAGAATTAAACGGCTTGGCTTTCACAGCTTGTCGCCCTGACTGCTAACAGCTTTTAAAATTATTATTCTTCGATTGGAATATACACGTACATATATGCGGCTCTTTTAATGCCTCTTTGAACTTTCTACAAGACGCGTATTAAAATAGGTTAAACATAGATTAGTCTAGTAGGATTTTTTCTGTTATATATTTGGTTATTTATTTCTTTCAGGAAAGAAGAGAAAAGTATCATAATTTTTTTCATTTATAAGTTAATAGTCACAAAAGGACTTGATCCACATGCTTCCATTGTCAGGTCGGTCAAGTTTGCCCCCCGTACTAGAGGAAATTCAAAAAGAGATATACCACTATTTTGCACACATTTTGCACAATTTTGCACACCATAAATGATATTTTGCACACTTACCTAAGAGAAACTAGAGCCGTTTTTTAGACGGGGTAAGCTTTGGCAAACTTGACCGTTCCCCCCCATTTGTTACGAAATTGATTTATTTCTATGTACATCGATTCGGCTAATTTTGCACAATTTTGCACACCTATTTTTAAATTTTGCACATCCTCCTGAAGAAAGTTATAAGGGGTTGAAAATTTGAAATTTCCCCCCCATCTGTGACTAAATTGAATTTTGTTTATATCAAACGAATGGGCTAATTTTGCACAATTTTGCACACCTGTTTTTGAATTTTGCACATTCTCCTGACTAAAGTTATGCGGGTTTCTGCTACGAAATTGAATTTCGTTTATATCAAACGAATCGGCTAATTTTGCACACCTATTTTAGAATTTTGCACACCTTCCTGACGAAAGTTATGAGGGTTTGAAAATTTGCAATTTCCCCCCCATCTGTTAAGAAATTGAATTTTGTTTATATCAAACGCATCGGCTAATTTTGCACAATTTTGCACACCTATTTTAGAATTTTGCACACCTTCCTGACGAAAGTTATGAGGTTTTGAAAGTTTGCAATTTCCCTCCCATCTGCTACGAAATTGACTTTGGTTTATATCAAACGAATCGGCTAATTTTGCACAATTTTGCACAGCTGCTTTCGAATTTTGCACACTCTCCTGACAAAAGTTATAAGGGTTTGAATATTTGAAATTTGTCCCATTGTGTGTGAATTGTCTCATTTAAAAACATAAGTATGAGTCATATTTGAAAATGACAGATCTCAGCGACGCGACGTGGAAAACTGTACGGAACCCAGACTTCACCTTTTCGATAAGTTATAGGATAACCGAGATATGAGGGTTGTCGAAAAATGCAAAATTTTCAAATTTGCCAGGTATTTCAGGAAGTAAGAGGGCTAGGACAAATCTGTGTGTAGAATCTTTAGTTTCATAAATGTTCTTCTATGAAAGCTATAAATTATCGAAAAGGTGAAATCTAAGTTCCGTGCAGCTTTTCACGTCACTGAGATCTATCATTTTCGAAATATGACTCATACTTATGTATTTTTAAGTGGGACATTTCACACACAATGGGACAAATTTCAAATATTCAAACTCTCATAACTTTTGTCAGGAGAGTGTGCAAAATTCTAAAATAGCTGTGCAAAATTGTGCAAAATTAGCCGATTCGTTTGATATACACAAAATTCAATTTCGTGACAGATGGGGGGAAATTGCAAATTTTCAAACCTTCATAACTTTAATCAGCATGATGTGCAAAATTCAAAAACAGGTGTGCAAAATTGTGCAAAATTAGCCGATTCGTCTGATATACACAAAATTCAATTTCGTGACAGATGGGGGGGAAATTGCAAATTTTCAAACCTTCATAACTTTAATCAGGATGGTGTGCAAAATTGTGCAAAATTAGCCGATTCGTTTGATATACACAAAATTCAATTTCGTGACAGATGGGGGGGAAATTGCAAATTTTCAAACCTTCATAACTTTAATCAGGATGGTGTGCAAAATTCAAAAACAGGTGTGCAAAATTGTGCAAAATTAGCCGATTCGTTTGATATAAACAAAATTCAATTTAGTCACAGATGGGGGGGGGGGAAATTTCAAATTTTCAACCGCTTAGAACTTTCGTCCGATGGGTGTGCAAAATTCAAAAACAGGTGTGCAAAATTGTGCAAAATTAGCTGAATCGGTGTACATAGAAATAAATCAATTTCTTAACAAATGGGGAGGAACGGTCAAGTTTGCCCCCCGTTTAAAAAACGGCCCTGGTTTCTCTTAGGTAAGTGTGCAAAATATCATTTATGGTGTGCAAAATTGTGCAAAATGTGTGCAAAATAGTGGTATATTTATTTTTGAATTTCCTCTAATACGGGGGGCAAACTTGACTGACCTTCCTTTGTCGCACAGTGCTCAATCGAACGAAATATGTTGGGAATAACCAAGAAAGACGGATACGACAAAAGACCCAGGTAATAGAGATCATCAACAGAATCAAATCCCTGAAATGGCAAGAAGGACGGACAACAGTTGGACCACAAAAATTTCAGCATGATATCCATGAGGAATTACGAGACCTAGAAGAAGACCAAACCTGTACTGGGACCGTGATATTAGGAAATTAGCAGGGATAACTTGGGCCTGCTTAGCCAACAATAGACAACAATGGGCCTATCTACAAAGAGAGTATCTAAATATGTGAGGGAGGCAACACCATAATTGGAAATGGTTGAGTAAGCTGAGAATGGTAATTGTTTATAACATTTTTTGTTATATGAAAACCTAATCGATTGCTAAATGAGAAGCAGTCATTTACACCAAGAATTATAAAAATATTATGAATTTGTTATATAAGGTTTGTCCTTTTTTGTCACTCAGCACTCAGTATATATCGACATAGACGTGCTTTTGCTGTGGGCATTTCGCGCTTCACATATGCCAATTATCGATGTATTTTCGGGTTCGTCTTACAGGATTATATCCGGGACGCAATCTCTTTAGTATGCAGCAAAGTATGAAGCGTGAATAATGAAAATAAGTTGTCGTTTAATTTCAGCAGATCGCTGGCAAGGTTCGAGGGCCCGAAGGCTTCGACAGGAGTTTTGTCTCCTCCGAGACACTCACTGTCTCTTTTGGACCCCCAAAATGTGAAATTTCTCAAATCAATAACTCCCGTCCTTTTCAATCTGCCATTAAGAGGGCTCATCCATTAGATAATTGGAAATATCAGCAATAAAAAGTATATTTATACTACTGATGCAGCCGAACATTCGCAAAAAATCCTCTATTAAACTGATTTTTGACAAAAAAATATACACTCACCGGCACGAAAAACTACACCTTAAAATTTGATGTATTTTAAAGTTTTATATATTTTGTTCTAGTGGGCCGATTATGATGATTTTTTAAGCAATTTGTAGCTAAATTATTTGACTTTTTAGTATCTCTTTCTAAATTAAAGATGAAAGTTCTCATCTCTCAATTATACGAGGGAAAACAACATGTTGATATTTCAGTAAAAGTTTGAAAATATCTGTAAAATATGTATATTAACAATATATTAACAAAGCATTTAAAAATTATTTTATCATCTAGATACGCAGCAAAGGTATGTTTTTAATTCAAAAAATACTAAAAAATATTAGTGTCTTCTTCAAAAGCGAATATCTCAAAAAACTATTGAAATGAAGCAAAAAACAAATTATCGAGAAAAGATACACCTAGATGAAAAAACGATTTTTAAATTCCTTGCATTGTTAACGTACTCCACAGGGTGTTATAAACTGGCACCACAATATCAACATTTTGTTTTCCCACGTATAACTGACAGATGGTAACTTTCATTTCTAATTTAGAATGACGTTCTAAAAAGTCAAATAATTTAGCTACAAATTGCTTAGAACAATAGTTGTCGATTTTCGAAAGAGATCAGTACATGTATATTATTTCGTATATTTTTCATTTTATTCATTTTTTGGAAAGCACTGTTCATTAAAATGTTGTATCCTATGTTATAGGGCTTGTTTCTCTCTACAATTTCCTGTTTCACAATGTACCGTTTGTGACCAGGAAGGGTTCATAGTTTCATAGATGTCGATTTTCGAAAGAAATCAGAACATGTATATTATTTCGTATATTCTTCATTTTATTGATTTTATGGAAAGCACTGTTCATTAAAATGTTGTAACCTATGTTATAGGGTTTGTTTCTCTCTACAATTTCCTGTCTCACAATGTACCGTTTGTGTCCGGGAAGGGATCATAGTTTCATAGTTGTCGATTTTCTAAAGAAATCAGTACATGTATATTATTTCGTATATTTTTAATTTTATTGATTTTATGGAAAGCACTGTTCATTAAAATGTTGTATCCTATGTTATAGGGCTTGTTTCTCTCTACAATTTCCTGTCTCACAATGTACCATAGTTCAGGTTTCATAGTTGTCGATTTTCGAAAGAAATCAGTACTTGTATATTATTTTGTATAAAAAAATAATATACAGGGTGTTCCATTTAAAAAAAAACGAAGAAAAATTATTTTATATTTTAGAAAGTTTGGCGTAGAATTTTGAACATCCTGTACGATTTACGATTTCCATATTTGTAGCAAAGTAATTACAGACCATCTAAAGTAAATATCTAATACCTATAGTTTTGATTTCAGAGTAATTCTTGTATTATTAATAATTTTTTTGAGAAAGGCTTAAAAATATATAATTTTTATTTATTTATTAATATCTCATAAATTATCGAAGTATAATTACTCATGTCTTAGGATTATGTAAAGTGATCTGAAAGGAAGCCAAAAGTGCAATAATATACAAGGTGTTCCATTTAAAAAAAATCATCCCGATCCACTCATACTTTTTTGAGCCACCTTATAGAAGTTAAAATATTTTCCTGAAATACATCCTAGTACATAGTTTAGGTTTGCACTTAAAACAAAATTCCCTATTATTCGGCACTATTGCCGGACCCTGTACATCTCTTATATAATATTTTATAATATTTGTTGCATCATTATCTTTTAGTCATTATATTTCCGGAAAAATCACTTTTCCGTAGCCGATAATTCTTCATTTTAAACCTCCTTAATTCGATGCGATTAATAAACCTACTTGCAGCCGTATATTATTTGGCAAGACAAACTAAGTTAAGTCCGGGCTAAGGGCGAACCAACCTATAATCAAAAGGCCATTTAAAGGAGGAAACAAAGCCCTAATACCTACTAGAAAATGCAGAAGAAACGCAAAACTCGAAATCAATAAGCAACCCCTTGCCCAATTAGAACCAGTTTGCTTCCTTAATAACAACTGAGACACCACTGTCTGGCAATCCTCGCCGGGAACGACGAAGGGTTATGATGAGTTACTGCGGCATCTGACGCCCCCCCAGCCCCCCCAAACCACCCCTCCGGACTCCGCTGTTGCTAATTGCCGGCACAGCTTACACGAATCAAATATTAACTTGAATTTGCCAATTTTAAATCGTATATCACCGATAAAAAACGATGAACAAACTTACACTATTCAGCAAAGCAATTGAAATTTTAAGTTAGATTTGTTTTCTAGAACTATTATCTTTATTAACAGGTTTGAAGAATAATAACTTTTCGTCGGTACCTGTATAAAACTACTGAGTAAAAAAAATATACATTTATGATGTTTTTTACCTAAAAAAAGTCTCTTGGTAAGAATTGCTACGAGTAATGGTTCCCGAGATATTTGGAATCGAAATTATCAATACCTGTCATCAATGACATAAATTAAAAATGTTGACTAAATAGTTGTTATTAAGCTGAAATCATAAATTTTATCATCATTTTTGCGCAAAAAAAATTATGGTTAATATAAAAAAATAAATATTTCCCAAATTTATTATTTCAGTCAAATAACAACTATCTACTCAACATGTTTATTTTTTCTCAGTAATGACATGTATTGACTATTTCCGTTCTATTTATCTTCATAACGGTTACTAGTACCGATTTTTACTAACAGACATTTTTTACGTAAAAAGTCACGGAAATGTATATTTTTTCACTCAGTAGTTTTATACAGGTACGGACGAAAAGTTATTACTTTTTAAAACAGTTAAAACACATGTAAATGGCGCCCCCTACAAATAGGAGTCATATTGACCAAATCAGAATTAAATTTCTCATATCAAAAAACTCCCAGACGCCAATTTTCATCAAAATATTAATGTCACTTCAAAAATTATTTGAGAAAAATAAAAATAAAAATCAAACTTCTACACCCTGTATCACCGAAACTAAGCATTTTAGGACATACATTTATAAGAACTTTTTTACTTATTTTTATCTGCAGAATATGCTGCCGAAGTTTCCGAAATACAGTTCGGTATACCACCCTGTATACAGACAATTCCTGCATTTATCAAGCCAGTCTTCAGCAATTTTGTCCGGGTAATATTTAATATGGTTCTTTAGTATCTAAGGGTACCTACATACTACATAGTGCGGCATCTCGATGCGATGCTCGCCGCGATCATCCTACGCGCACTTACTCGCCGTTTTAAAATGCTATACTGCCCTAAGGGTGGCTCTGGGCCAATAAAGTTTAACATAGTCCACCAGACAGACATAAGTTTTTTTTTAAATACTATTTTGTAATAAAATGTTCCGCCAATGATCGAAAATCCGTTTAATATTCTATTTTGACACGATCTTCCGAAATAAATCGGCATTTAATGCTTTAGCAATTAAGACATTAAAAGCGACCCAAGTTCGAAAACAAATAAAATTTAAAGGCTAAAGGTATCCTTTTTATGACACCCGTTTTAACACGTTATTATCGTCCCGAGAATGTCGTGTCTTTATTTAATACTAACCTGTGTTTCCGTTACGTTGAGCAGTTTGGCCATTTCGGATCTCTCGCTGCTGCTGAGGTATTTTTTTTGCTCGAACTGTTTCTCTAATTCGAATATTTGCCTTCCTGCAAATCGAAGAAGAAATGTGCATTGATATGTCAAAGAATAAGGGCGATAAAAGGGTATAGGGAGCAAGCACATAAAATTATCGATAATGCAACGATTTTAATGAGGAACGAAAGTCAAGTCGATATTGCAGACGGAGTAAATAATGCTTGTTTGGTCTGGATGAGGCTTTTCCCAGTAATGACCCCGCTTAATAGCCCGTTTATACCCTTATTAGTTTTCTGTTGTTCTATAGCTTATACCTGTGATTTTTTATCGAGCTAAGACCAAATTCGCAGAAGCCAAACAAAGAACAATACCTCGGCTCATATTACGGACATTATTCATAAAATATTAGTCCTAAAAAATTGACCCTCAAATTCTTTTCACTTTAGCATTGAACTTCCTCGTGATTTTTTTTTAATAATAATAAGAATAACGTTTATTAAAGTATCGTTACATTTTTTCTTGAATTAACTAGATATAAAATAGTATAACATAACATAATATGCTAATATTATGTATAACATTATACAGGATGAGTCATAAATAAGTGCAAATATTATTTTCAGGGCTGGTAGATTGGAAAAAAAATTCCATATAAGTCCCAAATAACCGAGTTATTTTACTTTAAAAATTTCCAAACAAAAAATGATTTTTTGCTTAAATTTTGAGGACCACTGAATCTTTTCTGGGGTTTCTTTATTGTAATTTTAATCTACTATTTATATTGCCATATTATCAAAAAATTATGTTTTTTTAAATAAAAAAAAATTGGGAAAAAATATCATAATCGTGTTTCTGGGGTCGAAATATACTACCCCTAAAAATATTTGCACTTATTTAAGACTCACCCTGTATAAGTACACTTTAACTAAAACTGAAATTAAATATTAATAATTAACATAAACGCTAAGGAATTACCACAAAGTAATAGAATTACTTGTGTGTGAAAAAGAATACAGTAATTTACATTAATATACAGGGTGAGTCTTAATAAGTGCAAATATTTTTAGGGGTAGTATATTTCGACCTAGGAGACACGTCTGTGAGGTTTTTTTCGTGAAAAAAAAAAATTAAAATTTGGAATTTTTTGTAAACATTTTTTGAAAATTTTTAATTTTAAGCTCAAAAACACAGAATCTGGAATATGGCAACCTAGAAAATAAATTAAATTTACAAGAAAGACAACCGAGAAAAGATAGAATGATTCTCAAAATTTAACTAAAAAATCATTTTGGATTTATTTGAAAAACGGTCAGGAGAAAATAATATGTTTCTTTTATCGAGATCTACAAGCCCTGAAAATATTTGCACTTATTTAAGACTCGCTCTGTATAATGTTCACTGGCACTTGTGAATAATTATTTTGTATAATTTAAGTTAACTATATCATTAAACATATCTCTACCTTGATCAGTCGGCCATTTGCATACCCCTTTTTTAAACCCAGAAAAAGGGTTGGTAAAATGTTATAAACGAGCTGCAAAAAATGTTGATGATCTTTATCCAATAGTTTTAGAGGATAAGCTAGGTTAAGCTGGTTAACATATTATATGGGTATTTTCCCCTGATATAATAAATTTTATATCTAAGCAACACAGGTGACGTAGAATGTTTAAAAAGAAGACTTTCTTTTTACTTTTTATTGTAAATGATTTTTATGAAGCATTTTTGAACAGAATTCAAGATTTTTAAATGACATTCAGTCGTACCACCCCACCCTAGAATTCCATATGTCCAATGAGATTGTATAAGAAATGAGTACAGAGTACAGGATTCTAGGCTGTTTGACGTGAAAAAATCTTTGCAAATAAAAAAAAAATGAAAAATCGTTACCTGTAAATGTTGTTCTAGCTTTCTTTTTGCCTTTTTTATTTTCTGCTGTATCTTCTACGACGGTGGGTTGTGCAGTGTCGATTTGGTTGCTCTGCTGACGTTGGTTATCGTTCTGCAAAGCACTTTGTGCTAAAGGAACTTTCAAATCGAGAGGTTCCCGATTCTTTTTTCGTTTTCTCGTCGCAGATTCTAAAAAAAGAAATATATCCCTCATTCCTAATGTTATAAAAAGAAAACAATATATCCCACGAGCGAAAATATAAGAAAATTTATATTGATACTGAGACCAAAATAATAGACAAACAGGAAGTGAGGTTTTGTGGTTCAGGTCAACCGCTCATGGGAAAATAAAATTAAAAAAAGACAAGTCTGTGCATGTGTGTTTAAAGTATTTATCGGAATAGTCAACCCTAAATAAGACAAATAGGTTTTATTAAGTAAACATTGTGCGATGGACGGACGATGGGCCGATTGAATTCTCAAGCGGCCTTCAATAATTTAGTCATTTGTCAAGTTCCCGGTATAGAGCAAATGGTTATGTTCGACATATACAATCAATAGTGAACTAATGCACCGCCAGACAACAAAGCCCATAAACAATATCATTGCAAATAAAAGGGCGAATTACTGATTAGCTAGTTAACATCAAAAGCATCGATACGTTTGTATCATCGTTATTTTCAATAAAAAAAATAAATGTAACACAAGGTACCCTTTAATATTAAAAAAAAATGTTCAATATTGTTAAACCCTCTCTCTATTTTTGTTAAACCAGATACCTTTCTTTTTTAGTTGCCCATAAAATACCCGTTTCCATGCAATTATAAAAAGGCGTCAAAAATTTAAAGTGTTTTTAAAATACGGTATGAACTTTATGCAAAAATAACGGTAATATTTTTTTTTTGTTTTGTAGCCAATACTAACTATAGAAAAAAGCAATAAAATAGAGGCAAACAACTTAACATGCATTATTAATGTTCCAATAATGATTAAACTGTGATAGATGTTATATGGTTCATAGAAAAAGAAATATTATGTGTATACGAGAATTTTATCGAACACAAAACATGTCACAGTGAAGAACTAATAACAGTTAAATTCCCCTGCATTTTTATGATGGTTTTCCAGTTAATGCATGTAACTAATCATAGCTACTTAACCAGGCAACACGCGATCAAATATTTTAACGAGATATAATGGATTCATTTTAGCTGAACCTTTATTATATATTTAAACAATAAATGAATGTAAAAAGCGCGTAAAAATTAAATAATGTTGTTATATAAAATTAAAATTTTATAAAACCGATCGAGGCAATTTAGAATATTTTTCGTTGGCAATATATCACGGAACGGATGAATACTTCAGCGCTAATACATTTATGTAATTTATTAAATCGGTAATTAAAATATTTATTACAGTTTATTTCTATTTAAAAGGCTTTTATGAACAAATAGTCGGAAAATATTGGTCATTTATTATTTAGGTCCATATTGTATGACTTATGCGAACCACTCTAATAAATGGTTTTCATTTTAATTTGATCTAACCCTATTTAAAATAATGCCCATGTGTCCTAGTCATTCTAAAAAACAATACGATCCCTATAAATCTGAAGCGAAAAGTATATAACACCTGATGTATTTTGTCTGTGCAAACATACGGACTGGAAACGACCAGTGTAACAAAATCTTTTGCAAATAAACAAAAGTTTAGTTGTTAAGAAACAACTCAAAGAGCTATGGAACTATGCGAGACAAAATCCGTAATGAAAACATCAGGAGGCAAACAAGAGTTACCGAAATTCAGGAAGATGAAACGGCAATAGGCTGGACATATTGCTAAACTGGATAAAGACAGATTGATGGGCGCATAGAATAACAGTGTGGAGGCCAAGACAAACTAAAAGAAGTGCAGAACGTCCACAAAAACGTTGAGTGGACGACATTAAGTGGCAAGTAAACGGTGGTTAAATACAGAACAAAACAGGGAGATATGTAAAAAGAAAAGGAGAGACCTATATCCAGGAGTGGATGATTGGGGGATGAGGAAGAAGAATCCTATATATTCAAATTCAATTTGAAGAGAGTGAAAAAAAATATGAGAGCCATCATTATACCCGTGACGCCACTTTTTAAATAGAGGGTTCAAATATATTTTGATCTATTCCACATTGAGGAATTAATGAGCTAGAAATGTCACTTTTCTGAAGCTATCTAAATTATCATTTTTTCCGCTGATTTCAAATGATATAAATTGAAACGTTCCGCTCTTCAAATTTGTATTAACAATAGACATTTTTTTCAGACATCTAAGTTTTTGTTAAAGCTCCTTTTCAGCGCAGAACAGGCAATTATTAGCCATCGATCGGAAGTTTTTATTTACGTGCCATTCGGAAAAAGGCAGACCCCGTATAATAATTTGAATGTTCTTAAGAGCGGCGATAACTGTGAGGCAAGACAAAAGCCGTCTCAGCACAAAGAAATAAATTCCAGTTTCCTTTTAAAAAAGAGCTCATTGACTTTAATCAGTATAATTGTTCCTTTTTTCGCCTTTTGATTCAAAAGCAGTTTGCTGTTTACTCAAAGACAGGAGAAAAAGATTTATTAAATTACTTTTTAGAGCGACCTTTCACAGAAATGGCGGTAACGGAAAGTAAACAAAATTGTCACAAGTATTTGAACGTTGAAATCCCAACCGCAAATGCTCAACGCTTGAAAAGAGACTTTTCTTCCAAATAAACACTTTTTTACACTTCTACATAACGACCTCTGTCTATACTAAACGGAGTCTACTCCAAAAAAAAATGTACAATGTCAATATAAACACTTTTTTTTTGTCAAAAATAAGCTACTTTAAAAGCCGTACAAAGTCAGATAATTGGCTGTAAAATACAGCTTTTAGAAAGCAGCAACTTTATTTTGATATTTTCGCAAAATATATGGATTTAAAATCTGACAACCAAAAATGGTAAAAGCATCAACAGATGATTAAAGTTGGAAAAGTTAACGTCTGAGTGAGTTCAAAAAATGCGCGTCTGTTGTACGATAAAGGATAAACTTAATAGTAATAAAATAAGTAGGAAAAGTTACCTTTGGCACTTCTCGTCCGCACTTTTTGTTCAGTTTTGACGGAAAGATTGAGGGGCTCGTTAATATCCAGGTCCGTGGTGAGCGCGGGGCTGTTCGGCGAGGCAGGGGGCGACACGTTGGCCAGCCCCAAAATATTCTCGATGTAATGGGGTGTCGGTTTGGTGGTCAACCGGCGGTAGACGTGCTCGTGCCAGGAGAAGCGTTCCAGACGCGCACTGCAACTGTTGTGGAAGTCCGCGGCACACCGGTTGGTCGAAGACGACGGCTGCTGGACGGTGTCTACGTCCTGCTGTTTGGAAACGGCCAGGTACTCCTGCGACTGGTCCTTGATTTCGGCGGACATGTTCTGCGAGAGGCATGGGCCGTTTGAAAAGCGCGCTGCCGTTTGTTGACAAACAACCGCGTGGTCGGAGCGCGACCGCGCGACGTCACACACCCGCTCTCGGAAGCAGCGGCGGCCGAAATCGCCCAAACGAGGTGATCCCCGCGTTCTATACCCTGTTGCCAAACCGCACAATTTTCCCACTCATTTTCTTTCTCATCGGCATTTTCATTTTTCATTCATTTTACCAAACACGATAAATCTATTTGATTTTTTAACAATACACCGTCTCGGAATCAGAGACGGACAAACACCCGCTATATTGTAATTGGGGTAAATACCAGTAATACCCGTGCCAGGGTACATTGAATTTATATACCCAAGTATGTTTACTTTGATAATTTAATGTACTATAACAAATTTTAACAATTTGTTGTGACCTTTCTTATCTTACCCACAAAGACTGCAGAACAGCACAATATCCTTAATTGTATCGAAAACACAGCACAATGCAGACATTGCAGTTCAATTTAGGTTAATAATTGAATTTTATAAGAGGGTTCCCCGACGAAATATACTCTCAATAGGTAACACTTTCTGGGTATATACCCAAATTTCTATATTACACCCATTGGATATTTACCCACCGCCCATTACTGCTCAGAACAGAACTTGTCCACTGCAGCAGACTTGTTGTAACTTACTCAAATTCAATTTCTGAACACCAAACTTCTTTATACAGATGGTTCAGGCCAAGTGTCACCAAGCTCCACTAGGACCAGTATATAATTATTAAAATTTGGTCATGTTTCCAACTAGATATATGAACTACTCCATGAAGTTGCTCCAGATGAAATGGTAAAAAAAGCTCATCAGTGCCACTCATAGGCCCAGAATGCTTCTGCGACGCAGTACATATAACAGCGGTTACAAGAATGACCATAAAACGGACATGTTAAGAGGAAATATTATACGTGCTCTATAGTCTCTATATTTAATTTCACAGTGCATACACTGCAATTATTTAGTCTCACGTTCTGAGCTGAAGGTCGTGCCAGAATGCGCTTGCCTTATTGCATCCCTCCAGTCTCTTACCAAGTTTTAAATCCGAACCAGTCTAACCTTGCATAATTTCTTCTCTTACCTTCACTCAGTCTGCAGTGGCCCATATAAATTTCAGTCATTCAAGTCTCCATGAACCAGCCAGAATATTCTTGCCTTGTTACATCCCTCTAACCT
The DNA here is from genome assembly GCF_002938485.1 of Sitophilus oryzae. NCBI lineage: Eukaryota > Metazoa > Arthropoda > Insecta > Coleoptera > Curculionidae > Sitophilus > Sitophilus oryzae. The sequence goes on from NW_022146105.1 coordinate 5,036,927, forward strand.
CTTGCCAAGCTTTAAACTATGAAACAATTCAAACCAGGACCACATTGCGCACAGGAAATTTTTCTCGTTTGCTCATCGTCATAAAAAACAATTTTTGTACCACGAATTAGGGACAAGATTTTTATCTGTATACATGCATATAGTATACCTAATCTGTGCCAAGACCCTCATCTAAACAAGTACAATAATTCATTCGCTTTTCATGAAAAGTCTAGTATTGTGGCCTACCAACAATCCCATTCTCATTTGGATGTTTGTTTTCAGAGAGTTCTGAATCTCGATGTATCATACCAACGCTGCTTTGTTCCCATCTCTATATAAATTGTATAATATCTTACGGCTGAGAGATGATGATTTAAGACGTGCGGAGAGGGTCCAAAGACAAAACGGCAACGGTGTTTGAAGGCCCGTGAGTGCGCGGAGTCAGTTCTAGCAACGCGATACTTCGCTAGGGCTTATTTACAAGCGATTATCGTTACGTAGGGCCGCCTGTGCGGTGCGCGCCCCAACTTATTAATCGCTCTAATGTAATTGTCCCCCCGTGGCGGTGCCGGCTTTTTACCGAAGCATCGATTTAGCTCACGATTGCTCGCTCGCACCGCTCAATTAATTACTTCATTATCTTCCATTCCGCAACATAGCAATTAAAAAAACATTAAATTAACAAGTCAACACCGTCTCGCATTATTTCCTGCGCTATTTAAAACAACACCGCGCTAGTTTTATAATCCGTTAACCATAGAGAGACCAATACTGCCGTCTTCAGACTTATTGTGGCTTTGTATTGGACAGTGGGCAGTTACTGAACCATTCTGTATTTTCATGTGATCACTTCTGATGGCCAAAGGTCTCGGAACATCCAACACTGCCGTCTTGAGACTTATAGTGGCTTTGTACTGAACAGTTACTGAACCATTCAGGATTTTCATGTGATCACTTCTGAGGAGCCAAGGGTCTCAGAGGTGATCAGGTAACTCGGAACCGTGGGGGCGTCACTCCCCAAAGCAGCATGAACTTAAATCATACTACTCTCCTGCGGAAACACAATATTAACATATTCCTGTTTTAAAATAAATTTTTGAAACTAAAATCCCTCCCATATAAATAATAAAATAATACCTAAAATCTTTAAGATACTACAAGTAACAATAAATAATATTGTCTACTTAATTAAGCAGACCAAATAATAATTAAAAAATGCCTTATAAAAAAACGCCCGTTAAAGTTTTTGTATTTATTGGAAAATTTCACAGGAATAAGTAATTAGTGACATCTACCAGGAGATTCTCATACTAGAAGCAGTACGGCTTAAAAAAATCAGAGACATCTGTTAAAAAGATGCCTAACTTTTATAAATATATAAGTTCGAATATTCTGACAGAGATATCGCTAACTTACCTTTAGCGCTAAATTCAAATAAAGTATACAAGTAGAATTGTTTATCGCACTGTTTGTAAATAAAACCTCAATGCTAAGACAATTCCGTGAGATAAGGATTTGATATCAAAGATATAACAAAGATTAATAAGTTCAAGAAACAAGGATACCAAAAAGGTCAGGAAACAATTAAAACAAAAACTCAACAATAAAACGACAGTAGTAACTGATTAATATGCAGACTGAACTGTTTATTAGGTATTAAAAAAACACTTATAATGCACATTAGATCAAACTAAATTAATATCAGTATTATGAGATTCTTAACTATTTACACTCGACTAGAACATGCTTTTGCTCTCCATATAATGAAAAACAAAAAAAGTGCGCTACATTTTTTATATATATATATACACAAGTGTAAAAAAAGGAATACCCTCAAATAGGCTAACAAAAGTTTTACTTAAGTTTGGTAAAATACAAATAAAAAAATATTTGAGTCAATATTTGTTTGAAATTAAAGTTCTTTTTTCGTAAAGGTGTGAAAAGAACCCTAATTGTAAATTTCATAATATGTACACGGAAATATCTACTTTGAATGGTATGTATAATATTGTATAATATAGTATAACTCACTGCCTGACATCATATTAAAAAAAAATACCAAAACGGAGACCACGTTTGATTACTAACTGGTAATATATTTGGTAACACTCATAAACGGTCTACTTTTATTTGGTTACAAGAGTTTTTTTTTTCAAAAAACATTTAGATTTAAAACAGTTACTGATTACACAGAGAAAAATCTTAATATATAGCTATCATATAACCTTAGACATTAGAAAACTGAAAAAGAAAAGACTGCATAAGGAATCATACTAAACAGTAGCAATGGGAACTATCGAATGAATTAGACTATCGAATGGTTACTGAATGAATGATTTCAACTATCGAATGGTTTTATTCAAATAAAATCATTCATTCATTTGTATACTAAAGCATATGTGACAACCTCGCCGTGCAACTAAATGGTTATCGTTGAGCCAGGACTATCGAATGCTTTTGATAAATGAAATTTAGTCAGAGTATTCGTTTGATTTTTGTGTGCGTCAGTGCATTATTAGTTCTCCCAAATTTTTATAACTTCACCTTATAAATACTGTGCCAATTTTGGGTTTATTAAAATATTTAAAATACTAAAATAGCAGTTTTTTTTAATTGACGATTATGTGCGTGTGCAGGTGTCAAAATTTTTCCGAAAATTTGTGTGATTTTCCGTAGCCCGATCTTTCAATTATTTTATTTTATATGGTATATATGGTCTATTTTTTAATGGGAAATTTTGAGAAGTAGCAATTTTTAAGAGGAGATGAACTTAGAATTAATTTTAAAAATACATATTTGTATTTTAGATGTTTTAATAATATGAATTAGTTGAACTTAATAATCATATTTAAGTAATGTGGTTAAGTAAATGGTTATCGAACTCAAACTATGGGGTGTGAAAATTAAATTGAAAGTTTTACACGTGCCAATTTAAAAAAAAAAGTTAACGATGTTTGTATTTTGTTTATGCTAATTCTCTTACATGTAGTTTTTTGCGAAGAAATATTTCATTTATTTTTTAAAGTAAATGCCAGTAAAAGTAAATATTATTTTTAAATAGTAATATAAATTACCTAATATAAATAATTTTGATTTCTAATTTTTTATTTATATTTTCCTTCCATTACTGCATGCTTAGAAAATTAATAAATGTTTATATTTCATGATTTTAAAGTTTGTTGTTAATATAACAAATTAGTTCTGAAATTATTATTATTTAATAAACCAACGTTGCCAAAAAATTTAAAGACTATATTATTTTTAAATAGGATCTAATATAAATAATTTTGACATCTAATTTGTTGTTCTATTTTGCTACTACGTAAAAAAAATGTTTATATTAAATTATTTTAAATTTTGTTGTTAATAGGTATAACAAATTATTACTGTTATTATTATTTTTATTAAACCAGTCTTTGCTTAAAAACATTAAAAATCATTTTCCTACATCCAAAATAACAAGTATTATTGCAGTGTAACAACAGAACATTAATAAAAAAAAATGCAATATATATAGACATACTATCCTTAACTAACTAAAGCCAAACAATAATATTCTTTGCTAATATCAACTAATACCAATATATGGCAACAGCGCCCTTCATAATTTATTTTTTGTGTAAATACTAGCACCTCAATAAAAAAATAATGTGTCCTTATCTTTATATGACTCCGCAAAAAAATCAAAGATGCCGGCTTCTTTCATAGCATTGCCACCGACCGCTGTCGGGTTTCTCGGAAAGAAACCTACAACTAAAATCCAGTTAATATTTTATTATAATCGATCCTGACGAATAAATGAATGAATTTTATAAATGAATGGTTTTTGCTGCCGAATTACTAGAATACAATATTTCAAGGCAGATGACGCATCTATTCGATAATTTTTATTCGAATAGTTTTCAACGAATGTTTTTTTACTAGCTATCGAATTATTCGAATGAATTGCAACTATCGAATGTTTCGATAGTATTCATTCGATAGTTCCCACTACTACTAAACAGTATTAAGGTACACAGTACCTAAATGATAAGTTGCCTATGGCCAGCATAAGAATATTTTTTTTAATGTAAGAACAATGCATACACCTATAAAATCCAATGACTTAATCAATTCGCTAATCAGTCTGATGAAAAAGCGTTTTTTACCTCTCTCAATTCTTTTTACCTCTCTCAATTCTAATTTATTTGTTCGCGCTAAATACCAAAAAAAATCACATGCAAATCGTGCCATATTAATTTACGATAATATGTGAAGAGAGATAAACAAACATTCTTCAGTCGTTCGTGAATGCATTGTTTCACTTCAAAACGGTGACATAGGAATTAAAGCTGCTTAGTCATGGACAGTTTTAAGTACTTAATTTGCTTATTTCGACCCTGTGTTACATCTCGTCTTATTCATTTTTTAAAAAAGACAAGATTGTGACTATTTTGCAGCTACACCTATACTATAATAGAATCTCATTTACTTTGTACCACTAACACAATAATTTTATTCTTTAAAAACTGTAACACATACCATATGGCGATAAATAAATATAATTTAAAATATTTGCTAAAAATGTTGGGTTGGCAATGTTGGTATAATTTATAAATCAAACCACCTGTTCTTCTGAAAGAACTTTTAATAAAATTTGGTGAAACTTTGGGAAATCTGCTTTTCACAGCTGAATTGAAGTGTGTTGGCTTTCACTAATTTTAGAGAGGAAATTAGGGATGGAGTGAAACCTACCCTTCAAAAAAAGTCTATACCTCTGTAGCGGATTCATCTCTTCAAAAAAGTTCTATGGGAAAGTCTACAAAATAAAATAGTCGTTTTTACCTAATTAAGAAATTGTCATCAGGTAGTAATTGTTAATTTTGAAGTTTAACTTATATAATGTTATTTTAACAGAACGCCAATAGTTTTTATAGACGTAACTGTTGAAAAAACTAAAGTGTTCTTGAATAGATGTATTTAGCTTTTTAAATAGTTTTTTTATTCGTTCTTTGTGTTTTTTGCTTCCGACGACGGGAAGAGATATATGTAGTTCCCGAAATGTTAAGCATTTTTTGGTTAAGCAAATTTGTTTATTAGTAAATCATTGCAGACAAGTTGGTCTCCGTTGGATTAACGCAGTAGTGTTTACAAAAAATAACTCTTTATTTTATAGATTTCCTTATAGTACAAGTGGCAAAATACCCATAGAACTTTTTTGAAAAGAATAATAGCAATGCAATCAAAAATAGGGCCACTGGATATTTATTCTTAACCACTCGCATCTCCCAGAAAGCTGTATAACAATACGTGTAATGAGTATAAGCAAAGTTGCGAATGATGTCAAGAATAGGAACCCTGGAGCGCATGTGAGTGGAAAAACAATAAACCAAAAAAAAAACAGTTCAGTTTTATGTAATTTCAAAACACTTGATTTCGCCAACACTGTTCTAAAATTATTACACATGAACTGTTGATAAAAATATTGAAATTTCTTCAAAAAAATTCTCTGGATAATTCGCCACTTGTACTGTAAAAAAAATCTAGAAAATAAAATAGTTATTTTTTGTAAACTCCGCTGCGTTGTTAATCCAACGGAGACCAATTTTGCCTACTGCTTAACGATTCAGCAGGTATATCTTCTCCCATTTTATTATAATTAAAAAAAAAACAAAAAAAAACAGATTGAAATAAAGAAATGTGCCAACCCTGTTGTACATATATTTTTATATTTATCCATGGCCATACGGTACCTTTTTAACACTGCAGTTGAAATCAATCGGTTTTTGATTTATACTTCAGTTGACTTAGGTACAACACCGCCCGTTTGGCGCTTATTAAACAGGCCGCCTAAAAAGCCCTGATGATGGTGCATATTCGCTTTAGTCTGTTTTCCTGCTAATTTGTCCGACCTTGAACAACTGCTAGCAGACGTTGACTGGAAAGAAACTGACATTCCGCTGTCCAAGGATCCAACACTTCCGCGTCTTTGGGCTTTATCTCCTGCAACTACACTAAAGTCAGTACAATATACAAGATTTTAAATTAATTTTTCTAGTAGTGGATTATAATAATCTCAAATGCCTGTAGTTATAGGCTTGGCGCATTTCAGTTGATTTTTGAAATGTCGACAGTAGCGCTCGGTATGGCATAAATCATGAGTAAATAAGTTAAACCTCAAGTAGTAAATGACTGCAAAATAAAAACACTAAATCACCACAATACACCAAAACACTTTTACTTTTACACTGGACGCGCGTTTCGCTAACCATGTTAGCATCATCAGCAGATGATTATAAACTAAAGTAGGTGTTTTACCTTTTGGATTACCTAATAATTGTAATTTATTATTAGCACTATACACAAGTTTATAATTGACATTCTTAAAAATTCCTTTTAGACCACGGGATAACTCTCTATCAAACGGTATCGAAAAATATTTAGACGTATCTTTCTCCACTTGAAAAGTCGAATTTTATTAACCTATACCTACGTTTTCTAATTAATTTCTCAACTAGTGAAGGAGAATATCCATTACACTCAGCTACAGCATATGAAAGCATCAGAATTAATAAATGTAAAGATAGTATGAACAGAGTCAACGGTCCAATTCCTTCAAGTTCTTTGTTCCTACTACTCTAGTGGCGGAAATCTAACTGTCACGCTCAGTTGGCTCTGACTCGGTTGGCTAGATTTTGCCACGCCCACTCGGGGCCCACTGAGCGAGTATATAAACGCTCAACTTGTAGATTGTACTTTAGTTTATAATCATCTGCTGATGATGCTAACATGGTTAGCGAAACGCGCGTCCAGTGTAAAAGTAAAAGTGTTTTGGTGTATTGTGGTGATTTAGTGTTTTTATTTTGCTGTGTAATACCAAAGGTTCCAACCCTCAATAGTAAATGACTACTTGAGGATTAGTTAATTAAATTATAACATGGAATTATCAGCAGCAAAAAAAATAATTTTTTGTAGACCTGTGTTATATGTCAATTTTTTCGTGTATTCGCTATGTAAACTCGTTTAATTTGTTTAGTCCGCTGTTTAGAATATTCTCCGATGGTAGCAGCACCGGCGGAGAATGCACCAAGCCTATACAATAATATTTTTCAACTTTTTTTTAACACCTTTATCTAATCGCTTCCCCAGCTAAAAAATTAACCGCACGCCACTAACAAAGGGGCATGTTACACACAGAGCGTTTTTCAAGTACGTATCCCGCCATCAGGAAGTGATTTTTTCAGCAATATTAACAGAGAAAGTTAATTTACATACTTAAATAACACTCTGGTAAATTAAAAATTGACAAAGAGGCTATTCTACTTACATTGTTCGTGGATGTCCAACAAGGAATTACTCAGAGCTGATCTTTTTATTTGGTTGTCATCAGTACAACTGTCCGCTGGGCCCATGGCTGGATTCTGCGAGCAGGGACACTGGCAAGGGCACACTTCTACATCTGCAACACCACTATCTCTATTTTCTGTTCCTGGAATACATTTCTAGTGTAAGGATTCACTTACTAGGCGTAAAGTAGTTTGTTAGTTAAAGACTAAAAGCTATATTTTTAGCAATGTTTTAAACTAATTTATTTTTTTTTTACTTGTTGCCACATATGAAATTTGATTTTAGTTGTTGATATTTTGAATAAAATAATAATTTTTGTGTGATAAAATGTTATATTTTGTTGAAAAAATAAAGTTTTTGTGATGCAATCTATTGTATCATGAACTATATCTTAATTAGTCAAAGCTTAAGTTGATCAGACTATCTCTAACACTGTATATTAGGGTGCACCAAAAAAATTGTTTTTCTTGATTATAATTTTTTTTATTAACTAAATCTGCTACACCTTCAATAGCTTTCAAACGAGTCGATTAAATGAAAAAATCATATCTTTTGAAAATAGATTTGTTAGAAAGCAATAAAATTAAAAAAAAAAACAATGTTTTTTCAGTGTTATTTAAATTGGGACTAGAAAATCGCGATGAGACACCACTTAATATTAATATTAAGAGCTCAAACTTTATCAGATTTTTTTTTCGTGAACGATATTTTCACAGCAACAAAAAAAAAGAAATATTTTTTGGTGCACCCTACTGTGTATGTTATTTCAAATTTATGGACATCAAGGAAATATAATTATGTTCCAGACTCATATTAGCATATAATTTGGCATGCAAACTCAGTTTTGGCACATTAAGCATACTTAAAGCTGAAATATATTAATTAAAAATACAGAGAAGACCTTACAGTATTTCAACTCTATATCTGATTCCATTTAATTATTTTTTCTATTTATTTGTCACAGAATGGCAGATTTATATCTTTAGCAGAACTCTATAATAAACTTACCAGATCGGTTTCCTCTGTTGGACTTTTGTCGTTCTAATTCCGCTTCGATCCTCAAATTCTCCATTTCGTCCATTTCACTAACGGCTTCTTTCAAGTCTTCCGCGAACTTGCATCTATCGTGCTCGTTTCTAGCATTAAAAGTGACTAAAACCTTTTGATCAACTCGCTGACTAAGTTTAATACCATAGGGATAATCTAAAAAAAAAAAAGAAAAATATATATATAACCTGCTTGAATAGCTAATTTATACCAACTTACGTGGAACTTCGAATAGGGTGACGACCATTCCGCACAAAGGGTAACTGTTCCTGAAGGTATAAGTGACTGAAGATTTCTTTTTGCTTAGGATCTTCGTTATGACTAGAAGATCGTTGAATAAGAACACTTCTCTTTGGTGAACGCCTGGTCTTTCTTTCTTATAAATATCGGGAATCTCGTACAGCCTGCAGTAGCAAACTAATCTGCGGTGAGGTAGTGCCATGTTGGGCTTCTTTCCAACTATGGTGGCTTGAACTTTGAGCACCTGCGTGACGTGGTCCGACCCAGGCTTAAATTCGTTGGCTTTGACTCTTTCGTAGACTCCAGTCAGCATGTCGCTGTCTATATCACCACAATCGTCGATGCCCCTCAGGTTCTTGATGAAGTCTTCTAACTTCATTCTTCTTTCGGATTTAATGTTTGGGGTGTGCAGATCGGTGTTCAACATTATTATTGCAAACGCCAAGACGAATATCTGAAAAAAAAAAACAAATAAATCAATAAGGATTCGGGTGATGATCCGGTGTTGCTTACTGTATCTGGAGAACGGAGCCTTGCTACAATATCGATGTTACATTGGCAGTACCGTTGCGAAAATACCTCCATGAGTCTTTCGATTTTTTGTGCCTCTCCAGGCATACGGAAATGTTGCTGGAATTTTCTTAAAGCCACATCGACTTGCATGCCGGACAAATCCAACTCAGCTGCGAAACACTCAAGAACAGCCATGCAGAAAGGATTTTGCAAGTTGCCCAAGTACTCTCCTATCATTTGTTTGCTCAAGCCTTTCCGAGTAATGAGAAACCTCGCGACGCCCTGAGGGGAATTTTCTAGGAAGCCCCTACGAATTAGGTAAGTGATTCCTTTTTCGGGTTTCTTGTTGAAAAGATTCAGTCCCACTCTGTACTGCCGTTTCCGGATCGTTTCTGATATTTTGTAGCTCTGTTGAGCCCCTTGCTGGTCCGACGACCTCTCTACCAGCGTGTAGGTTGAAGAGCTGGCATTTGATAAATTTCCTAAGCTAGTCTCCAAGGTGGGTTCAGCATACTCCGACATATTGTTTCCTTTCCGTTTCCAGATTGGAGACCCGGAAAATTCGCATTGGATTCTTTCTGTTGAGATGCTGCTGTCACTGCCAGAGCTCTGGACGCTGGACAAGGATCCGTTCTCTGCCGTTTTGGATAATCCGTTTGATTTGTGCCTACCCGGTTCCATGGACCTGGAAGTAATACTGGACGTTCTCTTGGGAACTTCTGGAGGTACTTTCCTATTGCTTAAACTACTTCGTGTGCGCATATAACCATTGGAACCGGTGGTTGACGTGCTGCAAGAACTGGGGTTGGTGGTGACCGGGGTCCCGAGGGAATCGGATTTGGTTTCGGCAGGGGAATAATAGTGTTGGAGGGAGGAAGACGAAGAATAATTCTCCCAGCAGCCAGTTGGAGTCCCCGACTGGCTCCGAGGAATCGACATGCTATCGATGTTCCTCCTTTCCCGTAACGACATGGACCTTACTGGAAGAATTCGGACGTTATTGCAATCGTGGCCTTCAAAACTTTGCCGCATGTACTCGCCGCACGGCTGTTCGGCCTCCAGCGGACCTTTTGCTTCCTCGGTGGCCGGAGGAAGCCTTCTGCTGATCCTTTTTTCTGCTTTAGCCATTGCAGTGATAGCGGCGAATTTTTTAAGCAGCGTGTACCTTCGGAAAGCCCTCTGTATTGTAAGAGCTGCATTGCGAGCTTTTACTCCGCCGTATTTCCTCTCAAGTACTTCTATTTGCTTATCTAAAATATCCTGTGACAGCTCGTACCTAAAAAAACATCGAAAATTAGTATTTGTATGGCTAAAATATCTATACTAATATATAAAATCCTTAATTGACTGACTCACTGATAATCAACCTACTCAAACCACTCAACGTAAGAAGCTCAATTTTGGCATACAGGTTGATTCTAGGGTGTAGAGGTTCGATAAGAATGGATTTTGCGCGAAATTCCAGTTCCAAGGGGGTGAAACCACCCCTCAAAAATAACAATATTTTTTATTTAAAAAACGGTCAAGTTTCCGAAAAAACGCTTAAACACATATATTTTATTTTGTTTTTTTACATATTTTAAGATTTTTTAAAAATGTATACAGGGCGATCCTACTTAAAGCGCTTGCCGTAAAATGCTGATTTTTGGAAAACGGATTGACTTTAGGGTGTAGAGGGTTCGATAAGAAGGGATTTTTCGAAACTCGAATTCTAAGGGGGTGAAACCACCCCTCAAATATTAGAATATTTTTTATATAAAAACCGGTGAGTCTTTCGGAAAAACTCTTAAACACGTATATTTTATTTTGTTGTTTTATATATTTTAAGATTTTTAAAAATGTATACAGGGTGTTTCATAAAATATGACCATTGAGTAATCACGATTCGGGAAAACGCTTGAACACGCATAATTTATTTTGTTTTTTTACATATTTTGAATTGTTTTAAAAAATCATACAGGGTGTTCCAAAAAGTTGGGTAATTGATTAACCAGGATTCTGCTTAAACTGCTTGACGTAAAAAGCTTATTTTTGGCAAACGGATTTTTCGAAAGTCAAATTCCAACGAGATGAAACTACCCCTCAAATATTACCAAGTTATATAATAATATTGCCATATTGTTTTTTCTCATGCTGACATAAATGTGAGAAATTTTTTTCCAGTTTGTATGTTAATGGAAATTCTTGCTTTGCTTTATCATCACCATTAATTCGACGCGAACGAAGTCGCGGGTACACTCTATACCATTATAAAATCTTTTTTCGAGCGCTTTGCTTTTGTAGCAGAAAATCCCTAGATTAAAAAATCAATTTTAAATTGTACTTACGTCGTTTGAACCCTCGAACGCTTCAGAACATCGCCGTTCCTTAAGGATCCCTTTTTATGAAGGGGCTGCACTACAGACACATAGCCGGGGTTGTTAGGAGAGGGTCGACAATAGACGGGGCTGACAGCTGGAGTTGTGTAATTTTGAGTTTGGACGAAATTTGGCGCCTGGATGTACGTCTGTTCTTGGATATGGTCCGAAGAGCCGAGGGTATTTGCGATCTGCGACCGCTCCATTTTCGGTGGGAAACTAAAACAGAAGTACAATTTAGACACGCACCAACCCATCGCGATACGTTCATTATTATAACGACACGAGCTGGTTAACTAAGGACATTCACTTATAGATATGCTGAATAATCAGAAAACATAAATGCAGCTCGATATTGTAATATTATAAGGTAGAACAGTCGCAGACAAGCAATAGGTACTAATGTACCTTGTTTCTGTTAATTCTTATCAATATAATTTTATGACATACGGCAAACTATAAATAAAGGAATGCTTCGATTGCCATAAAATTCCACTCATCGCAACTAACATTAGCAAGAAAAAATAAAACTTAATAATTCTAAATAAAAAATATATAATTCTTCGTTTAAAATAATGAACATGGCTTGGGGCGATCCTAGGATACGCTACAATGCGCAATATATAAGAATTCCGAAGCTATCTTGCGTATCTATGTACCTTGTACTAAATACCGCTTCGATTATAAGACTCCATTTCTTGTAATTCTCCCAGCAAAATTGATCTTATATCACGACGTAAAAATAGGAAGTTTGAACGACCTTCAAGAAAGTAAAAGCAGCGTTAGAAACCTCCACATTCTGGTATAACGCGCTCGCAGAACACGGTACTATTTTCGTTAGATATCATTAGATTTAATTTTCGATAAGTATTTTTATTTACTATAAAAAAAAAACAGTATAACTTACGTTCCCACAAGAAATCCTGATATACAAATAATCATGTTAACTGTTTCAACACATAAACACACACCGCACAGTCTATATCTATTACACCCTTTCCAAATAAAATAATCAGATAACACAAGAGGAACTTCCTATCCCTAAGGAAGCAGTTAAGGAACTGAGTTGATGGAAGGGACCCAGGCACCCAAAATCGAGATGGTACTAAATCACAGGTAGCGAAAGGAAGAGGGAAAAAATAGAAGGTGCAGCAGCTGTTCGAATTTTGACAGGACCGAAATCATGTGTTCGGCGGGCATGTGTGCCCAAAGACCCTCAGGTGTCTTTTCCGATAATGTGCTTTAAATTTCGATCTCGACTTACCAAGAACAGTATACAGTGCGGACTAGATTTTTTACAATCGAATCACTTTTTTACGTTATCAAAGTATGTCTTTCAAATAAAAAAAATGCATTTAGGGTACGAGTAAGAAATTAACAGTAAATTAATTAAGCAAAAATTTATTTTAATCATGGAATTAAATTAAAAAAATCAACTTATAAATCGAAAAATATCTGTAGAAGTTATAAAAAACCATTTCTGTAACAAATATACTCTATATCTCTTCATCAAAAAAATGTTACACTTGCTGTTGTACCGTTTAAATACTTTTAATAAATCGAAAAACAATTGTAAAGATTATAACACATATACCTACTTAATTTATTAAAATGTTGGACCGATTTTTGAAGTAATTTGTGTGTGCAGAAATAGTGTCTTCTGATCTTAGGTTATATTTTTATTCCAGAGGATCTATAATCAATGCCAGAAAATATGCTGGTGTTTTATAGGGTTTATACCTTTTTTGAAACAACTGTATGTCGATCAAGCTAAGTTCTGCCTTCTCCAATTTATCTTTTAGTTCTTTCCAAATTTCTATCACAAATTTTCTACAACATTTTGATCTGCAGTAAGTAATTTGCACTTTGAACATTAGATGGTACTAATTTTATTCTCGACTGAAGACAGAGTCATGATCATTTCCAAACAAAATCCCTTTGAACTAGCGGGCGACTCTTTTGCGGAAATAGCGGCATCGGCAAAATTTACAGAATAATATATGTACCTTAATATATCGGTGAACGATGTGGAAAAACACACACGCCGTAGAAATGTAAATATTATCGATATTTGGCAGAATTACCAAGATTTAGCCCATTTAAGATAGAACTTTAATTGGAAACAAGTCGTTAATTATTTGGAAATCCGATTTAAATAGAAAAAATCCGATTAAAATAAAAAAATCTGATTAAAATAAAAAAATCTGATTAAAATAAAAAAAAATCTGATTATAATTTAAAAAAATCTGATTAAAATAAAAAAATCTGATTAAAATTTAAAAAAATCTGATTAAAATAAAAAAATCTGACTAAAATAAAAAAATCTCACCAAAATAAAAAAATCCGAAAAAAAACTGATAGAAATAAAAAAATCTGATTAAAATAAAAAAAATCTCACCAAAATAAAAAAATCTGATTAAAATAAACGCTGCTTTACATTAGTTAAAAAATGGTTATTACAGACTTACCGTACCTGCCATTTTAACATATTAAAATTGAAATTTACTATCAAACATGGAAGACGACACAGTAATATATTAATACTTAAGATAACCGTCTATTATCATTCACTTCTTCGTTTAAATTCAAAGTATTGGTTGGTTTTCAGCGAATTCAAATGCTCTTTATTGATATTACTTACTTTTTTTCAATGTACACAAAAAAAATCATGATGGGTTAGTAGTTTTTACGTACATAATGCGTGAAATATATGACTGGACTTTGATACAGCATAGTACTAAATTCTGATAGAAAAAAAAACGAAATAAATAATCTGAGGAATAGTAAAGATTCTTTCTGTATATACAAAAGAAATTTCTGTATCAGGCCCTAAGAAACATCTGCCCTGTACCACATGCCACGAAGAGATTGCTAAACACCTGCTTTTCACTGCCCTGCCCCACCAGATTTTGGCCCATCGCGCGTATAGTTAATTCGAATTTAAGAGTATGGAATCAAGCTTAATAATATCTGGGTATTTGTCAATATTAGTACTGTCGTACTATTATATTTTTGCACTACCGTGTCAACAGTACTGAAAATCAACATTAGATTGTCCTAAAAAATCAGAATAATTTATTATTGCGTAAAAAAATGAAGAATTGAATTTTATAATTTACGCCTGAACAAAAATAAAAAAGTTGGTTTAACTCAGTGAACTATTTAATAGGAACCAGATGACAAGACATAAAAATAGAAAAATAAAAATATACGGGCGGTAATAGCCAAAAATTCACGTTAGAAATTTTATTAGTTCCTTTCTGTAAATTCCCTAACAATCAACAGGAATTTTATATTTCAGGAAATAGTAAAAAATCAGTAGGTATAGCAAATTTTAATAGAAAATTACAATCAATATTTATTTTAACTTTTGATTTGATGCCAATCTCTTGTTATTATTTAGATATTTTTCAAATTGAAGAAATAATTTATTTATCCTCAAAATTTTCTCCAATATAAATATCATATTTTTTAGGCATGTGTGTTGTGTGTAGGGATGAGATTTTTTCCAATATTAAAACTAATTATCGAACAACTTTTGGACGGTATTTAAGTAAAATTCTGCCCGAATTTAGGCAGGAATTTCAGTTGGCTTGAAATATTTATCTCTCTAAATTCAAACCTTCTAAAAATTTTTACTTTTTTTCTGAAAATCGTTCTGCGAAAATAGATGAACTGGATAATTACCACGTCAAAATTTACTTTCATAATCGATAGAAAAAAAGCAATGAAAGCAAAGTCACGGTTCGACTTTTTTCCTGTCCAAATAGCAGTATCTATATAAAATCGATTAGTTTTCAATAGATATAAAATATCCCCATATAATTAGAGAAAGTAGCCAACTTTTAAGATAAATATATCTGCCAATATCAGGTATTATTCAATTATTAAACCAATTATTACTATAAATATATAAAAATTTTGATTATTTAAAAAAAAATCTCTGAACTTCGTTAATAATAAAATCTTTGAACAGCCTTGAAATGTCATAATAAAACTATCATGTACTTAAGAACAGTTAATAAGTAGGTAAAATAAATAGGGGATAGATAAAATAAAACAAACAATGCAGCTTAAATCCTTGAAACTATAATAACTTGAGTTTGATTGTAAATCTTTCACAAAATATAGATATATATGATTTTATTTTTATTTATCAGTAGTTGTAAAACCGTTATTTAAATTACAGTTGCTTATGGTATAGCTGTAAAGTATAAAATATATGGATAAAAGAGATAATTTAGTTTGTGGCTGTGATGAAATTGAAATTTCATTGTGCGATTATTATAAAATGTTTTTAATTTAAAGAAATTCAAAACTGACGCCCATCTGACACTTCCACTTACTATTAAATAGACCACCCACTAAAACGATGTTTATTTGACACGGCACATACGTTAGTTTTACGCGTTGTTCATAAATCAAAATTCAATTACCTATTGCCATTCATTCGTCTGAGAACTTTCATGAAACCATTTTGTGTGGTGCGAATAGTGGCACAAATTATTTAATTAAGATGGAAGGTGGCAATTAAGACAGTGGCTGATCTAAAAATACATATTTGAGGACTAACAACTGACGTAAATTGTAACGTGAAACAGCATATTTATTTCATATCATTTTTTCTTTTTTCTGCTTGGTATTGTTTAACGAAACAATATCCAGCTAAATTGTTGCTAAACTGGTCGAATCATTTCGAATTTTGAACTAGGGATGGGCTAACTAGGGAAAAAAGATGCATTTAGGGTAAGATTAGGGAATTAACAGTAGAATTTTTAGAATTTAGAATGAGTGGGAGGGGGGTTAATCACTTCGACCTTACAGATCCATTGTGTCCCCCTTTCTTGAATCATAACTCATCATACAGTCACAGGGCTTTGACAAAAGCCAGTATCTGGGACGGTTTTATAGAGGGTAGTTCTCCATCTCCAATATCAGTCGTACCAAAATTCATGGCACGAATGGTTGTCGTCTCGGCGCACTCAGTGATGAGGTGTACTGGTGTTTCCCCATCTTCCCCACAGAATCTGCATTCGCCGTTTCTTCTTAGTTTCAATCTACTGAGGTGTTCATTGAGGAGACAGTGTCCTGTTAAAAACCCCGTGACAATCCGAAGATTGTTCTTACTCAGACCCAGGAAGATCTGTGATTTTTCTTGATCATAAGCCCTCAGAAACTTCTTCGAGTGTCTTAGACCATTGCAAGATTTCCATTCCAGGTTGCGGATGGAATCTTCCAAGTTCTTGAGTTCCGCCTTGAGTTGGTTACCACTTGGAAAGCAGAACGGTTCTGGTCCAGTTAGCGGAGTGTTCGCTCCTTTCCTAGCTAGATTATTTGCTTTTTCATTGCCTTCTATCCCTTGGTGAGCAGGCACCCAGTGTAGGAGGACTTTGTTTTCTTTGCCTAATTTATTCAGCTTCTCTATGCATTCTTTCACCAATTTCGAATTGATTGATACTGAGTTGATCGCCTTTGAATTAACAGTAAATTAAGTAAGTAAAAATGTATTTTAATATCATGGAATTAAATCTAAAAATCAACTTATAAATCGAAAATTATCTGTAGAAGTTATAAAAAATTATTTCTATAACAAATATACTTTATATCTCTTCATCAAATAAAATGTTACACTTGCTGTTGTAACGTTAAATACTTTTAATAAATCAATTGTAAAGATTATAACACATATGTACACCTACTTCAATAATGTATTAAAATATTGGACCGATTTAAGGGAAGTAATTTGTGTGAATTCATTTTGTTCACAAACTCTTAGTGCGGAACTAGTGTCTTCTGATTTTAGGATATATTTTTATTCCAGAGGATCTATAATCAATGCCAGAAAATATGCTGGTGTTAAGGCTGTTTAATACCTTTTTTGAAACAACTGTATGTCGATTAAGCTAACTTCTGCCTTTTCCATTTTTGTTCTTTCCAAATTTCTATCACAGTATATATCATTTTATCTCTAGAATCACACTTTTTTGCCCTCCTGTATATGTTCAAAATCCTATACCTATTCAGAACCTTGCAAAATGTTATATATAACACAGAGGCCAGTCTTTTCCTTGTTGAAAATTAGTTTCCTAATAAATATCGATAATTACTGATTATGTACATATTTTATTGGCGTTATCCAATACTGAAAACCTTTATATTGTCGGATTTTGCTTAAAAAATACGAACCCACACAGAATTATGCATAAATATACCATAAAAGAGAAAGCTTGATAAAATCGAAACGAAATTATACCATTTTGCTCACAAATTATCTTTAGCGCTGTTAAAATCAGTTTTTCCATAATTACCCTCATTATTTAAATCATTAACAGGAAATATAGAACATGACATTTTAATCTAAAACACTATACATACAATACTGCTAAAATTAAAAAAAATCAGTCATGTTTTTATGCTTATACAAAATATATGTGTAAGGTTTATATGAGCTTTTATTTACAGTTACCAACAGTTGTTTATTCATAAACCATAATTAACTGGCAATATTTACTTCTAGACTGAGCATTTATTTTTTTTCTGCATTAACAAACGACATGCTCTAGTAATTTTTTTAACTAGCGCCATTAAAAACCCACTCGATTTGGCCTTTTACCAAAACTTTTCAGTGGAAACTCTCAAAGCGATAGAAAACAATTTTAAGATGTCGCAGTTTCACTTTCATAGATTAATTGAACAAAACATAAGAGAAATAAACGTACTTTTATTATTTAAGAGTGTTGTTGAACCTTTTAGATTACTTATTAGATCGTGTTGTTTTATTTACGTTTATTTCTGTTCCTAATACAGTTCAAACGACTTTCTCCAGTTCTGTTTTATCTCAACAAGAGACTTTAAATAGATACTTAAAAACGGAGAGTATCATTCTCACTTGACGCTCCTGAATCCTTAATTGTGATATATTTACAAAAACAAAGGAGACTCAAAATCAACCACAGAACTTCGGACTTTATTCTTATTATCATGGGTACAGTGAATTGTCGTAGGTGTACTCGAAAAAGACCCAGGTAAAATTCAAGATTATTTATCAATCCTTAAAAGAACCGTCTGGACCTTTTCAAAAATATTTCTTTTATGTCTGAGATCAAAATTTGGAGCGAAAAAGGAATCATTAACCTGAAAACATTGAGATTTTCTTTGTTCCAAGATGTAATACGTCACAGCCTGGCAAACAGGGTGCAATGATTTAAATCAACTTGATTTCATGGATTTAAATCAAAAACATCAACTTGAATTGATTTCAAATCGATTTTTTGATTTTTTTGCACTCTACTGGCAAATCTACGGTTCTTTGTAATAGGCGTAGGCAAAGAGCTATATGGAAGGTTCAGTCACAAATATCTATTGTGGTCCTCTTAAAGATGAAGAAGACCAGAATAAATATGAGAAGGCCACCTCGAAAAATCTAATCTAATCTAGAATTTTAACACTCCTAATATACTTTTAATTGAATCAGTTTTATCTCCGGCAGATAATAGATTCAATCATTAACCTATTTTTAGAATTATTGTAGGAAAGATATTGGAAAAGGTTTCTGCCTGATTGAAAATTTATCTTCAAATAGATGCCAATAAAAAGAAAACAAACAAGGGTAATGGGTTATTGATTGAATTTCGACTTTATAAAAAGAAAACCTAAGAGTCAAGCATTCTGTATCTTAGTTTTTAGCGAAAACATGCTAACTTTCACATACCTCTAAACTGTATTTCCCCAAAAATAAGTGCAAACATATTAAACAAATAAGCCTATATTGATGTAGTTCTGTAAGCATCGCTAAAATAATTTGAATTTGAATAAAGCCAACAAGCTCTTTAAAATGAATCGAGTTCAGCCATTTGTAATTAAAATTAAGTACATAGTCGCTGTACTGATTTAGGAATTAATAGGCATGTGTTGATATAAGTGGCGTTTGCAAACTTTGCTTCTATAGGCTGTTTACGAACTGGGCCACATAAATGGATAAATGTTTTTAAATTAATTCTGTCCCGTGTGATTCTTTCATTTCATTTTGTTTAAAATCTAAAAAGCATTAGATGCCCTAGAAAAATCCAAGCAATTTCCTTAAAAGAACAAGGAATAAAGACAATTAAAATAATTTAACCGCAATGAACAAGCCATGTTGACCCAGTCTGTTAACACAAGGGTTGACCCAGCCGAAGTAAAATTTGCATAGCCAATTAGCCTATTTAACTAAAGGTGGAACTTCTTATTGCCATCTTTGCAACATACTGTAACAGTTACCATAATTCTGTTTAAACATCTATGGGTTAAACGCGAATATCGTTTTAAAGGCACAACAGCTTGGCTTTATTTCATATTCTGTTAATTTTATTGCGCTCGGGTGACTCATCATCATTTACGATTAGTACCAGCTGTCTTCAAGGATGGACGTATTATAGAATAATGTTTTTTTTTGCACAGCGCAAGTTCGGTTTATCCAACTGAATTCTGACGAACCAATATGGACGCACATAAAAATGAAATAAAGTCAACAAATAATAATAATTGGAACTGAGGTCAGCGCATATGCTTTTAAAGCGGTAACCTCTTTAAAGCACGGGCATACGTCACTTTATGAAGTACCGTTTATGTGGTTCTGCGTCAATTGTCAACCGAAACACGTACGTGTGGTGTTTGAAACTTTTCAAACCTATATACATAACAATGACGAATTTCGTATTTCTATGGCTCTACTTTATAATAAACCTTGGATTTTGTAATTTCTACTAAATACAGCGAAATATGAAGCTTCTCTCGGCTAATCCACCCACTGTAACAAGAGTCTCACTCGAAAAATGTCGTGATTCATACGATAACCGTATCAGCATTGATTATGTACTTGATTTAATTATGTATGTATGGTTTCAGGGCTGTTAAAAACACGAAAACAAATAGCTACGGATCCTAATAAGTAAATGACCTGAAAAAGCAACAAAGGGAAACCTTTCAGAGAGGTTAGAGCCACTGGTGCTAACCTGATAACAGTCACGTGCTTCCTGAAGGGTGGTAGAGAGTGGCAGACATCTGACACGGTCACTAGCCTGCTAATATGCTGCCGTCTGGTGGTACAAACGACCCTGATGCGCTCCTGCTGTATTCCAGACCGTTTAACCCTAACCATAGTCCTGTCGCAGACATCGCTAACGGTGGTGACAGTGTGTCCTGATCTTGCTGGACTGGCATGCCTGCTACCGCTGCTACTGGAAGGTAGATACCGCTGGTGGTAGACGCTGGCACCTGGGGGTGCGGGCGAAGGTGTCAGATGGTTCCTCATGACGGGACTCGATTGTTTAACACTCGCAACTTATGTTTTTATCTCGTTTGTATCACTTGCATAGCTATTATTTATTCACTATTATACAGTATGTCCCCAGATTGTCTTTACAAGAGGAAAAACTTTTTATTATTGACATTTTGGGAAAAATGCATTTATTTTTTTCTATTAAAATTTTTGCTTGTTGTAAAATGGTTAATACAGTTTATACTTTTCCAAATTTCCATACCGTTTTAGAGAAAATTAAAAAAAAACTAAAATTTAATTTTTTCATTTTCAAGTCCTAAAAATCAAAAGTATACTATGTAATATAATTTCGTTTTCATTTTTTGATAGAATTTTAGTTAACATATTTTTTTCTGTTTTAAAATGTAAAAAGAAGCAAAAAATTTATTTAGTTCAATACTACGAAAAGGGTGATAATAGTTATCGGAAAATGTGATATCTACTATAACAACAGCAAAAAATATGACGTTAGTCAAAATCGTAGAAACACCATTCAACGATATTTTCATGTTTTTTTTTTTAATTTTCTCTAAAACGGTATGAAAATTTGGAAAAGTCTAAACTGGATTAACCATTTTAGAACAAGCAAAAATTTTTGTGCTTTTTTCTTAGAATATCAATAATAAAAAGTTTTTCCTCTTGTAAAGACCATTCGGGGACATACGGTAGAAAAGAACAGTTATACAGGGTGCCAAAAACAGTGTAACCAACTCAGTGGATGATTCTACAGATAAAAAGAAAACAAATGCTTCCTGAAACTTTCTCAGCCACCATTTGAAACATTTTGTAATTTTTGTAGATCGCACTAATTACATGTCAAAAATGTCGTTACATCTAATGATTTCGCTAATACTAAAATCGATCTGAAAGTACCACTAAATATTACCCTCTTCGCTAAAGGAAAGTACCCTTTCAGAACTGTTATGGATTTTTACCATTAACGCCATTTGTTTTGGCAATAAACTGTATGTAAGAATATCAAATTTCAAGAAAAACGGTTCACTAATGTCCTTAAAAATAAACAAAATACCATATTATTTTTATTTAGCCTTCCGAGGATTGTAACAACCTCGGGAAGCATTTTAGGGTATACTTTTTGTTTTATCTTTATCTGTAGAATCACCCACTGAAGTATGGTACACTAATTTTTGGCACCCTGTATATTGCAGTAAAATACGTCGCTAATTATATACAAATAAAAAGTCGACGGAAGTGATAAATACTGCCATTTTCATAGAGGAAAGTTTCTTTATAAAATCATATTTTTGCCACAGACATATTGCTGCACTTTAAAGAAAAATTCGTAACCTTGCTTGTTTCGAACTGAAATTCGAGAGAAAAAAATCGTAAAGTAACTTGGAAGTAAACCGCGGAGGAAGTGGCAATAAAAAAATGTACTTTGAACGCGGTAAACTAGCACGAAACTTATTTAAGGTTCACCCACACATTAAACTGCACTGCTGTCAATCCCGGAAATAAACTCGACGCGATTCGGGGACTCTGGAATTGCGTCTGCCATGTTTCCCGGTGTTATTTTTTCTTGTCGCTCCCGACGCGAGCCACCGGCCAGAAATGCCAAACAAAACTGCCTTCGCTAGAATCGAAAAGTAAATGTGATCCGAGCGTCCAGTCTAACCTTGCGTTACATCATATATCTAGTTATTTTCTATGAGGTAGGAGCTGGTGCAGCTCCTCGACGACGGCGGCCAGCACTAACTCGCGGCTTATGTCGCGGCTACCATGGACTTGGTGGAACTCGCGTAGGAAACAATGACGCGCTCGAGCAACTTTGAAGACGGCAAACAAGCGATAAAACTATCGGCGGAGGTGTGGGTGAAAAGTTCGGCTTTGCACAACCTACAGTGTCCGAGATCGATGACCATTTTTCACGAATTCACACCAAAAAAAACAACCAACCCATGTAGAATGTTTAGGAAGAGGGTTAAGAGTCCATATCATTAGTCCGAAAAAGTAGCAAAATAAGCGTTCGGCATTTAACGTTTTACGTAAAATTGGCTAGGTATTTTTACACAAATGAAGAAGGAAATTAAAGATAAAGGATTATGTTATATCTGTATTGTAGGACATTTTTAGACAACTTCTTTATTTTTAAGATATTGATGGTCAAACATCAACAAAATACTCCTCATGTTTGGACTAAGTTTTCTCGAAAACAAAGACATAATTTAAAATTCCGTTACAATACCGAAATAGATTAAAGTTTTGTGATTACAGTGATATATAATTTATATGGTTTTGTAACAAATTGCCCGCTATTTTATGGCAAATGCTGAAGCTCTGCAAACCTTAATCAAAGCAAGTCTGTTTGGAACTTTGGATGTGGCTTAACACGACAGGATCGGGGTAAGCCTCAGGCAAAATTCTGAAATTTAATATATATTTCCTTCTTATGCACCCGCTTTACCTGACCCCTGAGAGCGACCCAAACGGTACAGCGTAATATAGAGGTGTGTAGTTCGTGAACGAACTAGTTCCAATGAACTATTCCGACCCCGGAATGAAAGGAACTAGTTCCTGGTTTCTCAAAGGACTAGTTCCTCAGGACCTATTCCGGGATCGAGACTGTGTCCGATATAGAATAATATGCGACGGCGACGGATCGGCTAGCGCGCGTAGCCTGATGGTAGGCAGGAGTGGGGAGTGCCAGACGTACGCTATCGGATCCGGACCTAGAGGAACTAAACCACAGAACTGAACTAAATAAAAGACTAGTTTACGTACGAACGGATCGGGCCAGCGCGATCGATGCTAGGCAGGAGTGGGGAGTGCCAGCCTTATGACGTATGTTATCGGATCCGGACCTAAAGGAACTAGAGGAACTAAATAAAAGACTAGTTTAGGTATGGATCAGCCAGCGCGATTGACGCTAGGATCAGGACATAGAGGAACTATTAAAAGACTAGTTCACGGGAATCTATTCAGTCGGCAGATCCGAGATATAATACAAGGCGACGACGATGGATTCGGCCTTGTCTATTGCCGCAGCCGGCGCGGCGTATTACCACAGAAAATTGTCGTGGATACTGTTTTTGATTTTTAGTTCGTTTTTTAAATATTTTATGGGAATGTTTCACTTTGGTTCCCTAAAATTAAGAAATATCTTATAAAACGAAGTAGATATTCTGAATTTTTAGACAAAAACAAAAAGCTTGAAGTGAGGAAAAATGCAATTTTTCGTAAAATTTTTGTAATATTTGCTCCAATTAATTTGTGATATGGTTTTTTAAATTCTGATTTGAGTTTTTTTTTTATTTTTTTTATCTGCTATAAAACTTACCTATATGTTTTTAACATACACAATTACACGTCTCGTTATATCTCCGTACATTATAAAAATTATACAGATCATACTGTGAATAGTTCTGACTGACAACGAAACGCATTAGCAAGCAAGGGGGATGTCAATGTTAGTCGGGAACTATTGTGAACTAAAGACCTAGTTCAAGGAACTATTCCTCTGGAGGAACTAGAACTAAGGAACTAGTTCCTCCCAAGGAACTAGAATTCCCACCTCTAGCGTAATATACTTTTAATCGCATTTAATCATTTTATTGTGTTCCTCTTTCTTCAGTTATATTGAGTTATAACTCATCATACAGTCTCAGGGCGTCCAGTATCTGAGACGGCTCCACAGATGCCAGCTCTCCATCCTCGACATCAGCCTTACCAAAGTTCATGGCACAGTGCTAAGGTGTTTTGGCGTTTCCTCATTTTCCCCGCGAGTCTGCATTCGCCGTTGTTTCTCAGCTTCAATCTACTGAGGTGTTCGTTGAGGAGACAGTGTCCTGTTAGAAACCCTGTGGACAATCCGAAGATTGTTCTTGCTTAAATCAAGAAAAATTAAAGATTTTTGAGAAACTTTTTCGAGTCTCTTAGACCGTTGGAAGATTCCCATTCCAGGTTACGGATGGAGTCTTCCAGGATCTTGAATGCCGCTTACTATAACAACTATTACTGCGCCAAGAAATGTTTAGCATATACATAGGGTCCCCCTACGTCCAAATTTACCCAGACACCCAGACATGTCCTGGTTTTTAAGAAATACAGAAAATCTAACCGTACAAACAATTTCAGTTCAGTGGACGATTCTACAGATAAAAATAAAACAAAATGTTTCTATTTTTAAGAATATTAGTAAATCGTTTTTCTTGAAATTTGGTACTCACATCTTAATGCCAATGCGAATGGCGACAGTGTAAAATTCCGTAATAGCCTTGAAAGGGTACTTTCCATTAGGATAATTAATAATCGTATATTTTTCATTTTATTGATTTTATGAAAAGAACTGTTCATTAAAATGTTGTATCCTATGTTATAGGGTTTGTTTCTCTCTACAATTTCCTGTATCACAATGTACCGTTTGTGTCCGCGAAAAGTTCATACTTCCATAGTTGTCGATTTTCGAAAGAAATCAGTACATGTATATTATTTCGTATATTTTTAATTTTATTGATTTTATGGAAAGCACTGTTCATTAAAATGTTGTATCCTATGTTATAGAGCTTGTTTCTCTCTACAATTTCCTATCTCACGATGTACCGTTTGTGTCCGGGAAGGGTTCATAGTTTCATTGTTGTCGATTTTCGAAAGAAATCAGTACATGTATATTATTACGTATATTTTTCATTTTATTGATTTTATGGAAAGCACTGCTCATTAAAATGTTGTATCCTATGTTATAGGGCTTGTTTCTCTCTACAATTTCCTGTCTCACAATGTACCCTTTGTGTCCGGGAAGGGTTCATTTTTCATTTTTCATTTTATTGATTTTATGGAAAGCACTATTCATTAAAATGTTGCATCCTATGTTATAGGGCTTGTTTCTCTGTACTATTGATGGTACTTCTTTTTTTCCTTACAGATAGTCAGGAACTGAAAAACCTTTCCAGTAGTGAAATAAAAAAAGTGGCTTTCCATTTAAAAAAAATGATTTATGATAATTTTTTCCGTGATATTCAATTCCGTGACAGCTCCGACCAATATTATATTTATGACATTCGAACAATTTAATTTTTGAAATAAGTAGCACCATACGTTTTCTTTGTCACAGTGGCTGTAGTAATCACTAGATTTGACGTTCAGGCTATACTATTTTTTTTGACAGGCATTTTTTTTACTCCAAAAACGGTTAACGTTAGGCTGTTTGATGTCAAAAATCATAAAATTTTACAGGGAATTGCTGTCAACTTCCGGAAGTGGCGCCATATTGAAAAAAAAATGAATCGATAGATCTCATTGTGAAACAATGATGTGCAAAAATCTCCAATCTAGATAATGTAGTTCTCTAGAAACTTCTAATGCACGCTCAACCTAGGACACCCTGTATATCTAAATATAAACGAAAAATAGCCGATACAAAGTGCTATGACACGAAGAAAAAACAGAAGTCCCCAAATGTACTACAATTGGTAACGTTACGTCGCCTCGCCTCAGGATATCCGTTCACTTTCCCTTATTTAGAAACTAATACGGCATTCGTGGTTCACACTATACGCTAACGCTAAAGCGCGGTTCACAATGGCGCCATTAATATTCAGCTACGATCTTCATATTCCTAGAATTTTTTGCTTATTGATGCATACGGAATAGACGTTCCCAGTAAGACAATCGCCGATTTCCCAGTTGCAGCATCAAAATGAAATCTTAAGGGGAAAATAACAACACAAATCGCTAATTAACTTGGTCTGTTAACTACCGGCAAATGTGAAATTCATTTAACATGTTTTTCACGTTTTTTTATACTAGAGCTTACTGTAAATTCAACATTAACACGACACTTTCTATACGGTAACAATTACAGCGGCGAGTTTGCCAAACTGCATCAAAAGGTTAATGACTTGAAGGATCCTATTCTTATTGCAATTATTAATATCACGTGGACCTTTAAATATAAACGCTGTAACCACTAGGCAATAAATAACAGGCAAGAAGTAATATTCTTCTTTTTTTTATTAGGCATGTAAAATTTGAATTTATTTAAATTAATTTTTGGGCCCTTGTTTTTGGGATATTTTAGATGATGGTTAAAATGTCTCCTACATTCATTACTGATCTCGTAAGACTATAATGGTCTATATTTTTTATTCTACGCCATTTAATTAGTATAAACAGCGGTATATCAATCGGTGACATGACAAAAATTGCCAATTTTCACGATGGAAAAAAGTCGAAAAAATGTATTAAAAAGTATACGCCTTTTAATTAGTAAATAACAGTAGTTTTAACAAAAATCGGTGACATGACAAAAATCGCCAATATTCACGACTAATATGTATGGAAAAAAATCGAAAAAATTGCAAATTTTGGCTATTTTTGATGCATTTTCAAAGGCCTTAGAAAAATAGTAATCATAGTCATAAAGTTATGAAAATTTCAGCATTTGTAGGAAATTTTATGTAGATTCATAATATATACCCTTTAAAGACTTAGAGATCTTGAATTTGCGAGGAAATTAATTTTTTGGACACTTGTTATGAGCTATATTTGATGATGGTTAAAACGTCACCTACATCCATTATCGTTCTCGTAAGGCTACAATGGCCTATATTTTCTTATTCTACGTCGGTTAATTAGTAAATAACAGCAGTTTTAATAAAATCGGTGACATGACAAAAATTGCCAATTTTCACGATGGAAAAAAGTCGAAAAAATGACAATTTTTGGCAATGTTTGACGCATTTTCAAAGGTCTTAGAAAAAATAGTAATCATAGTCAGAAAATTATGAAGATTTCAGCATTTGTAGGAAATTTTATATAGATTCATAATATATAATATATCGTAGTCTCAGGTGGTATTCCGTCTTTTCATGAAGATCCTAGGTCACTTCATGAAGCGTCGGTTTGGTTAAGAGTTTAGTTATGTTATTAGGTTAGTTTTTTTCATTAAGTGACTAGGATCTTCATTAAAAGAGACTACGATATATACACGTTTAAAGGGTTAGAGGTCTTGAATTTGTGAGGAAATTAATTTTTTGGACCCTTGTTTTGAGCTATTTTTGATGATGGTTAAAACGTCACCTATATACATTAGTGTTCTCATAAGACTACAATGGCCTATATTTTCTCATTATAAGTCTTTTAATTAGTAAATAACAGTAGTTTTAACAAAAATCGGTGACATGACAAAAATCGCCAATATTCACGACTAATATGTATGGAAAAAAATCGAAAAAATTGCAAATTTTGGCTATTTTTGATGCATTTTCAAAGGCCTTAGAAAAATAGTAATCATAGTCATAAAGTTATGAAAATTTCAGCATTTGTAGGAAATTTTATGTAGATTCATAATATATACCCTTTAAAGACTTAGAGATCTTGAATTTGCGAGGAAATTAATTTTTTGGACCCTTGTTATGAGCTATATTTGATGATGGTTAAAACGTCACCTACATCCATTATCGTTCTCGTAAGGCTACAATGGCCTATATTTTCTTATTCTACGTCGGTTAATTAGTAAATAACAGCAGTTTTAATAAAATCGGTGACATGACAAAAATCGTCAATTTTCACCATGGAAAAAAGTCGAAAAAATGACAATTTTTGGCTATGTTTGACGCATTTTCAAAGGTCTTAGAGAAATAGTAATCACAGTCAGAAATTTATGAAAATTTCAGCATTTGTAGAAAATTTTATGGAGAGTCAAAATTATACACCTTTAAAGGCCTAGATTTCTTGGTGTTGTAAAAAAATTATGAATCTGGTTTTTGAGCTTTGTTGTTGATGTTGCTGATTTTTTTTAAAAATTGTGTAACTCCCATTTTATTTATTTAAAAGCACAGATGTCTTCATGGAGAATATGTTGCGTAAGGGTTCTTTTATAATTACATGGTGTTTCAGTATAATTAATTATTCAATTTCCTTATTGGGAGCCTGACGTCATATGCATATATTAATAATGTACATAATGTTCTCATATTCTGGCGCATTCGCCAACAAATAAAACTTCGAATAAATTAATTATTAAGATATATCTGGATATATACCTATTTATTATTTATTTAATATTGTCTATTTCCAGTAATTTTAAATAGTAGTAAAAATAAGTCCTAATACATAAACACATTATTATTCAACAAAATAATTAAGAAAAATGCTGATAACTTTGCTATGTAATGTTGCTAATTGATTATGTTACTAATGGGGCTAAATATATCTTATCTTCACTAAAAACTAATAAACTAATTTCTGTCCTCTTATCCAAAGAAAAAAGAGATATTCACGTATAATAAATATCAAATAAAAAATAAAACCTCATCCAAGAGGATTAGATTTACTGGAAGGTAGACATTGAGAAATTTATAGCTTGGGGGAGAAAAAAGTAATATAAGGGGTGATTTCAAGGGTGATTCTTACATGAGAAACAAATACATTTTTAGTGAAGCGCAGGCGTGACTAGATCTATAAAAACACTTAAGTACAATAAATAAATTAAAAGTATCTGTGCTTGGTGAATAAAAAAAACATTCTCATTAAAAGCTACTTGTAATCAAGTACAATGACTTAAAAATTGAGAAAGCACAGTAAACTATCAAATGTATATCATCTATATAACTCAAAGTATACATAAGAAGCTGGAAAAAAATTAAAGTTCAAGTTCAAACTTTGTTGTTAAGTATTTTTTGTACCTAACCTTTTTTGGATAGTATGAATATCTTTACATACTGGTTATGGATTTATTCAATGTAGTATATAGGTATATTGGACATAAACTAAATACTACAGAATATAAATAAAAAGTTACCTTTCTTCCTGCAATCTCTTTAATTCCACCATTTCTAGCTCAAATCTCAAATTACTGTTCTCACAAAGGAGTAAATCTCGCTCGCTGGCAACTCCATCCAATTCTCGTTTTAATCGAATAATTTGTTCGTTTTGTTCCCGAATAATGGCATCTCTTTGTGCCAAAAGGGCATTGATATCAATATCGGTCCCAGCCATTGTACAACAAGACCTCCTACTGTTGTTTCTTCCTACACTTTGAAATTCAAATATTATGGAACTGTCCACACTTTGAACTTCACGTACATTGTTCAAACGAACTGTATCATACGTTATGACGCGATATTAACCGAGAAACAACATTAATATCGCCAATAACGCAACTACATATCGGCAGTGATAATAATTTTGACAACCACATTGACAACCCACATTGAACGCGCCATGTTATTGTTTGGCTAATGAAACCCCACCAATCGGATGGCGTCATTTCTATTCCTGCAACTTGCACTGGCCTCGCCAGAGGGAACATGTTAAAATTAAATTTTCTGTGTTTGGTAGCACTGAGGTAGCATGAGCTGATCCAAGCTCAGACATACTGAACGACGTAACGAAGGTATGTCCTAGCATATGGTTCGCAGGGATGCCATATGTTCAATAACCCTAAATATTTTAGATTATTTTCAGAGTTTTAAAAGTTAATAAAGATAAAATAAAAATATATGCATAATAAATTTATATTTTCACAACCAATTAACCAATAATAAAGTAAATTTTGTCTTTTGGATGATCATTACAAGTGTGTCGTTCGATTCCTTTTGAATTTTGGCGCTTAAATTGACATTGACAGCTGCGAAAGAACGTCATTTCCGTTTGGTTTAAAAGACAGGTCACCAGCCTCTTGTGCGCTCCATTTTGTTAAAAGTAGTGGTCTAAGCGTGTGGTTGTGTCCGTGTTCAACGACACACAACCACCCAAAAAAAAGTGAAATAATTTACTTAAAAATACAAAAAAAATATAAAAAATCCCATAAAAGCAACCAAAAAAATCGAAAAAACAGTGGAAAATCCAAAATAAGCGATATTTTAATTTCGTTTTGTATGTTCCGGGAGCGTTAGTTCGTCTGTGTATTTGCCTTGATTTTTAGCAAACGGGAATTAAGCACGTGCTAGTGTGATTTTCGTAAAGATTAGCAACAAAAATGAATCAAGGGGCACCAAATTACCCCATGGCGTCGTTGTACGTCGGGGATTTACATTCTGATATTACCGAGGCCTTGCTTTTTGAGAAATTTTCCACTGCTGGTCCCGTACTTTCAATCCGAGTATGCAGAGATTTGATAACCCGAAGATCTCTTGGATATGCATACGTAAATTTTCAGCAGCCCGCCGATGGTAAGTTTCCATATGGTAAATTAGTTTTTACTTTACCCTTTCTTTGTCACGTATCAACGACCATGACTCATCACACGTGGTGCAATCACTCCACTTCAAGGAGAATATCTTTAACTTTTTCACTTTTGTAATTCTTTGTTTACTATGTACTGTTTTAAATTTAAATTTCCACGCTTTTTTCGGATCCCTAACCTAATTCTATTTCTCTTTTGTAGCTGAGAGGGCTCTAGATACTATGAATTTTGACTTGATCAAAGGGAGACCCATCAGGATTATGTGGTCCCAACGTGATCCTTCCTTGAGAAAATCTGGCGTGGGAAATGTATTTATTAAAAACTTGGATCGGTCCATTGACAATAAGGCTATGTACGACACCTTTTCTGCATTTGGTAATATTCTTAGTTGCAAAGTAGCTCAAGATGAAAATGGGGCAAGCAAGGGCTATGGTTTTGTCCATTTTGAAACTGAAGAAGCTGCTAATAAGTCCATAGAAAAGGTTAACGGCATGTTGTTGAATGGAAAAAAAGTTTACGTTGGACGTTTCATTCCCCGTAAAGAAAGAGAAAAGGAACTTGGAGAAAAAGCCAAACTCTTTACTAATGTCTATGTAAAGAATTTTGGAGAAGACTTATCTGAAGAACAATTGCGCAACATGTTTGAGAAGTTTGGAAAAATTACTAGTTACAAGATCATGAGCAAAGATGATGGGAAATCTAAGGGATTTGGATTTGTTGCATTTGAGAGCCCTGAAGCAGCAGAAGCGGCTGTGGAAAATTTGAATGGTAAGTTTTGATATTACCTGTGTTGAATAAGTGTCTAATTGTTTTTGTTTGATTTTGTATAGGTAAGGAAATGGTAGAAGGAAAATCTCTTTATGTAGGCCGCGCTCAAAAGAAGGCTGAACGTCAACAAGAACTGAAGCGTCGCTTTGAAGCACTGAAAATAGAAAGATTGAACCGTTACCAAGGAGTCAATCTCTATGTCAAAAACTTGGATGACACTATCGACGATGAACGTCTACGCAAGGAGTTTTCTCCATTTGGAACGATCACTTCCGCCAAGGTGATGATGGAGGAGGGTCGTAGCAAAGGATTTGGATTTGTTTGTTTTTCTTCCCCCGAAGAGGCCACTAAGGCAGTCACGGAAATGAACGGCCGCATCGTCGGTTCCAAGCCACTTTACGTCGCCTTAGCTCAGAGGAAGGAGGACAGGAAGGCTCACTTAACCTCTCAGTACATGCAGCGTATGGCAAACATGCGTATGCACCAAATGGGGCCGTTCATCCAGCCTGGAGGCTCTAGTTACTTCGTTCCGACACTGCCGGCCCAGAGATTCTATGGTGCGGCCCAGATACCCCAAATGAGGACCAGTCCCAGATGGCCGGCCCAAAACCCCGTCAGACCAGGAGGTCAAGCGGGACCAACAGCTTATGCCAATATGCCCACCACTTACCGAGCCACAGCACGACCACCCAATCAAACCGCGGCCATGCGTAGTAACATCAACGTTCCCAGGCCCATCACTGGCCAACAGCCACCCAACATCCAAGGACGCCCATTGGCTGGTCAAAGCGTGGTCGCTGCCGGTGGAAGTCGCACGCCCAACTTCAAATACACGTCTAACATGCGCAACCCGCCGCCTTCCATGGGCACCATGCCTGCCGCACCAGTGCAACAAGCGGTCCACATCCAGGGGCAGGAACCACTCACTGCTACTATGCTGGCTGCCGCTCCCCCACCGGACCAGAAACAGATGCTGGGAGAACGTTTGTTCCCTCTTATCCAACGCATGTATCCAGACTTGGCCGGTAAGATTACGGGAATGTTGTTGGAGATTGACAACACTGAGTTGCTGCACATGTTGGAACACAACGAGTCGCTCAAGAATAAGGTCGAAGAAGCAGTGGCTGTATTGCAGGCCCATCAAGCCAAACAGGCTGCAACTCAGATCAAAAAAGATTAATTCATTTTTTTAATATTTGTTTTGGTTTGGGAGAAATAAATGTAATATCAATAAGTTGCTTATTTATCTTTATACCTTTCCTAAAATTAATTTATAAACTAAAAGAATCAAAAAATTTTTAAAAAATATTTGCTATACTAGAGTCAGTATATAATTGTTTTGTGTATGAATAGAAGTGCTATAAAAATATTTGTCATCCTTGTACATAAAAATTTATAAACAAGGGTAATAATTCTAGATGAATCATAAATCATCAACCTTTATATAATGAATTACAATATAGCTAATTTTGCCTTTGTAGCTCATGTATCTATTAAATGTTTTATTATATTTGAAATTAAAAAAAAAACACTTAGTAAAATACATATATTTCACTTTCAATAACAACAGTATAAAATTATCTTAAAAAACGTATAAAAAATCATTTTATTGATTGTACAGCTTTTTGAGCAGCCTGGTCTAAATCTTTGGCAGTCTGTATATTTAAGCCAGACTTTTTAATAATATTTCTTGCTTCTTCTGCATTTGTACCTTCTAATCTCACAATCAGAGGTACTGTCAAAGTCATACTTTTTAATGCACCAACAATGCCATTGGCAATTGTGGCACAATTGACAATTCCTCCAAAAACATTTACCAAAATTGCTTTTACAGACGGATCAGATGTAATTATGTGGAAGGCAGCTTTTACTTGTTCCTCTCTAACACTGCCACCAACATCTAAGAAGTTTGCTGGTTCTCCACCATAGAGCTTGATGATGTCCATAGTTGCCATTGCCAAACCAGCTCCATTTACCAGGCACCTAAGGAAAAAATCCTGTTAAATATGTCCTTAACTTAAGGTAACAAAATAACTGGTAAAAATATAAAAAGTATACCCTATATTCCCTGTCATACTAATGTAATTAAGATTGTACTTTGCGGCTTCTACTTCTCTTGGGTCACTCTCGGTAATATCTTCCATAGCAAAAATGTCCTTTTGGCGAAATTTAGCGTTATCATCAAAATTTAATTTGGCATCGACAGCAATCACCTTGCCTGCAAGATTTTTTATATGTAAAACCAATTAAGAGTATTAATTATTGTGATGTACCATCATCAGTCTCAACTAAAGGATTTATTTCGATTTGTGTAGCATCTACTGTTACAAATAAATGCCACAATTTTTTTATTTCTTCTGCAGCTTTTGCCTTTAGATTTCCCTTAAATTGTAGGAATTCTGCAAGCTCCTCTGCCATTTTATCAGTAATTCCATCAAATATATCAATGGGGATGGTTTTAATGAGATGAGGTGTTTTTTCAGCCACTCCCTCAATATCCACACCCCCTGCTGGTGAAGCAATTATAACAGGTCCATTTTGTTGCCTATCCATCAGTATACAAACGTACGTTTCTCTTTTAATATTTACACTTTCAGCTATCATAATTTTCTTTACTGGAATACCTTCTTTTGGCGTTTGTTTGGTAATTAACTTAAATCCAAGCATTTGTTTAACAATATCGGGGATCTGATCTCTCCTAAAACATACGTATTAAGCATTTAAAGGATCTCTAAATAAAATGAACTTGCTGGTTTGTTATGTGCACACCCCCTTTGAATCCATTATCAAAATGACCTTTGCCTCTACCACCAGCCAAGATTTGTGCCTTTATAACATATTCCTTTGCATCTAAAACAAGAAACAATAATTGAAAGATGATTTAAAACCTAAAATTATACTTACTGAAATTTTGAAGTTCATTTTTACCATGATCATCGATCAAACAGAAATCTTGAATGGCTACATTACTCCTTCGAAGTAAATTTTTACTCTGATATTCTAAAAGATTTAAATATCGAACTGGGACCTTAAAACAGACATAAGATTGTGTTAAATTGTTGATATAATATAATATCATACCTTGTAAATTTCTTGCTTGGCATATGAAGAAAGCGTATTCCACAAAGACATATTTATTAAGTAGCTCTTGTACTGTCGATTATAATGTTTAATATTGTTTTGAAAATGTATATATCTTGGCAGATATAGTAGATTCAAAGTCCAAACAACAAAGATTACTTTTAAAAATTATAATACAGAAAGTATTGTAATCTAAATTAATTTTAAACGTAGAAATACCATAGGAGAGTAAGTACTTAGTGTACATACACCAAAAATTGGGCTATTTCTCTGGAAAATTAAATAATAGCTTGCCTCATTTAATTTTCAGAGAATTTTCAAACACATGCACATTCTCAAAACAATGTTTATCTGTCTCTGTCTGTCTGTCAGTCAGTGTCAAATTGTCAAGCAGAGAATAGGTACATTAAAGAAATGCTAACTTCATGTTAAAAAATGGAAACAGACGCCACCTGGTGTCGCCTGGCAGTACTAGCTAAATTGAGGGGAATTGGAGGGGCGGGGCTTAAAAAAGGGGAAATTTAAAAAAAAATATTTTTATAAGTATCACTGACTTACTATTTAAAGTTAATAAACATATTTTTTATTACTTTAATATAATTTAATGTATTAAAAAATATGTCTATTAACTTTACACAGCAAATCAATGATATTATTAAAGACTTATTATTTTCAGAGAAAATTCGTAGTAAATAAATTACACATTATTATAGTAAACAATATCATTTATTTTTTAGAGCTGCGATTTATATTACAATAATATTGAAATAGATATATTTTTTTAACAATGAAAAAGAATATCCCGGAACCTGAAAAAGAAAGACGATCAATTAATAACTTAAATTAGTTCAAAATACATTTTGCAAATAACTAGTGAATTCGAAAGATAAACATACTATTAAAAAGACATTTTAGTAGTATGTTATCATCTATTTACTGATAATACATAAGTATATAATAGGTAAATAACATGCATAAGGCACTACGATACAACTACCTGTATCATGATAACACAAAATATATACAAAAAACATAATATCACAAAAAATATATGCTAATTTAAATTCCTTTAATGATCTAATGAAACACTATCTAGCCTCAATGCATGCCATTCCAAAGGCAAAAAAAAACTGTTATACCAAATAAATATAAGCTGAATAAAACATAAACCAAGCCAACGTGCATACAACAACCAAAAATGCATGAAAAATACTTTTATCAGATCATACCCTTGGATATATTATGTATTTTATATATCGCACATCCCGTTCAAAAGTTTACTAACTCAAAATAGAGAATATAGAGAACATTGTCAGGAGAAGTAAAAGAAAATTTAAGTTAAGGTAATATGCTCCTTTTTGCATATAATACGCCAAACTGGCCAAATAATATGTTGATTTAATAAAATTTTACTGGCATCCTTCTGAGGTATAAATCAGATTAAAAGGACATTGATTTTGTAATAATTGTTTGTTTTGTAAACATTTTTTGAAGACAATACAGTTTTGAACGGGCTGTGCGATATAAACAAGGATCTTACTATTATTTGAGGTTAGAAAGTATTTAAATAATATAAAACATAATCAAAATCATTTTTCATCATAAATTATAGAGGTACTTACGTGTTTTGATATTATTATCAGGAAATAATACGTTTAGTTAAACAGGTACGCTGCCAGGCAAGTTCTATCGGCGGGTCTTTGCAAAAGTTGAAATCTAAAAATACAAAAATACGTTTACATCTTAGCTGTATTTACAAATAAAGTATTTGTGTGTAATTTCTGACTTACCAGTTAACTGAATAATCGCATTAAATACATCCAAACGGTAATTTAATATTGTAAAAAAGCAAAATTGTTTTAAGTCACTTGCCAGGACAGCCCGGCCCCAGCTTCTTTGTTGACAAAATGGCCGCGGTATCATGATTTAAGCAAAAGCAATGTGAGTGACAAAGAAAGCCAATGCCTGGCAGTGCCTGGCAGATGTTGCTTTCTTTGTCGTTGGTCCTGGCACGTTTAAATTTGACTGTTGCCTGTTTTCCCATACAAGTGACACCCCCGTGTTGTCAAGGGAAATTTTGAATTTAAAAAAGAACACAGGACACTGCTACCAAAATATTCCTGATTTCACTAGTGAACGATAGATGTGGCATCAAGAAAAATAAAATTTTGTGGGAATTTAAAAAATATATTTTGCTAATAAATTTAATACATAAAAGAATTATATACAAAGTGGACATAGTAAATAAGTACTTAATAACCTATGTGAAACTCCCTTTCGCGTTCATGATTTTTCCGTTTCAGGAGTATAATACAAATAACAAGTAATCCTAAAAGTGCAGCTACAAGTCCAACTAAAGTATACATGCCATGTCGAAAAGCTGCTGCAGGATCTAAAACAAACTGTTGTTTCTCTTCCGATTCATTAGTATTCTATATTACCAGGACTATTTTGTAGTTCTCTCGGCAGGGAATATGTTGTACGATATTTAGATATTTTTGGTAATAAATTGTTCCAAAATGATACTGTTTCCACTCGGTCTGCCTGTGTATACGTCGCTTTGTAGAAATCCTCTATATAAGGGTCGTTGGGGTTGTATTTCCTCCACTGCCTAATCCTGTTGTTACTGGGGGTGGGGTTTCTAAAATAGAGATAATTTGGAAAAAAAAATTGTGTTGGGTTGGGTTGGTATCAGAGCTGCAAGTTCACAGAAAACTTAAGCCTTTTTTTTATTTAAATCGTTTTAATGACTTAAGACTTAAAATTTAAGTCTGTTTTAAAATGATTTGTGATTTAAATCTTTTTTCCGAAATAGAAAAAGATTTAAGTTTTTTTGAAAAGACTTTGGTTTGGTTAGTAATCGATATATGATATATTACATATAGCGATTAAAACACATCACCACTTTTTTATAGATACGTGTTCGATGACATCTATCTGTTATGGATACATATAGAGTGCTACAAAATCAGTTATAAATTTTATAAAAAACATATTTTTGTGTTTGTAGTTGTTCTGAAAATTAACCGTTTTTAGTCTCATCTGTATCTACAATAAATTATAATAATATGATACTTAGTAAGAAAATGGCTAATTGGTATTACCTACAAGATAATATTAACATTTAAAAAAGGTACTTAAATTGAATTCTCGTTGGCTTGACTTGAGGGTAATTATATTCATTTAAGTCATTTTACTGACTTAACTTGTAGACCATCATGATTTAGGTCAAAAATATAGACTTAAGTCATAAAAACGACTTAAATAACGTTATATTGATTTAAGTCTTTACAAAAATGACTTGACTTTTTGAAATAAAATGACTTAAGTCAAAGACTTAAAACTTAAATCATTTGTTTTTTTTAGGTTGAATTTGACTGAAGATTTAAATCAATTGGATTTTAAAAATGACTTAAGACTTAAGTCACAGCCTGACTCTACTTAACAAGCCGTGAACAAGGAAATCTGGCAACCCTGGTTTCACTTCGACCGATACCTTATCGATACACGTTTAGCCATATGATTTACGTTCATTGACCTGTTGCTCTGTTATGTTTTTGTAAATAAATCCGCTTTTTTGAAAGAAAATATTGTTTAGTTAAAGACTAAAGTTGTGAAAAGTCTTACTGTGTGAGATTTGTAAGTTACCGGGATAATTGTTTTCCTTAGACATTGCGTAAAAACAAATATCCGTGGGTGAAAAATTCGCCGGGTTATAAGCGAGGTTAAGTGCTTTCTTCAAAGAATGGCGACAAATTCGGCGGCGAAGAAGTGAAACTTCTTACTAATAACAGTCTAACAGCTATTAAATTGAAAGATTTGACGTAAAAAAGTGTTTTTACGCGTGAAACATAGTTTTTTACGCGTAACAAACATTTTTTTACGCGTAAAATATAACACGTCTTTTTACTACGTATTTTCCTTGTCTGTTCTATATTCTATAATCAAGGGGGTATTTCTAAGTTGTAGGTAGTGCGCGTAAAGAAATTTCACTTCAAAAATAAAACGTAAATATTTTGAATATTTTCGCACCCAAACATAATAAAATTAATGAACATTTTTTTTAGGTCGGCACTAAGCCTTGCTTCGTCTTCTACAAATCGTCTTCTAGCAACTGCTTTTAGTAAGGATGGTCCAAATAGCAAGAGCATGTCGGTCGTGATGAAACTATCTGCAAGCACATTTCTTCGTTAAAAATACTTAAGTTTAATGTTACACATGTACCTGTAGTGTTGACATTAAATCCTAAATCAGGCATGTAATAAACGTAAATAGGCTGAACGTAGGATGTTAAATGAGACAGTTGCAGGAAATGTGGAGCTTCTATCTTAGCTTCAAATTCCAATTGTTTTATTTGGTCGACAAGAATTCTTACGTCTCCCTGACTTGGAGAGGAATATTTCCATTTGATCATGTCGACTAACTGGTCTCGGTTGGTGCTGTTTGAAAATCTGTAAGCCCGAAGAATTTCTAATATTTTCGCTCTGTCCATGTATTGATTGAGTTGTTGAAAACCTTTACTAGCTAACTCGTACCATACATCTGAAATAAAACTCAATAAATACAACAGTTACACAGGGTGGTCCGAACTATATTCCGGAAACTTCGGCAGCATATTCTGCACATAAAAATAAGCAAAAAAGTTCGTATAAATGTATGTCATAAAATGCTTATACAGGGTGTTTCAAAACAAATGCGAAAAATTTCAGGGGGTGATTCCTTGTTCAAAATAAAGGGTAGTTTGCTTTATAAACGTTGGGTCAAAAGTCAACCATTAGGGAGATATCGCGGTACAAAGATGGCGGAAAAATAATGTTTTTATTTTTTATCTTGAAAACGAAAAATGATAGACTAATGAAATTTTATGGAAGCATTACTGTTATGAAAACATACTTTCTGGTAATTTTCTCACTTTTTTAAAATGAGTGGAAGGGGTTGAAATAAACTACCCCTATCATTCTTGTTAACGAAATTTAAAAAAAATCTTATGAAGCACATGCAAAAAAATTAATTTGGATAGCTTGGTTTGTTTAGATACTTTTTTATCTCTTGTGTTTCTTTGATAAAACTCGCCGATTTGAAATTAAAAAACAAAATGTAAAGCATTATATGTCAGGATAAAAAACATTTTTAGATAAAGAATCTAGTGATAATAACGCTAATAATAAGAATCTAGATAATAACGTATTGCAGTAGAGTAATGTCAATAAAATAATATTAGAAACATCCTAAAAAGTGACAGCGGCCCACTAGATTTTTTCCTAAAAAAATTAGAGCAGCCCGCTAGATTCTTTATCTAAAAATGTCTTTTGTCCTGACATGTAATGCTTTACATTTTATTTTTTAATTTCAAATCGGTGAGTTTTATCAAAAAAATACAAGAGATAAAAAAGTTTCTAAACAAACCAAGCTATCCAAATTAATTTTTTGCATGTGTTTGATAAGATTTCTCTTTAAATTTCGATAACAAAATGATGAGGTTATTTTCAACCCATCCACTCATTTTAAAAGTGAAAAAATACCAGAAAGTGTGTTTTCATAACAGCAATACTCATAAAATTTCGGTAGTCTTTCGTTTTCGTTTTCAAGATAAAAAAAATAAAAACATTATTTTCCGCCATCTTAATGGTGACGCAATACATTAACACTCCCTGAATGGTTGACTTTTGACCCAACGTTTATGAAGCAAACTACCCTTTATTTTGAACAAGGAATCGCCCCCTTATTTCGATTTTTTCCAAATACTTTCCGAAGTAACGTCAATATTTGGATGAAAATTGGTACCTGGGAGTTTTTTAACATGAGAAATTTGATTTTGATGTCAATATGACTCCTATTAAGGAACGCCATCTACATGTATTTTAACTGTTTTTTGTCCGTATCTGTATAAAACTACGTAGTGCAAAAATATATGATAATTTCGGTTCCAAATATTCCGATTTTTACCAAGATACTTTTTTTACGTAAAAAACGTCACAAATGTATATTTTTTTACTCGGTAGTTTTATACAGGTACGGACGAAAAGTTATTACACTTCAAACCAGTTAAAACATATGTAGGTGGCGCCCTCTAGAAGCAGGAGTTATATTGACATCAAAATCAAATTTTTCATGTGAAAAAACTCCCAGGTACCAATTTTCATCCAAATATTGACGTTACTTCAAAAATTATTTGAAAAAACCTTCTACACCCTGTATCTCCGAGACTAAGCATTTTAGGAAGTACATTTATACAAACTTTTTACTTATTTTTATGTGCAGAATATGCTTCCGAAGTTTCCGGAATACAGTTCGGTTCGGACCACCCTGTATATTGATTTGATTTTATTCAATACTTGTTTCTGGAAAGGTGATCGGTTTACTGATCCCTGTTAGTATCGGTACTTGAAAGAAAGTGGCTTCCCTAAAGGCTTTTGAAGGATCGTAAGGAAGATAACGATTATTCTCGGGTAAAAAGTTATCTACTACAGGTAAAAAGGCATCAGTCCACTGCAAGGACTAAAAACACACATTATATTATTAACAGAATAATTTAAATTATCATAACTTTACCTCGGAGTACTCTTGTAAAGTCTGCAATATATCTTCGGTTTTTTTGCTTCGCAAACACCTTAAATAATCGGTGGTGTACAAATTGCATCCTAAGATTCGTAGCATTTCGTTTGAGGCTGCTATTGGGTCATTATTTACCTGCCATGGGGCTAAAGCGCTACCCGATATTAGAACAGCCCTTTGAAAAAGACCTACAATATCATGATTTAAAAAAAAATGAAACGGTAAAAGCTTTATAATAACCAGAGGTTCTCGGTGAAATTAGATGCAAAGCCACACTCACAGCTCCGGATAAACATCCAAACAGAGTCACTTTTTCTGGATCACCTCTAAAGTTCTTTATGTTCTCTTTGATCCAGACGATCGCGTAGTATTGATCTAAAAGTCCCAAATTCCCTCTAGCTTCGTTAGTTCCAAGACAAAAGAATCCAAAGATATTTAGTCGGTAATTCACTGTAACCAATATGACTCCTTCCGATGAAAAATCTTGCCCTGGCAAGTAAGGCAAGTCGCTGCTTTGGAAAAAATCAATGCCTTCGAACAAAACAACTACAGGCAAGGGTGCGTAACTTCCCGTGCTCTAAAAATATACAGGGTGTCAAAAAATAATGTATCTAACTTTGGAGGGTGATTCTACGGATAGAAATAAAACAAAAAGTTCCTATGAACATATGATTAAAATAATTCCTGAAGAAGTTACAGTCCTCGAAAAATATTCAGAATAAAATGGTTTATCAATGTTCTTAAAAATAAATAAAATATATTATTTGATTTAACCTTTCGAGTGCTGTAAGTTCTTGGGAAGCATTTTAGAGCATAGGTTCATAAGAGAAACATTATTTTTTTGACACCGTGTGTATTTTTATGTGCATGCGTTTTAATAAAAGGATTAAGGCTTTATACCACTGGAGACCAAATGTTTAAGTAAAGGCAATCTTCGCTGTAATTTGATTTGATGGGTAATTGCGCGCATCTTGGAGGGTGTTTTGTGGCTTGGTAAGTACCATTCCACCCCGGATGTCTCTGAGGAGGAGAAAACCGAAGATTTCCCACGGGAGGAGCTGCATAAGGCACTCCAAGAAAGCTGTTAACAATTTTTCTCGACTCGGTGTATTCAGTTTTCTGCATGTATAATTACACGAATTAAAATTAATTTACTTATGCCTAATTTATATCTTACGCCTTCTATAAGTCCTTGTTTAACTGACACAACGATTTTCCGATCCTGCCACAATTGACCGAAACCGATCTTCATCATGAACGAAAAACAAAGAAAAAAATCGCATATACGCATTGCTGATGTGTAAATCAAAAAGAGGGTTTATATTGCAAATACTACACGCAACATATTTTTGTTGAACTGAAACTGTCATCAAAAACAATTTTTCAGATCTGGGTACTCGCATGTCCATGTAAAGCTTCCTGTGTTTCAGCCTTTTGTTCTAATATCCGGTCATAAAGCAGAATTGGTGATACAAAAACGAAATATGAGAACATAATGGGTTATTTAACAACATACCTACTATCCTACTATAGTAGGAGAGCCCAAGCGGATATTTTGGGATTTACTCAAGCACGGCAAAATAACAAGGGGAGACACATTGCACTCTGTTAAGTACCCCCCCCCCCCACCCCTATACATAAATGATACATTTATATGATTAGATTCAAAATACGGATTGGAAAGAAATAATAACAGAGTTGGACTTCCTTTCGTAAAACCCACTTTCTTACAAAACCAAAAGACTTACCGATTTACCTATACCGATTTTGTTAAAACTGTTGTTGTTTACTAACTAAAAGGCGTAGAATAAGAAAATATAGACCATTGAAATCTTACGGGAACAGTAATGGATGTAGAAGACATTTTAATCATCATCAAAAATAGTTCAAAACAAGGATCCAAAAAATTAGTTTTCCCACAAAACCAAGATAAATAAGCCTTTAAAGGTGTGTATGTCCTGAATCTAAATAAAATTTCCTACAAATGCTGGAATTTTCATAATTTTATGGCTATGTTTACTATTTTTCTAAGGCCTTTGGATATGTGTAAAAAATAGCAAAAAAAATGGAGATTTTTTCGACTTTTTTCCATACGTTGTCCATGAGTTTCTATACGTTTTCCATAGTCCACTAGTTTCCACAGTCGTGAAAATTGGCCATTTTTGGTCATGTCACCATTTTTTTAAAACCGCTGTTATTTACTAATTAGAAGGTGTAGAATAATCAAATATATACTGTAGTCTTACGAGAATAGTAATGGATATAGGAGACGTTTTAACCGTCATCAAAAATAGCTCAAAACAAAAGTCCAAAAAATTAGTTTTCCCGCAAAACCAAGTACA
Source organism: Sitophilus oryzae (assembly GCF_002938485.1). Classification (NCBI taxonomy): domain Eukaryota; kingdom Metazoa; phylum Arthropoda; class Insecta; order Coleoptera; family Curculionidae; genus Sitophilus; species Sitophilus oryzae. The sequence goes on from NW_022146105.1 coordinate 5,080,583, forward strand.
TATTCTGAATCTACATGAAATTTCCTACAAAAGCTCAAATTTTCATAATTTTATTGCTATATTTACTATTTTTATAAGGGATTTGAAAATGACTAAGGTATAGCCAAAAATTGGGCATTTTTCCGAATTTTTTTCATACATAGTTGTGAAAATTGGCGATTTTCGTCATCTTACCGATTTTGTTAAAACTAGTGTTATTTACTAATTTAAAAGGCGTAGAATAAGAAAATATAGGCCATTGTAGTCTTACGATAATAATAATGGACATAGCAGACGTTTTAACCGTCATAAAAAATAGCTCAAAACAAGGGTCCAAAAAATTAATTTTCCGACAAAACCAAGGTATCTAAGTCTTTATTTCTGAAACTACATAAAATTTGCTACAAATACTGAGATTTTCATAATTTTATTGCTATGTTTACTATTTTTATAAGGCCTTTAAAAATTAAAAAAAAAAAAAAAATGGGCATTTTCTTCAAGCGTGTAGGGCAGGCGATCAGAGTAGTAAAAAAATATTGGTCCGGGAGCGAATTCCCATTTAGCATCTCAGGCCTCCCTACTACTACCGGTTTTATTTTTAAGAATAATCGACAAAAATTTCTACATTTTTATTTATTTATTTCTGTTCGCGCGGTTAATTGTAAGAGGTATTTTAATTTGTATTTCAAGATCAAAATAAGAGGTTTAAAGCAACTTGATAACATATGTTGTTTTTAACTGGCTAGATTGGTCAAGTCCGAACCAGAGCCTTATTTGGAAGAAAATGAAATTTCTTTTTAGGTCGCATTACTCAGAATCGGCTATTATATCGCGCCAAATGTTCAGTAAAAAAATGTGTCGACATGGTACAGTGGCTTTGTGAAGAATTTCATTTTCATTTGGAGATTTTTTTGATAAATCCGCGGAAAAGAGACATTAGATTTAAACAAAAAGTCGTCCGAAATTGTTGGCATATGGCTAAGTGCTAGAACTGCCAATGCCATTTTTTTTATGTAGGTCAACTAATTTTCTTTAAAAATTTCAGTAAAATTCCAAAAAACTCCGCCTCAAGTCAAAGAGCGCGCCTGTTGTTCAGACTAGAAAATAAATTTGAAAGGTACAGAAACGAAATTATAATTATTATTATAAAGAGAATAATTGTTCTTAAGTACAGTGCCGGTACAAAGGTGTAAAAATAACTGACTTAAATGGGGATTCAACTTTAAAAAAGTGGGGTTAACTTTAATGAGACAATCTATAAACAACTAACTCATGGACGGAGATCTATTCTTAGTTTTGAACATATCTTTAGTCAGAGTTGATCGTTCGTATCCAGCACGAAAATCTGTGAAAGTGCAATGATTTTAAGGATAATTTTTTAAGTTTTCTCTCTTAAATCAATCTGAATAGGTAAGCATTCGGCTTTTGGTTTTTTACATTTTTTTTTCTAGTGCTTATATGTTATCTTTCGCTGCGATTTTTCAAAGCAGTCGATATTTTTAACCGCTGTATAATTAGTACAAAACAAAATTGTTAATAAAACTAGAGAGCTCTTGACATTTAGGGGTATTTTTGGCCGCTTTGTGGACACGCTAATAAAATTCGAATTTGCACTTTCATTTAACCAGAAAATGTGGAATTATTTTTTTATATAACAATAATAAACCTAGGAAATTCTTTTAGGCGAATGTTAAAATAAAACAAATAAATCCGAGATTTTTTCGTAATCAAAAAATTGGAGAATTAAGGATTATCCGTGTATTTTAAAATATGATTCATATCAAAAAACGTGGTCAAACTATATTTAATTTTTTTTTCAGATAGAGAAAATAATATAGGTATCTGATTATATAAATTATAAAATTTTAACATAAAAATTTAATCGATTCATTACTAGTATTAAATATTTTTTTAGTAATTATTTATAAAAGAGTTTAGTAATAAAACGTATAATATAATTATAAAAAACAGTCTTGGATTTTTTTAAAGAAATTCAAATGAAGAAATATGTATTTATGTTTCGTTTACTCACTAAAAAAATTCAAATAATCTTTGTAAACAATTAAACCGAGCTAAGCTGCCTCTTTGAAGTAAATCTGCCAGGAATTTCTTCACAGCAAAAGTTTTATTTTTAGTTTCTTTATATCTAAAAATCAAATGCAGGGAATTGTTTATAGACAAAAAAACGGATGTGGTTTTTTCCTGTTACTAAACCGCTTGAGATAAGGTTTTGAGAAACATAGATAACAGAAAGAACATAGTCTGGTTTTACCGCTAATTTGAGCAAATTGCCATCAGTTGTTATTGGTTACTAATAAATTAAATTAAAATTATACTAAAAAAATTGCCAAAAAGTTTAGTTTTTTGGCGAATGCGCCAGGCACAGCGCGTTTAATTTTTTTAATAAGGGTATTGATATTTCTGTATTAAATACGTTTGCATATGTGTATGGCAATAAATATTCGAATAAAAAATACCTGCCCTGCAAAAACAAATTCTGTATGACAATAATATCCTATAATTTAAAATTTATTAGAAATTATTAAGTATTTGTAAATAGTAATTCAGATTAGAGCTAAGTGGTTTAGAATTTACCGAGATTTTATGTTATATAAATTAATTTGGTGGACATGCATCTCCGAAATTGCAAATATGTATTGTATTTCTTTCCCTGTACTTAATTTAATTATATTTACTCTGTAGATTTTTCTTAGTTGTTGATTAATAAATGGGTCGACAGATAATGGTGCTGTTTCTTGGACAAAGCGTCTTTGTTTTTATTGATAAGATGGCAATAAACTTATTGAATATAATTCTCATTAAATGTGTTAAAGCTTTCCAATGTTCATGAATCAATAATATTTAAATTAATAAGCTACTGGGTCAAAACAAGGGTTCAAAAAATAATTTTCTCACAAAATCAAGATATATAAGCCTTCAAAGGTGTACATATTCTGAATTTACATAAAATTTGCTAAAAATGCTGAAATTTTCATAATTTGAAGACTATGATTACTATTTTTTTTAAGGCATTTGAAAATGTGTAAAAATATAGCCAAAAATTGGACATGTGTGTTTTGTTAAAACTGCTGATAGGTACTAATTAAAAGGCGTAGAATAAAAAAATATAGGCCATTATAGTCTTACGAGAACTATAATGGATGTAGACGTTTTAACCATCATCAAAAATAGCTAAAAACAAGGGACCAAAAAATCAATTTTCTCACAAGATCAGGATATCTAAGCCTTTAAAGGTTAATAAGTTATATATTCTGAATCTACATAAAATTTGCTACAAATGCTGAAATTTTCATAATTTTATGACTATGATTGCTATTTTTCTAAGGCACTTGAAAATGTATAAAATATAACCAAAAATTGGGCATTTTTTCGACTTTTTTTCATTTTGTTAAAACTGCTATTATTTACTAATTAAAAGGCGTAGAATAAGAAAATATAGGCCATTATATAAAGTCTTACCAGAATTAATTTTCTCAAAAGGTCAACATATCTAAGGTTTGACAGTAATATAAAAATTTAATTAAATGTATATATTCTGAATCTACATAAAATTTTCTACGAATGCTGTAATTTTTAAAATTCACGACATCTCACTAGGGGGGGGGGGAGTAAAAAAAAGTTGGGGTAAAAAAATCTAACCGCCCTTTAATTTCATCCCTTCCTCAGGGGTGGTTACCGTGAATTAAGTGGTCAGTGCGCCGGTGCGCGGGGTACCATCAGTGATCGAGCAAGATGAACTCCTATCCCCCCCAAAGCGGAGACACCGGTTTGAGACCGGTTGACTCCGCTCCGGCATGCATTCTACAGCGCGATGCCGATGACGACTTAGACGACGAGATGGTAACAACAGAACGGGAATTGGCCGAAGATGCCCAATGGAAGAAGATCCAGCAAAACACTTTCACCAGATGGGCCAACGAGCACCTCAAAACCGTCTCCAAGCACATCGGCAACCTGGAGACGGACCTCAGCGACGGTCTGAGGCTCATCACCCTCATCGAGGTGCTCTCCCAGAAGAGGCTGCCTAAACACAACAAGAAACCGTCTTTCAGGTCGCAGAAACTGGAGAACGTTTCCGTAGCTCTTAAGTTTTTAGAAGAGGAAGGCATTCGGATTGTTAATATTGGTAAGTAAACAAAAACAAATTTTTTCATTCCATTTATATACTTAAATACGTTTAACTCAAAAAAAAATCAAATCTTATGTACTTGAAAAATTTTTGAAAAATATACAACACTTGTTAGATGAGGAGACAACTTTATGAAGGGTTTAAAATTATAGTAGTTATACTTTATATACAGGGTGTTTCAAAACATGTGCCATCTCTCGTGGTGAGATTCGTCACGTAAAAGTAAGATCTATTTTTCATATCAACATAGATCCAACAGAAAATTAAAGTCTTCATTTTATCTTGAATTAGGTATTATATAATTTTCTTCCAAGTGCTTTTAACGATTCGAATAAAATTTTGACGATAAGAGTTACTATAAGTATATTACTATAGGTATGACGGACAGGGTAGTCAGATCCGCTATCGTTATATGTCTTGGTGCAATTCCCTAGCCTCGACACTACAGCCAGGGACAAGACAGCGAGATGCTCCTTAGACTCAGCTAAAGTGCTAGAAGGGATTCCTCCTAGCACCTGACTAGGAACTCCTCCACCAACGACAAGATCTTGCACCTCCTAGGGGAATCGCACTTATAATAACTTTTACCCGTAAAATTTAATTCGAATTGGCCAAAAGCACTTGGAGGAAAATTATAATAAATGGATAAAAAAAGAACTGTAACTATGAAACAAAGCAGAATCGGATAATATATCTAATAAAAATAAATCTTATTTTTTAATTTAAGTTTTTTAAAACACCCTGTATAAAAAAGTCAATATTTTATAGCGCATATACTGATAAGGCTGCTGTAGTTTTTTACTAACCAAATGAACTAATGTGGTAATTTCTATACATTGCTGTGTGTATTCGGTAAAAAAAACTATTAAAATGATGGAATATGTATTTTTAGATATCTCTGCACCTTATCAGTAAATTGTATAACAATTTGTTTATTTAATTTCCCGTACCTTGCAAACGTTCAGATTTGTACAAATATGTTTCGTACTTTTAAATTATTTATAGTAAAATATTATTAGAAACATTAAAAAAATGCATACAGACGCCTAGGTATAGGTAGCTAAATCAATGAAGTCCGTTAAAGGAATAAATTTTAATAAAACCGTTTCTGTTAATCATTTAAAGTGACCATGATGATTTTAACGAAATATTATTCACTATACGTTCACTCATTTCTATTTTTAGCAACTTTTTTATTTTTCTTCCTCCATAACTAAACTATAAACAATTTATTATTCAACAATTCAATTTTATAAAATTCAAAAAATTTGGTATTACAGAAGCATATTTTTACTATTCTCCTTTTTGCAATTGAAAATAATGATTTTACTTAAAAGAAACACTAAAACACACTAAAACATTTATTTAAGAACATACTTATTTATCGACACAGATAGATTTCTTTATCGCTTTATACATTTTTCGGTCGACGTAGAATGCATCCATTCATGAGGCCTCTTGTTATTTGGATGTTAAACAGACCCATATTCTTTTTAATAAATAGAATAAATGATGTCATGCCATTAGCCATGTCATACAGAGTCATTTAAGCCACTTTACGCAGGAAGATTGTTCAATATTATTCATCATTTTCGTTTTACTTCGTCTAACTATACCAAAAATCATTTGATCCCATACTAGACTGAAAAATGCCGGTGATTTATCGGGAGCTATTTTATCTATAACTATTTTTGATTGGGCATCTATTAATATAAAAAAGGATGCTAATTAAATATGCGTACCAAGACGAAGGTGAAAAACGTTTTTTTGTCACTTATTTTTAAATTTATTTGTTTAAGACATTTCAAAATTAACCGTTAATAATTAAATATTTACAAACTGGTTATATGATTAAATATAGAGGGTGTTTGAGAACACATGCCATCTCTCGTGTGGAAAATCCTCACGTTAAAATAAAATTTATTTTTCATATCAACATAGGTCCGATTCTGCTTTGTTTTGTAGATGCAGGGTTTTAAAGTCTTCATTTTTTTTTCAATTTATTGAAACCAACCTACCGCAAATCCAAGTAAAAAAGTAATGTTATTTAAGATAATTACAGAAGACCTAATTTTAAAAAGTTTTAACATTGTGTATCTTTAAAACTATGCATTTCCATACCTACGTTTATGGGAACTTTTTTTCATATTTTTTGATAAGGGAATCAATCAGTACTTATTTAACACTTTTGCAAGTTAATGATATTAATTTTTTTTAATAAGATATTAACCCCCGTAGCTATGCCGATATGAAAAATACATTTTATTTCTACGTGAGGAATCTCCCCACGAGAGATGGCACATATTTTTTGAAACACCCTGTAGATGTCCAGTATAACGCGACTATTTATGGTAAATACTTATTGTTGATGGCACCGGCCTTGTGGTATAATTAAGTAACGATTTTTATCTATCTGTGTGATTTTTTTTAACGTGTTGCAATTTAAGTTTTTGATAATTTTATTTGATTTTATTCTCTATCTAAAGTGCTTTTTCATATTTTCGACTCTGTAAACACAACTGAAATCACATCTAAAATATTTGCGGTGTGAAATCATCTTATAGGGTCATTGGGGCTATGTTTGAAGTTCTTGGTAATGGAGATATCGTCATAGCTGGCGTCACCGTTTAAAAAAAAGGAAGACGGCATAATTCTTTGAAAATTATCATTTTTCCGGATTTAATATTCCGGCACTGTAGAATCCTTTCTTGATTCTTGATTTAACACGTTAGTGGTAGTATAAATATTATGTGGTGTTAAGATGCAAAAACTCTTCACGTCTGTCGACTTTTGCCCTTGGACCAGGCTTACGTAATTCTTCTTCGAATCGAAGAACGGTTCGAACAATGTATGCATTAGCCTGCTCTTATGCATTAGCTGCTCTTAATTTATTTACTGTTTGATATATCTTTTGACATATATAGAAAATGCATCAGCCCATCTTTAGAAAATCGTTTTACAGTTTGCCTCTCTTCGAATTCCGTTAATGTGGCCACTACTTTTTCAAACTAGGCCATTTATGTCTCGATAGAATTTTCAAGGCAGCGACGCGACGGTTTACGTCTATCTAGACCAAATACGACCGCCTTCAAGGATGATGTACCAAAATTTAATTGATTTAATTGCACAACGCCTAATTTTCACCGCGAATAATCAAAGCCAACGGCCCATAATCATTTAAAATATACAGGGTGCGTCGCAAAAGTGGCTCACCCCTATAACTTTTTTATTTTTTCAGATAAACAAACGAGATTTGGTATGTTAGTATATGACATAAATTAGGATTGACTGACGTATTCAATAAAATTGTTTTCAGTCACAACTTTTGATTTTTAAATGGCACCCTCGGTATTTTTATACTTCATTTGATAGAAAATGACACTCTGAATAGAATGCCATATCATATGTCAACTTTTGACATACTCGCTTAAAGCAAAATAAAAACACTAAATCACCACAATACACCAAAACACTTTTACTTTTACACTGGACGCGCGTTTCGCTAACCATGTTAGCATCATCAGCAGATGATTATAAACTGCTTGATGCTAACATCCAGTGTAAAAGTAAAAGTGTTTTGGTGTATTGTGGTGATTTAGTGTTTTTATTTTGCTGTGTAACACCAAAGGTTCCAACCCTCAACTGTAATACTCGCTTAATAAAAAATTGTACTTTAAATTTTAATCTAGAGTGCCATGGCTATGTTAAAAACACAAATTTTTAATCAAGAAGTTGGAAAAATAGATTTGATCGTCTAATGTTTTTTTTGTCTTATCCTGGCCTGTTAAAAGATGCCTAAATCGTATTTTTAATCATATCTCAATTTTTCCAAATGGAACAAGGGTGGCTGATTATCATATCTGGAAAAAACATTTTTTTACAAATAATTTGATACCACACACTTGGTATTTCGACTCAAATTTTCGTTATGAACCACATGTTACAATTTCAAATAAACCATATTCGAAAATGTCAAATGTTGACATTTGATATGTCATTCTATTCAGAGTGTCATCTTCTATCTATGGAGGGTAGAGCTACCCTCCATACTTCTATCAAATAAAGTAGAAAAATACCGAGGGTGCCATTTAAAAATCAAACGTTGTAGTAATTTCCGATGAAACAGGAAGTGACCGAAATCAATTGAATACGTCAATCAATCCTAATTTATGTCATATTTTAACATACCAAATCACGTTTTTTTAACTGTAAAAATAAAAAAGTTATAGGGGTGAGCCACTTTTGAGACGCACCCGGTATATGACTCACAAAAAATAACTCTAGCCTTCGTCGTTTTTTACAGATTCCAGCCATATTGTAGACTGCAAATTGAAACTAATTCTAGGACTGATATGGACGCTTATTTTACATTATTCCATTTCATTGCCCATGTGGGAAGGGGAGGACGATATGGGCAATGGAGGAACAGAACCCACACCAAAGCAGCGCTTAATGAACTGGATCCAAAGCAAAGTGCCGGATTTGCCGATAAAAAATTTCACTACAGACTGGAACGATGGCAAGGCTGTGGGGGCTTTGGTGGACTCAGTAGCTCCTGGTTTATGCCCTGATTGGCCGGTAAGACATCGCACATTACGGATACTTTAGTTTTACAAAAAAATGCTTTCTAGGACTGGGACCCCAGGGATTCGATTCAGAACGCGTCAGAAGCCATGGGCTTGGCAGACGACTGGCTAAATATTCCAGAGTTAATCAAACCGGAGGAAATAGTTAATCCCAACATAGATGAACAGTCTATGATGACTTATTTGTCACAATATCCCAACGCGAAACTTAAACCTGGCGCGCCACTGAGACCTAGGACTAGTCCAAATAAGTAAGTTCATTCCCAAAATATTTAGTGGGACAGTTAACACAAATTTAAAGAAATATTGGCATTATATTTGTAATATAATTAGAAGCAACATGAATGAAATTTATTAACTATTTTCTTTGTTTATGTGATCAGAATTCCGCCGCCTAGGTAAGTCTGGCATTAGAGAAAATTGAAAAAGGCCTTCGTTAACACAAATGATTGGTGTTTCCTCACGACATGACATAGCTCTTACTAACAACTTTGCCAATTTAACAATAAATACTGGTAAAAGGAAACATATTCGAATTAGGGTATAGTTTTTACCAGTAACTCATTTTTGTACTTTCTGTATCGATTTACAACGCGAAAAATGTTTAGTAAGATATTTAAATAAAAATAAGGTTTGCGAATTTTTGCATACATACAGTTTGTTTTTGTCTAGCATAGTAATATTGCTCAAGCAAACTATCTAATTTAATAACGTTATATAAACAAACGAATTTTACAACTACTTAGCAGGATTGGGCAATTTAAGTAAACATATTTTAAATTTAAATATTTAAAATTTTTGCTTCAAAAGTGTATAAATATGGTAAACCACCCAAAGATTATAATGACATATTTTTTTTCTATTACAACTGCAAAATATTTGTTATATACGAGGTGGCTCATTATTTTTATACTTTAGCCTTTACATCATTCAAGCGTGTTTTATCAATTTTAATGTTTTTTTTTGTATCGTTCAATTTTTCGTTTATGTTTGAGTGAGTTAAAAAGGAACAACGCATTCGCTGATTATAAGAAATGCATTGCGCCTTTTTGCGCCAACAGGAATAATATACAGGGTGTCCCAGAAATAAGAGCAAGTATTTTACTGGTAATATAGTTCGACCTCAGAAACGTGTCCATGAGTTTTATTTTTGTAAAAAAATGTGTGATATTTTCCGGAAAATATTGAAAACATTTTGAGTGCCGCTTGTTCAATTTCCGAAAATTTGTTTATAGTCGTTCGAGAGAATGCAATGTTGCCACCTCCTACGTTATCTACTTTCTGTATGTTTATAAGTTATAATAGAGGGGGAAGGTGTGAGATAGAAAAACAGAGGAGTTTAAGTTCTCAAAAAATAATCCTACATAATACAGATGGCATATGAATGTATTTGGTGCTAAATACACGTGTAATTGTAGTGCAGTCAAGAATCTCAGTGAAATAAACTGTTTGTTTGAGTAGAGTTGCGGTTTTAGGTAAACTGATAAAACGACGCTAACTAATCTAACATAATGTTTTTAAATGATAGGTAAGTTTTTTGCTTAGCCTGAATTTTCCAAGTCGTTTTTAAATCTTTCAAGTCGGTGTGTTAACCAGCTGAGATTCTGGTAATTGCTTGGTATTTGCGGCTCATTATCGTTTGTAGTCGGCGGCTCTAAAAATGTTGCCATTATTTTTTAAAATTTTCAAAGTTAAATAACTCGGTATTATCTGTTTATTTTAAAAATGGTAAAGATAAAATTATGTTTCTTTTGGCCAGATCTACCACCCCTTAAAATACTTGCACTTATTTCTGGGACACCCTGTATAAACATTTAACTGATATTTTACTGCAGGGTTCGTGTATACGGTCCAGGCGTTGAACCAACAGGACCTGTAGTTGGTGCTACTGTCAATTTCACAGTCGAAACCTTCTCCGCTGGTAAAGGTCACGTAGATGTGGTGGTAGAAAATCCCAAAGGACAAAAAGAACCAGTTGACGTTCGTTTTAACAATGACAGAAATCTCACCTACACCGTCTCGTACACTCCTCAAATGGAGGGTACCCATAAAATTTCCGTCACATATGCTGGAAGAGAGGTTCCCAAAAGTCCGTTTGCTGTTAAAGTAGAAGGCCATGCTGGAGATCCTTCTAAAGTAACTGCTTCTGGACCTGGTCTTCAACCAGATGGTGTTTGTATAAAGAAAGCTACATATTTTGATATTTCCACTAAAAGTACGGACTTGTATTATTGCGGTTCTTATAAATTTTCTTACTAAATGTATTGTTGTAGATGCTGGAAAAGGTGTTCCAGAAGTAATCATCCTTGATCCTTCAGGAAACAAAAACTCGGTGCCAGTAAAGGTCCGTCAGACCAGCCCTGACGTATGGCGATGCGAGTATCTCTCTACAGTCCTAGGACTACACTCTGTAAATATTTTTTTCGCTGGTCAACCCATCCCCAACAGTCCATTTGGAGTGAGGGTGTCGCCAGTATCAGACCCAAGGAAAGTAAGAGCCAGTGGAAGAGGACTGCAACCCAACGGTGTGAGGGTGAAGGACGAAGCCGATTTCAAAATATATACCGAAGGCGCTGGCGAGGGGTATCCAGAGGTACAAATCATCGGCCCCGGAGGAGTTCGCGAGAACTGTCGAATGTCGAAAGTAGAGGGCCATACGTACCACTGTAGTTACCAGCCTCTAAAAGAAGGTCGCTACAGAATTATGATCACTTTTGCCGGGCAAGAGATTCACAAATCTCCCTTCGAGGTCAATGTAGGGCCTTACAAAGAAACCCTCATCAAGGCATACGGTCCTGGATTAGTTGGTGGAGTCATAAACTACCCCGCCCTATTCACAGTCGAAACCAACGGGGAAAGCGGTGCCTTAGGTTTTAGTATCCAAGGTCCTTCTCAAGCCAAAATCGAATGCCATGACAATGGCGATGGCTCAGCTGACGTGCGATATTACCCCACCGCTGCTGGCGAATACGCTGTTCACATCCTCTGCGACAACGAAGACGTCCCGGGAAGTCCCTACATTGCTCAAATTTTGCCCAACACAGACTATTTTCCCGAAAAGGTGCAAGTATACGGCCCTGGCGTGGAGCCCAACGGCCCACAGAAAAACGTGCCAACCAAATTCACCGTAGAGACGAAGAACGCCGGCCAGGCTCCATTGGACGTCAGAGTGACAGATTCCAACTGTAACAAAGTCGACGTGAAACTAATTGAAAAGTCCGAAGGCATCATCGAAGGAACCTACACTCCAAGAAGCGGAAGCAGACACACCGTGCAAGTAAACTACGGGGGAGTTGCGGTTAAGAACTCTCCCTTTAGGATTTATGTAGGTGAACCTGCCGATACTTCAAAAGTTTCTTGTTTCGGACCTGGAATTCAAGATGGTGTCAAAGCAGGCACACCAACGCATTTCAATGTTGACGCCCGGTAAGTATTTTTCTGTCCTTTATAGTACAGGATCCGGCTGCAGGATTAGTACGCTCATAATATTTTTAATCAAAACCTAAATTTTCGTATGTTTATGAATAGGGGTTCTCCTGTTCATAAATATACGTACAAATTATGGTGAGCGTAACAACCCTGCAGCCGTATCTCAGAAGACTATTATGACAATTCGAGTAATCTGATCATCTTTGACTCGTTTAGGGAGGCTGGGGATGGTGACCTGGATGTCCACTTAGTAAACGCCGACACGCATCAAGAAGTGCCATTAAAACTGACTGACAACGGCGATAGGACATATACCGTTGACTATGAGGCGCCGGAATCCGGGAACTACACTGTCACTTTGCACTACGGCGGACTCAGGGTGCCATCTACCCCCATCAAGTTCAAAGTCGAACCTAATGTTGACGTATCCAAAATAAAAGTGGACGGATTAGAACCCAGTAAGTCACAAAGAAAATATAGATTATTCTTAATATATCCCGAATGACATTTTTATAATTTAAAAAACTTTATCAGCGGCTCCTATAAATAGTCTGCAACAATTTAGAGTGATAACTCAAGACGCAGGGAAAGCTGAATTTGCAATATCCATCACCAGTCCATCAGGAAGCAAAATCAAAGCTCACGTAATACCCACTCACGAAGGATACCTTGTGAACTTTACCCCCACGAAACTGGGAGAGTATTTATTGGGAATTTCCTTTGGAGGGGAGCCCATATCACATCGCCCTTTTAAGCTCACATGTCTCACAGGCAGCGACCCTCTAAAAGTAAAAGCTTCTGGGCCAGGTTTACATACAGGGATAGTTAATAGGCCTGCAGAATTTGTCATAGATACGAGGGGTGCCGGTGAAGGTGGATTAGGTGTTACAGTGGAAGGGCCTTGTGAAGCTGCGATTAGTTGTCGTGACAACGGTGATGGCACGGCGTCTGTCGCTTATTTACCAACCGAAGTAGGTGATTACGGAATAAACATAACCTTCAACGAAAATCACATACCTGGGAGCCCTTTCCAGGCCATCATCGTACCTGAGGTCGATATGAACATGATTAAGGTCTCAGGCAGCGGCATTCAGCTACATGGTAAACTGGTGTGCATAGAGACGATTGATTTGATTTGATGTTCACTAATTAACCCAAAGACAAGTCCACTGTTGTTAGCCCTCCCTTTTTCATGTCGATTTTATTTTTTACTAATATTTTTTTTAATTCCGTAGCTTCTTAAATCTGATATAAGAGGTCATGAAATTTCTGTTTTCCTGTTATTGCTTTCGCTTCAATGTTTAAAATATAACTATTATTATATGGTACTAAAGTCATTATACGCATGTTTGTTGTTTTATAAAATTTTAAATTTAGAGTAATATTTTTAACTTTATTTTTAATTTAGGTGTGTATGTTGACTCGCCCACTGACTTCTTGGTTGACACTAGAGCCATACCCAAGTCAACCAATGACGGAAAAGTAACATGTACCATAACAAATCCTTCGGGAGCTCAAACTGAAAAGCTAGTAACAGCTTTGCTTGACGGAACTTACAAAGTAAGCTACACGCCCTTCGAGGAAGGCCGACACACCATCGACATATTCTATGACAACGTGCCTGTGCCAGGTTCGCCTTTTATAGTCAACGTTCGTAGAGGATGCGACGCGAAAAAATGTATAGCTTACGGTCCAGGTTTAGAAAACGGTGTGCTCAACAAACCTAACGTTTTCACGGTGGAAACCAAAGGTGCCGGCACTGGAGGCTTAAGCTTGGCCATCGAAGGGCCATCAGAGGCCAAAATGACCTGCAAGGACAACCGTGACGGCTCCTGTTCGGTCGAATACGTGCCCACAGAACCGGGAGAATACGACGTGGCGATTAAATTCGCGGACAACCACATACCAGGCTCGCCTTTCAAGGTGTTGGTAGGAGCAGAGGTGGACGAGTCCCTCGTAAAGGCGTACGGGCCTGGCTTAGAACCCAACAAGTGCAGGGCAGGCATTCCTGCAAAATTCAAGATTGATGCGTCGAAAGCGGGCCCAGCACCAGTCGCTGTCAACATTACTTCCGATTCCGAGCCCATTTCACGAAGACCCGAAGTCAAGGATAACGGAGATGGTACCTTTGACGTGACGTACATTCCACCTGTAGAGGGCACGAATTTGCAAGCCCATATTTTGTATAACGGAAAAGCAGTACCAAACAGTCCGTTTCCCATCAAAGTCAAGCCCACTGCGGAAGCTGACAAAGTGAAAATTACTGGGCCCGGTATCTCGGAAAAGGGAATTCCTGCTTCCATTCCGACAACGGTAAAAATAGACACAAGCGATGCCGGTTTTGGTGATTTGGAGGTGAAAGTGACAGGACCAGATGGCCATCCTCGGCCAGTGAAAATACACGAAAATGGAGATGGGACAGTAAACGCAACGTTCCTCCCTGATGACTGCGGAAGGTACAAATTGGACCTTAAATATGGTGGAAAAGATGTTCCAATAACACCTGTACATATTCAAGCTTGTGCCATCGGAAATGTACGTATTTTTAAGAAATATCTCTTAAAACAACACTTGGTACAATTTCACTATTTTAGGCAGAAAAATGTACGATTACAGAAGGGTTGGAGAAAACATTATCCACTGCAGAAATTTATTCTATAACTTTAAATACCGAAGATGCAGGAAATGGCGCTGTTACCTGTAGGATTAAATCAGTGAACGGAAGGTTAGTATTTTCATTAACTTACTGAAACTGTGATAAAATCACTTTTCCCTTTGCAGCGATCTAGATATCAATATCGTTGACAACGGTGATGGAACTGTAAGCATATTTTATAAGGTAGAAGATGCTGGTGAATATACAATTAATATTAAATTTGGTGGACAAACGGTTCCTGGTGGTTTTTACACTTTTATGGTAAGAACAATTAATAATAGTTTTCAATATAAATAGACAACTTATAGAAAAACATACTGTGAAAATTCCTGGAAAATATCAAACGACTCTATCCAACATAAACATTTCTATTTACTTTATTATTTCATTTTTGATATTTCCTGCTTTCAAACTATATATAAAACAGGCTTCGAATTAGTATTATTAATGCGCACGTGACATATTTCAAATCGGTCTTACAGTAAATACGTGATTGTGTGCATGTTTTATTAAGAAAAAATCACAATTACTAATTTTATTAGTTTAGATGTCATGTGTTATATTAAGAACACAATATCTTATGTACATCTATTAATAATTCACTAATTATTTATTAAGAAACAAATATACTAAATAGCATTACAAGTTGGAAATTATTTCGCACTTTGTGTTCAATGTAACATTCCGAAAATTTGGCTGGTGAACGGGCCAGCGAATTAAAATTCTGAACATAAATAATCCAGGACTGGACCTGACTAACTTATATTATTTCGGCAAAATATAGATAACCTCATCAAATGTACCGACTAAAATTCAAAGAATTAAATATGCAATCCATCCCATTTTTTTAAACCACAAAAGATCTTCTTCATATGAAAGCGTAGAGCGGCCATCGCAACATTGAAAAATATTTTAGAAAAATTTACACTTTTTCTGTAAAGTTACACTTTTTCTGTAAATTCTAAATTTACGCTTTTTCTGTTAATTTATACTTGTAAATATACGCATAAGAAGCGTATATTTAGAATTTACAGAAAAAGTGTAAATTGTAAATATACGCTTCTTATGCGTATATTTACAAGTGTAAATTTACAGAAAAAGCATAAATTTAGAATTTACAGAAAAAGTGTAAGTTTGTGTGTTTTAAGTGGTGCATTATTCTGCGAGCAGCTCCCATCGATCTCCGTTGTACGCCAGTTATTCAGAAGAGTCATAAAATGATAATTATCGACAGACACTGGTATTTGGACCAGCTTTCAACCAGATAATGTAACGTGAAAATCCGTCTATGCAGCCTGTTATGCAAATTACATATGGCTTAAGTTTGTAATCGGCTAAAAAAGGCTAATCTCTGATGAACAGAGAACAACGCTACCTTTTAACTGCCGAGTAACGAACAGGATGCCGAGACGTCGTTGTCTTGTTGGGTAGTATATTTCGCATGCAATTTACAGAAAAATTTAAATTTACAGAAAAAGTATAAATTTACAGAAAACTGTAAATTTTATTTGTAAACATATTTTTCAATGTTCCGATGGCAGCTCTACGCTTTCGTCTTCAACTTTCTACCAGTTTTTTATGCGTCCTGACTAGATTTTTTTCTCTACATGAATATGATTAAGTGCGGTCCTGTTAAATTTGATTTTCTAGCTTAACGATGATTTTTGGCGTCTCCAAGACATACGATGCCGCCTCTAAGCGCACCTGTCTAAATCTAATTTATATCATAATTCTTCGAACGTATACATAATATACATATATTTTTTTCAATCGCAAATACGGTCTCTTTTACGATGCGGACTGTAACCATTCTCCGTATCCTGGAACAGTTCCTTGACTTCTTTCTTGTTCCTTTACTTGAGCTCTATTTTTGACAAAATTATAGCGCCCGAACTGATTCGAAAACGCCCGATCTCTTGTCCTCACCCACCGGCTTTTCGAAATTTTCATATGCATATAATTTAATTGTCTTTGATCTTGTGGCCTATTAGTGCGCTCCAACAAGGAGGTATGTTCATATAGTGTTCACTTAGCTTTACTGCCTTCTTATTAAAGAAAAAGGTAACACTTTCTAGCCGCTGTTTTTTTCTTTACGAAAAATTTTAGACCTTTAAAAAAATAACAATTATTTGATTTTTTTTTCTATCTTAAGGCAACATCTAGCTTTTGCTACATTTATTTATAGAATTGCATCTATATTTATCTTAGCCTTATTGTAAATAATCGTCGCAAAATAAACAAGTTCATATTTAATAGATTTTTGTTAAAATATTATATTTTGCGTGTGTTAAAAAAATATTTTGGCATAGTTGCAAACAATAATAGATTGTACATGTTTATGGATCTATATTTTAGCAGATACTAAAATCAGTAAGCGAGATTTTTTTGTAAAGTGCGCTGTTTTTAAATACAAATTTAACGAATCATGCGAAGGAAATTAATTTTTACTTTTAATTACTAGCCAGAAGGCAGCTGGACAAAAGCCAATCTTCTATTAAACGAAATAAAAAAGAATATTTACATCGGCTAATGAAGGTGGATTTGAACAGCATTGGGCCAGAAGGGAAAACCTATCTAACATCTCTACCGTTTGGCAAAATATGTTAGTAAACATCTATCGTATTAAAACCAACTGCCACTGTCGATTAGGGAAGTCCTCTATATGTCATTATTTGAGAAAAAAGATCGAAAAGAAAAAACAGGATAAAATATTACTTGCGCGTAGATTTGAGCTTGAAAAATGTCTGGATATTATTCATAATAGTTTTATGATGAATTTATTCACATTTCGTTATGGTTGATTAATGGCATGATACAGTCCCGAGCCAAATTATTTCGATTTCTTGTTCGGCGCGAATCGGCGTTTTTTCTAATCTGCATTAGCGACATGGGATGTCATTAAAATTTTTATGATTGCCGTTTCTATCATATTAAAAACAGTCCGGGCTGGTAATAAATATAGTACATTCCACCTGCTCTTAATATATCAAATGAAAATATCTCCTGCAATCCAATTTTAGTTCTAGGTGAGAAGAACTGGAGTGGAAAAATAATTTACGGACTGTAATTATGACTAAATTATTTGCGCTGTGCCCTGTATATATGTAACATATTTTCGACTTTAAATATATAAAGACCAGTTCTAATTTCGCATTTTCCGATGTGTTTATTGTCAAATAAAAATTCCAAACGAAGACTGTTCGCTTTTGAATAAACAACACTGGCGAAGCTTAACGCTTGGTATCATTTTCGCGGCGGGATACACATAAAATAATATTCTGTTATTTGGATTTGGCTCGGCTTCAACATATTAAAACCAATCGAACGATGTCCTGTTGATATTGATGTAAGATTTATTGCAGGCTGAAGAATCGGTGAGCAAAACCGAGCAAAGCAGCGTCAGTCAAAGCAAAACATCGGAGAAGAAAAAATACAGGGCGGTCAATTTAGATAACATTCCTTTGCCAAGCACAGGGGGGCACGTCACAGGTCAGTATTAGATGAACATAAAGCAGTTAAAAATTTAATTGCAGATGGCAATTTACTTAAAAGAATTAGCACAAGAGTTCGGATATCTAAAACTACAAAAAGTCCTGAAATAAATACGAAAAATAGTTTGTTTTTTGTGGTGTAATTCTTTTGGAAATGTCATCATCATTTTCAGCTTATTCGACCATTTCCAATTATGGTGTAGCCTCACTCACATATTTAGATACACTCTTTGTAATTGAGCCTATTGTTGTCCATTGTTGACTAAGCGGGCCCAAGTCTGAGGGAATTGATTCTGCTGATAAAATTTATTAACTGGATCTTTTTTCGTATCCACTCTATTCTTTTACAGTGTTTCTTGGTTATTCCCAGCATATTTCGCTCCATTGAGCGTTGTGCAACCTGTAGTTTCCTTATAATGTCCGTTTTAAGTGTTAGGTTTCGCATGCATAGGTCATGACTGGTAGTACACATTAGTCGAATGTTTTCTTCTATAGATAAAGTGGCATTCTAGATTGTTGAATATGATTGAATTTCTTCCGTAAGTAATGCTAATTTAATTCTCCTGTTGATTTCTGGTAGTAGAGATCCCGAGCTGTGTATTAGTTATACCCAATATATACAGGGTAACCCAGAAATAAGTGCAAGTATTTTAAGGGGTGGCAGATCTGGTCAAAAGAAAATTTTTTTCTCTTTACCGTTATTTTACTGTTGAAAAAAAAATGATTTTTTGCTAAAATTTTGAGAACCACTGGATCTTTTCTGGATTTTCTTTCATGTAAATTTAAACTACTACCTATGTTGCCATATTATCAAGAAATTATGTTTCCTAAAACTAAAAAAAAATTCCAAATTTTCAAAAACTTTTTTTCGCAAAAAATACCTC
Organism: Sitophilus oryzae; assembly: GCF_002938485.1. Taxonomy (NCBI): domain Eukaryota; kingdom Metazoa; phylum Arthropoda; class Insecta; order Coleoptera; family Curculionidae; genus Sitophilus; species Sitophilus oryzae. The sequence goes on from NW_022146105.1 coordinate 5,099,758, forward strand.
ATAGGCGTGTTTCTGAGACCGCAATATACTACAACCGGTTAAAATAGTTGCACTTATTTCTGCGTCTCCCTGTATATATTCTCCTACTATTTCCTATTTTCTTTACTTTCTATTTTGGAAATATACCCTTTTTAAATTCTATGGATTTATATTTCTAAACATTTTTTCTTAAAATAAGCCAGAGATATACAGGGTCCGGCAATAGTGCGTCGGGCATCTGTAGCTCATAGAATAAAATACTTGAGAATTTTGTTTTAGTGCAAACCTAAAGTATATACCAGGATATATTTCAGGAAAATATTTTAACTTCTATAGGGTGGCTCAAAAAAGTGTCAGTGGACCTGGATGATTTTTTTTAAACGGAACACCCTGTATATTATTGCATTTTTGGATTCCTTTCAGATCACTTTACATACACCTAAGATATAAATAAATATATTTCGATAGTTCAAAAATATATATTTTTCAGCCCTTCTTAAAAAAATTATTAAAAATACAAGAACTGTTCTGAAATCAAAACTATATTAGGTATTTACTTTAGATGGTCTATTCTTACTTTGCTATAAATATGGTAATCGTAAATCCTACAAGATGTTCAATATTCTACGCCAAACTTTCTAAAATATAAAATATTTTTTCTTTGTTTTTTTAAATGGAACACCCTGTATATTATTTGTTTATTAGATGGAGAGTTTAAAAATGAACATTTTTTGTATTTAGAGTATTTCAAAATTCTTACCGGTTTCGCAGATACACGCAGTATTATTTCATATGGCGCTTTCAATGGTAAAATAAGAGATAAAAATCATTAGGTGGCTTTGATAAAAATTTACTGTGGAAAATGCCATATGAAATATAAAACCGCAAATATCTGCAAAACCGTTAAAAATTTTGAAATACTCTAAATACGAAAAATGTTCATTTTTTAATTCTCCCTCTAATGAAAAAATAATATACAGGGTGTTCCATTTAAAAAAACGAAGAAAAATTATTTTGTATTTTAGAAAGTTTGGCGTAGAATTTTGAACATCCTGTATAATTTACGATATTCATATTTATAGCAAAGTAAGTACAGACCATCTAAAGTAAGTACCTAATATAGTTTTGATTTCAGAACAGTCCTTGTATTTTTAATAATTTGTTTAAGAAGGGCTGAAAAATCTATATTTTTGATTTATTTTTTAATATCTCTGAAACTATCGAAATGTATTTATTCATATCTTAGACTTATGTAAAGTGATCGGAAAGAAAGCCAAAAATGCAATAATATACAGGGTGTTCCATTTAAAAAAAATCATCCAGGTCCACTCACACTTTTTTGAGCCACCCTATAGAAGTTAAAATATTTTCCTGAAATACATCCTGGTACATACTTTAGGTTTGGACTTAAACAAAATTCTCAAGTTTTTTATTCTAGGAGCTACAAATGCCCGACGCACTATTGCCGGACCCTGTATAGCAGGTTTCCGTTGAATAATAACAAATCTGATTTATTGAAATAATTGGTGATGTATAGCTGTAAAATATTTAGCAGCTTTATTTGTTTTTCTTGGTCGAGGAGGATATTTTAAGCAACAGTATTTTTTGGATTCAAGATATCTTAATCCGTAATGTACGACGGGTATTTTAAGCCGGAGATGCGATTTTCTCTTGAAAAATATCATTTTTTATTGTGTACATACGGCGAGTCGGCGATTTATTGGGCATCCTGAAAGATACTGCACGCGCATCTTGATATTATTTATATCGGACGGCATTAAGAATCTTCAACTGGCAATTTTTACACGAAAAACCGCATCTTGATATTTTTAGATATCGAATTTTATCTCCACCTTAGACATTCCCTAGCGGTGCGGCTGCAAATACATTTGCTAGCCTTTCCATAACATCAAGTGTCAGTCTTCGATACATCTTGTCCGAAGTAGCCAAATCACTACTTCGTATCTGTCGTTCTTCCGTACCAGTACTATGTTTTAAGCTCTTCGTTCAGAATGTTCTCTTGGATTAACGTACCCGAACCTCCACAAGCCACTTGGAACGAGGTGACTAGGATTTTCATCCCCAAATATAAAAAGGTCACTCACTCGGAGCTGAACAAAAAAGAGCATCCGGTGGTTTATAGGAACGTTCCGTCTCTACCAGTCGGTGGTAAAGGTTTTGGAGTTGACTTCACTCCTATCACGTTTCTTTCGTGCTTCGCTGTAAATACACAGAAAGGTAAAATAGTGACCGTGGGCTTGTGTGTGCCGCTTTAAATAGTCCTAGCTTTTTCGATTAATTAAACGGGAAGCGCTCTTTTAGCATGCTCGTTAAAAGCGCGTTGAAAATATCCGGCTCAGTTTTTTTACAATTTTTTTCCAGTCAGATAACGCTGTTCTCTTTTGATCTATATTCCAGGAATATAACTATAGAGCTCTGATATAGCATAACAGACGATTATCACATGCATTGTTGCTGAAATTAATGCATGAAAATTAGAATTACATGGAAATTCTAATTCTTAACTTTTTTTGTTCAATCGGTAACAAGTTCTTCATAAGTATCATAATTCCTTAAAAAATATTTATAAATTCCAATTTTTAAAATTAGTAATTTTTTCGAACTTTTTTCAGTACATACATTATGTCCCCGGATTGTCTTTACAAAAAGAAAAGCTTTTTTATTATTGAGATTTTGATAAAAAAATGCATTTTTCATAAAAAAATTGTTTTAAAATGGTTAATTCCGTTTATACTTTTACAAATTTCCATACCGTTTTAGAGAAAATTAAAAAAAACTGAAAATACAGGGTGTCCCAGAAATAAGTGCAAGTATTTTAAGTGGAGGTAGATCTTGTTAAAAGAAACATTTTTTTTCTTTACCATTTTTCAAATAAGTCCAAAATATAACCGAGTTATTTTACTTTGAAAATTTAAACAAAAAATGCTTTTTTGCTTAAATTTTGATTTGAAATTTCTTTTATGTAAATTTAATCTACTACCTGTGTTGCCATATTATCAAAAAATTATGTTTTTTAACTTAAAACTAAAAAAAATTTCCAAAAATTTTTTCAAAAAATTCCAAGTTTTCAATTTTTTTTGCAAAAAAAAACCTATATACTACCAGTTAAAATACTTGCACTTATTTCTGGGACACCCTGTATAGTTGAATTTTTTATCAGTCCTAAAATTAAAAACGCGTTTCTATGGCAATATAATTTCGTTTTCATTCTTTGATAGATTGTTATTGATAGACTTTTTGTTAACGTCATATTTATAACTCCCGTCTTAAAATGTTAAAAAAGCACAACATATTTTATTTAGTACAGTGCTAACGGAAATGGTTATAATAGTTATCGAAAAATGTGATACTTTAACTACTGCAAAAATATGACGTTAATCGAAATTAATGATAAACATCAAAGAATGAAATAGAATTTATATTACCATAGATTTTTAGGATTTAGGAAAAAATGCAACCATATTTTCATGTTTTCTTTAATTTTCTGTAATGTGCTCAAGAAAAAATACTGTAATGTGCTCAAGAATGACCAACATCCTTGTTTATTTTACTTTAAATCAAAAATAATCTTTTCTCCATAATAATAATACCATAATACTTCGATATAAATTACTTCTATATTTAGACAAGTTTATATCTATGTGACAAGCGGTATCCACAGTTCATCCTCCGCAAACAAAAACAAGAAAATAAAAAGTTTTAATTTTGGCTTAATAAAAATATGGGCATCAGGCAGACTGCCAAACGCTACAACGGCGCGTCTCTTTATTTTGACACAATTTTTTTCTCGTTCCAGCCGAAGTAAAAATGCCCAGCGGAAAACTAGACCGACCCATAATCGAGGACAACCATGACGGGACAGTTTCGATAAAGTACGACCCTAGGGAAGAAGGCGTTCACGAATTAGCCGTCAAATTCAATGGAGAACACGTTCAAGGATCACCCTACAAGTTCCATGTGGACTCTATTAGTTCTGGTTACGTCACGGCTTACGGCGCGGGCCTCACTCACGGGGTCACAGGAGAGCCTAGCAATTTTACCATCTCCACTAAAGGTGCAGGCGATGGGGGTCTTTCCATGGCCGTCGAAGGTCCCAGCAAGGCCGAAATCAGCTGCCACGACAACAAAGATGGCACTGTCTCCGTCTCTTACCTTCCAACAGCTCCAGGAGAATACAAAATATCGGTTCGATTCGGCGAAAAACATATCAAAGGATCGCCCTTCTTTGCCAAAATCACCGGAGAAGGCAGAAAGAGGAACCAGATCTCTGTTGGGTCGTGCAGCGAGGTGTCACTGCCAGGGAAAATAACAGACGCCGACATTCGCTCGTTGAATGCTTCAATTCAAGCCCCCAGCGGCTTGGAGGAGCCTTGCTTCCTGAAAAAACTCGCCAGTGGAAATATTGGAATCTCTTTCACTCCCAGAGAAGTGGGCGAACATATCGTTTCCGTTAAAAAGATGGGAAATCACATTACGAACTCGCCTTTCAAAATAAACGTCTGCGAACGTGAAGTTGGAGATTCGAAGAAAGTGAAGGTGCACGGAAGTGCGCTGAAAGATGGCAAAACCCACGTAGATAACACTTTCACGGTCGACACACGAAATGCAGGTTTCGGGGGACTGTCTCTTTCCATCGAAGGGCCCAGCAAAGCTGAGATTCAATGCAACGACAATACAGATGGGACACTTAACATTTCTTATAAGCCCACTGAACCTGGCTATTACATCGTCAATCTGAAATTCGCTGATCATCACGTTGACGGATCGCCATTTACTGTTAAAGTAAGTTTTTATTTAAATTTAAATTTCTACTTCCAGGTGAGATTCAATTTAAAATACAATAATTCTTTTAGGTAACTGGTGAAGGATCAAACAGGCAACGCGAAAAGATTCAAAGGCAAAGAGATGCAGTTCCAGTTACAGAAGTTGGTAGCGAGTGCAAGCTTACTTTCAAGATGCCCGGTAAGAATTATAGATGCGCGCAGAAAAATATGTATGTTTACATAGAGTATTTTGATGAGCGTGCATTGATGTCATCATTACCTCGCTAAATAAATACACATCAAAAATAAACTATATTTTTATAGATATATTTTACGTCCGAAATTCAATGTGAGCGGTCATTACTTCAAAATCTTGTAAATAAATGTTTTTGCAGCGGCTTAAAAATAATTTTGTAAGATTTTTTTTTCATGTTTACTTTCTTTATAAAATAATAAACAATCTCACCAGCTAACAAAACCATAACTCGTGACAGGATAATTAAAATGTTTTAAAGTATTATATTGTCAGGAAAGCAAATATATAATAAATCACAGACCCACCAAATAATCCCTGAAGCATTGACCCTGAGCGGAGGCGTACTTTAATACCTGTCACAATTAAAAGTAAGGATAAGTGTCCAGTTCATAATTCCGACCTACTTAACTGCTATATGCCGATATTGTTTTGCCCTAACTACCTATTATTTATTTTCTATTTATCTTACTAGATGGACTAATTTATCTCTGTCTCTCTCAATACAAGATTTACAAACATATCTATGCAAATGCACTGCTTGGCCTTCCGCCCACGCACCCCCTGATGGCGCGGACTCCAGAGTAATCAGCCGCACGGGCAACAGAATAAACACAACATATCGATCCCGAGATTCGAGGACCCTGGGGGCCTGTTCCCGCCGCTGAAGACCCGGAGGTACCGTCCCAGACATAATAATAATGTCCGTTGTCACACGGCGTACGGAATCCCAGATCCCTGCCGTGTGCGACGTTGCGACATTACGAGGATTCGCGTCCCTGCTACTATGACATTACGGGATCCCAGATCCTGCCAAGCAACATTAACGGGCCTATCCTTGCGCTTCCTCAAGCTAAGCAGTACTAACTCTACTGAGAACAGAAATTCACTAATCCACCTAAAGCTTACGTGGCTATCATATTAACTAATTAGGTACTTTATAAAAGAACTATCCAATCTCTCTCTCTCTCTTGATTACAAATTTACTTATCTCATCAAATACTAACGTACTGTCTTGCCCCCGTCCACGCCCCCCCGTGGCACGGTCTAGACGAACCAGAAGACCCGGATACAGCGGCTGAATCTCTCGGGGTCCCGCTCCCGCATCTGGTTACGCCCAGAGGCACAATATAAAAACCGGTGATAACCAGGATTTTACTCCCTACACCGTTGCGACATTACGAGGAATCGCGTCCCTGCTACTATGACATTACGGGATCCCAGATCCTGCCAAGCAACATTAACGGGCCTATCCTTGCGCTCCTCCTGACTAGACAGCACCGACTCTACAGAGTAAAGAGATTCAATAGCCTATCTAAACAAAGCTCACGTAGCTGCCGCATCGGTATACCGCCGCATTATTTAATTACTAACCCTATCTAACTTTCATATTCTATATTTTGACCTAGCATGTATACGGCGCAGTTATTTAATGTAATATTTAATAATATGTGTACGCAAATGATATCTAACAAAACGTATCAATATATTTATCAAAATATTCATGATCTAATTAATTAATAAACTACGACACTTAGTGAGATGTACTCCCCTGCTTTCTGCTTATATCACTGCACTAACTAACTAATTAACTTTACTTTAACTGACACACTATTCACGCCACCGCACTCAAAACTGTACTGTACGTCGGAATACGTGTATTTTTCTGCATTAGGTAATATTCCCAAACTTTCTTTTCGAAACAGAATTGTTTCGACCAATCATCGTTCGATTTTGAACGCTTTTCTAGGAATACTTTTACCCTAAAACGGAGCGCAGGACGCCCATAAATCAGATATGGCCTGACATGCTTGAGACGCAGAAATACTTAGCAGGCACAAACTCTTAATATGTGTCGTTTTAAAACCTATGTTAAAAGAAATATTATTGGGAAAATAAACTCACGTTATAATTTTAAGTAAAGTTTCAAGCTGTTAATCATTTTGCCCTACATACTTGGCACTTGACGTTAGCACTGAGGCCAAATTGCAGATTAAATAAATAAATTAATCTATTTAGCAAAAAAAAACTTAATCTGGAATATAAGTATATTTAATGGACCAGATGAAAGTAATCCTTTTTCTATATAGTTTTGTATATTTCTCTGGCACTAAATTTATTTCCTGTTTTTTAGGTATCACATCCTTTGATTTGAGCGCTACTGTTTCATCTCCGGGTGGTGTAACGGAAGATGCTGAAATTAACGAGGTCAAAGACGGATTGTATGCCGTTCATTTTGTTCCAAAAGAACTGGGCGTCCATACAGTCTCAGTAAGATACAAGGACATTCATATTCCTGGTATAATAATAATATAATTTTTAAATCACCATCTTATTCGAGTTAATTTCAGGATCGCCCTTCCAGTTCACTGTAGGTCCATACCGTGATCACGGAGCTCACTTGGTCAAGGCTGGAGGTGTTGGGTTAGAGAGGGGTGAACAGGGTGAACTGAACGAATTCAATGTTTGGACCAGGGAGGCAGGAAGTGGCCAATTGGCCATTTCAATGGAAGGCCCTAGTAAGGCAGAGATCAACTTTACCGACCGCAAGGACGGATCTTGTGACGTTTCGTACAAAGTATCCGAACCAGGTACGTTTTATTACTACTCAATGAATGAGACCGATATTTGGCAAGAGCACGGCTATATTTCAATTATTTTGTATTACAAATATCATAGTAAATGCGTGTTAAACCGATGTTAATTACGGGCAGCTTATCGTGACACGAAGCGATCACATATTTTCGAATAAAATTAATATCTCTACACCAGCATTTTGCCAATAAATTATTTTCGGGAATGGTACTTGAAACATTTCTTCAAAAAAGTCCTATATATCAGTATTTCGCCACTTGCACTCTAAGAAAATCTAAGCAATACAATAATTATTTTTTGTAAACACTGCTGCGTTAATCCAAATTAGACCCACTTGTCAGCAGTGATTTACTAATAAACAAATTTGCCTATCGTACAAAAAATGCTTAACGTTTCGGGAAGTATATCTTTTCCCGTCGTCGAAGCCAAGAAAAACACAAAGAACAAATAAAAAAATATATTTAAAATGTCTAAATACAACTTTAATTTTTAACACTTTAATTTTTCAACAGATACGCCTATAAAAACCGTTGATGTTCTGTTAAAATGTCATTATATTAAGTTAAATTTCAAAATTAATTATTAACGACTTGATAACAATTACTTAATGAGGTAAAAGCAAAGAGCCTCAAACATTCTGTACAGTTGTACAAATATAGGAAGAGACTTGGGGATAGCACCGGTCGCCGTGTTATTTTATATTTCTCACGTCTCTAGCTATACTTGTTAAGTTGTACCAATATGATTATTTTTTATTTGTTTTAAATGTTTTACTTATGTTATGTTCATTAATATCAAAGAAGATATAGCCAGCCATACATTCTACTTCTACACATTTCTGAGCAATACATTTATTTATATGACGTTATTTTTATATACCGGGTGAGTCTCAAAAGTGGCTCACCCCCTATTCCTTTTTTATTTTTTCATATTAAACAACGAGATTTGGTATGTAAATGGCACCGTCGGTATTTTTTTACTTTATTCGATATATACAGGGTGTCCCAGAAATAAGTGCAAATATTTTAAGGGGTGGTAGATCTGGCCAAAAGAAACATTTTTTCTCTTTACCGTTTTTCAAATAAGTTCAAAATAACCGAGTTATTTTACTTTGAAAATTTCCAAAAAAAAATCATTTTTTGCTAAAATTTTGAGAACCACTGGATCTTTTCTGGATTTTCTTTCATGTAAATTTAAGCTACTACCTATGTTGCCATATTATCAAGAAATTGTGTTTTTTAACTTAAAATTAAAAAAAATTTCCAAATTTTTTTCAATAAATTCCAAATTTTCAAAATTTTTTTCTTGCAAAAAATACCTCATGGGCGTGTTTCTGAGGCCGAAATATACTACCAGTTAAAATAAGTGCAAGTTTTTAAGGGGTGGTAGATGTCGATAAAAGAAACATATTTTTTCTTTACCATTTTTCAAATAAGTCCAAAATAACGGAGTTATTTTACTTTGAAAATTTTGACAAAAAAAATGACTTTTTGCTAAAATTTTGAGAACCACTGGATCTTTTCTGGGTTTTCTTTCTTGTAAATTTAATCTACAACCGATGTTGCCATATTATCGAGAAATTATGTTTTTTTAACTAAAAACTAAAAACATTTCCCAAAAATTCCGAATTTTCATTTTTTTTTCGCGAAAAAACCTCATAGGCGTGTTTCTGGGGTTGAACTATACAACCAGTTAAAATACTTGCACTTATTTCTAATTTCTATTTTTGCACCCTGTCTATATTTTTTTTAATTTATACGACAATGATACTTTGAATAGAATGACATCATATGTCAACTTTTGCGCATATGGTTTATTTGAAATTGTAACCTGCTGTTCATAACGACAATTTGACTCAAAATACCGAGTATGTGGTATCAAATTATTCGTAAAAAATGCTTTTTCTAACTATGCTAATGAGCCACCCTCGTTCCATTTAAAAAAATTGAGATATGATTAAAAATACGATTGCGGCATCTTTTAACCGGCCAGGACAAGACACTAAAAACATTAGACGATCAAATCAAGCCATGGCACTCTATATAGAAATTTAAAATACAATTTGTTTTTGAGCGAATATGTCAAAAGTTGACATATGATATGTCATTCAATTCAGAGTGTCATTTTCTATCGAATAAAGTAAAAAAATACCGATGGTGCCATTTAAAATTCAAAAGTTGTAGTCATTTCCGGTGAAACAGGAAGTGACCGAAAACAATCAATACGTCAATCAATCCTAATTTATGTCATATACTAACATACCAAATCTCTTTTTTTTATCTAAAAAAATAAAAAAGTTATAGAGGTAGAGACACTTTTGAGACGCACCAGGTAGACGTATCTGTTGAAAAAAAAACTAGTATTTAGATATTTTATATAGTTTTTTTATTTGTTCTTTGTGTTTTTTTTTGCTTCCGACGACGGGAAGAAATACTTCCCGAAACGTTAAGCATTTTTTTGTCCGTTAGGAAAATTTATTAGCAAATCCCTGCTGACAAGTTGGTCTCCTTTAGATTAAAGCAACAGCGTTTATCAAAAATAACTATTTTATTTCGTAGATTTTCTTGCAGTCTTGAGTGCAATAGCGAAATACCCACAGGACTTTTTTGAGGAGATGAATCCGTCACAGAGATTCAGACATTTTTTATTGAATGCATTTTTCCAATAGCTGTTGACAATGGAGAAAAAAAGTGCGTATAAACGCGAGATATTATAAAAATTAATTTTATTTGGCACTGTTCCAGACAAAAGTTTACAGCGCGCATATTTCAAAGCTGTGACAAAAAAAACTTCAAGGTAGTCTTTCGAGTTAATTATAGAATTTGAATCATGTACTTAGTACTTAATAGTTGGTAAAATTCGCTTCCACATGGCGTAGAGAGAAAATAATCTTGCCATCGCACGGTCAATGTTTTCCTAGTAAGAGACGATGTATAAGGTGTGTCAGGAAATTCAGTTTGGAACAAATAATTCGTCGGAAAATGAAGGTGGGGAGCGTTCATTCGCAAATATCGATCGCTATTGATCCGCACTCGAAAAAAATCATAACCTCGTGGATTCCAGATTTATAAGTGTGAAGACAACTTAACTAGGATGTGTCAATGATTCAGTGAAATACAAATTTCTATAAAATTAACTAAGACTTGATTTGGTAAGTCCGGACTATTAAAAATTGTTTTTCCTTTTGTAAACACATGTTCCCTTGGCACCTTTGCATTAGTCATGTATGTTATGTAATAACTTCTCTGTGTTAATTTAGAGATCATTGACGCATCCCTGTTGTTTTCTAAGGAACTCCACTCTAGCAGATGATTTTTTTACAGGTGAATACCGGATAGGATTGAAATTTAACGACGAGCATGTGCCTGATTCCCCGTTCAAAGTTTATATTTCTCCTGCTGTGGGGGATGCTCATTTATTAGAAGTAGCCCAGTTTCCAGAAGGGTATATCCAGGCAGACAAACCATCTCAGTTTATTGTACGCAGAAATGGCGCTAAAGGGGACCTGGATGCAAAGGTTAGTCTCTCTTTACCGTTATAAATAGGAAAGAAATGCTATGAATAATACCAACAAGTGGATGGTTATTCAGCAAGTTTATAAATAGTCACTGTGACGCAGAGCTGCAACGAGTCAGTTTTAAAAAGACTGAAGTCTCAAGTGATTTCGAAAATCAAAATGATTTAAATCTTAAGTCAATTTTAACATAAAGTTCAAAAATGATTTTGACAAGACTTAAATCAATTTAACGTTATTTAAGTCGTTTTTATGACTTAAGTCTATATTTTCGACTTAAAAATCAATATAATTACCTTCAAGTCAAGACAACCAGAATTCAATTTAAGTACCTACCTATCTATATATTTTTTAAATGTTAACATTAATTTTGTTGTATTACCGATTTTCTTTTAACTTTATTATTAATTTATTATAGGTACATGTAAGAATAAAACCACTTAAAATAAAACGATTTATTTACAAATAATATACAATAAAAAAAATATAAGTATCAAGAAAATAAAATCACAATTTATATAAAATTAAATTTTTTGTGATACTTTCTACAGGATGTCCCATTTTTGTGTATTTTACAGGGTCTCTCGTCGAATACACCGGTTTCCTATTACGTGCTACTATTTTTATGAAACTAAAGATGAGACACTTTGAGACACGGATTACTAAAAATGTGTTTATACCTACTACTGGGTAAATGAATTTGTAGATATATAGTACGACTTTTTTTGGAACTTTAGTTTCGGAGATATAAATTTAATAAGCACCTTATAAAAAATTAATTTTATTTTTCAGAAACGATTTGAGACAGAGTTTACCAAAAATGCTTTTTATATCTACTAGTGGGTAAATGAATTTGTAGATATAGTACGACTCTTTTTGGAACTTTAGTTTCGGAGATATAATTTAATAAGGACTTTTTAAAAAAAATTAATTTTATTTTTCAGAAACTATTTGAGACAGAGTTTACCAAAATGCTTTTTATATCTATTAGTGGGTAAATGAATTTGTAGATATATAGTACGACTCTTTTGGAACTTTAGTTTCGGAGATATAAATTTAATAAGGACCTTTTAAAAAAAAATTAATTTTATTTTTCAGAAACTATTTGAGACAGAGTTTACCAAAAATGTTTTTTTTATATCTACTAGTGGGTAAATGAATTTGTAGATATAGTACGACTTTTTTGAAACTTTAGTTTCGGAGATATAAATTAATAAAAGGATCTTTAAAAAAAATTATTTTTTATTTGAGAAACTATTTACTACTGATATTTGCCAAAATGCCGCTTGACAGTCTAAAAGAAATGCCGCTGTTAATGAATTTATCAAAATATATGTAAAACTCTGACTTAAATCTTTTCGATGAGATTGAGATCTTAATTAAAAAAGCACCTTATAAAAAAAATTAATTTTATTTTTCAGAAACGATTTGAGACAGAGTTTACCAAAATGCTTTTTATATCTACTAATTGGGTAAATGAATTTTGTAGATATAGTACGACTCTTTTGGAACCTTTTAGTTTCGGAGATATAAATTTAATAGGACCTTTAAAAAAATTAATTTTATTTTTCAGAAACTATTTGAGACAGAGTTTACCAAAAAATGTTTTTTTAATCTATTAGTGGGTAAATGAATTTGTAGATATAGTACGACTCTTTTGGAACTTTAGTTTCGGAGATATAAATTTAATCGGACCTTTTAAAAAATTAATTTTATTTTTCAGAAACTAATTTGAGACAGAGTTTACAAAAAAATGTTTTTTATATCTACTAGTGGGTAAATGAATTTGTAGATATAGTACGACTTTTTGAAACTTTAGTTTCGGAGATATAAATTTAAAAAGCACCTTATAAAAAATTAATTTTATTTTTCAGAAACGATTTAGAGACAGAGTTTACAAAATGCTTTTATATCTACTAATTGGGTAAATGAATTTGTAGATATAGGTACGACTCTTTTGGAACTTTTAGTTTCGGAGATATATAAATTTAATAGGACCTTTTAAAAAAATTAATTTTATTTTTCAGAAACTTCTTGAGACAGAGTTTACCAAAAATGTTTTTTTTTTTATCCTATTAGTGGAGTAAATGAATTTGCTTAGATATAGTGGACGACTTCTTTTGGAACTTTAGTTTCGGAGATATAAATTTAATAAGCACCTTTTAAAAAAATTAATTTTATTTTTCAGAAATTATTTGAGACAGAGTTTACCAAAAATGCTTTTTATATCTACTAGTGGGTAAATGAATTTGTAGATATATAGTACGACTTTTTTTGGAACTTTAGTTTCGGAGATATAAATTTAATAAGCACCTTTTAAAAAAATTAATTTTATTTTTCAGAAACTATTTGAGACAGAGTTTACCAAAAATGCTTTTTATATCTACTGTGGGTAAATGAATTTGTAGATATATTACGACTTTTTTTGGAACTTTAGTTTCGGAGATATAATTTAATAAGCACCTTTTAAAAAAAATAATTTTATTTTTCAGAAACTATTTGAGACAGAGTTTACCAAAATTGTTTTTATATCTACTAGTGGGTAAATGAATTTGTAGATATATTACGACTTTTTTTGAAACTTTAGTTTCGGAGATATAAATTTAAAAAGCACCTTATAAAAAATTAATTTTATTTTTCAGAAACTATTTGAGACAGAGTTTACCAAAAATGCTTTTTATATCTACTAGTGGGTAAATGAATTTGTAGATATAGTACGACTTTTCTTGGAACTTTAGTTTCTGAGATATAAATTTAATAGGACCTTTTAAAAAAATTAATTTTATTTTTCAGAAACTATTTGAGACAGAGTTTACCAAAAATGTTTTTTTTATCTATTAGTGGGTAAATGAATTTGTAGATATAGTACGACTCTTTTTGGAACTTTAGTTTCGGAGATATAAATTTAATCGGACCTTTTAAAAAAATTAATTTTATTTTTCAGAAACTATTTGAGACAGAGTTTACCAAAAATGTTTTTTTATATCTACTAGTGGGTAAATGAATTTGTAGATATAGTACGACTTTTTTTGAAACTTTAGTTTCGGAGATATAAAATTAATGGGATCTTTAAAAAAAAATTATTAAGAAACTATTTGAGACACGGGTTACTACTGATATGTTGCCCGGCTGCCGCTTGACAGTTGAAAAGGAAATGCCGCTGTTAAAAATTTATCAAAAAATATATGAAAACTCTGACTTAAATCGTTTCGATAAAGAATTGAATCTTTTCTAAAATTATTTAAATCTTTAATTTTTTAACGACTAAGTTTCTTTTTAAATTTCGGAGTAAAGACTTAAATTATTTTGAAAATGACTTAAACTTCTTAAATCTAAAAGAAAAAGTCTTAAATCATCTTTCGAAATATGACTTAAAATCAAACGACTTGAGTCATTAAAATTATTTAAATGAAAAAAAGACTTAAGTTTTCTGAGAGCTTGCCGCTCTGCTGTGACGAGAGCTGTGAGATTAAAAACACATTCTTGTTAGATTATTGGCCCATCTGGACACGAGGACGATTGCTTCGTTCAGATTATCGACATGGAGGAATATTCTGTCAGGTTCATGCCCAGAGAGAATGGCATTCATAAAATCCACGCCAAATTCAATGGAGTACATATACCCGGATCCCCGTTCAGCGTCAAAGTAGGGAAAGATACAGCAGATCCCGCCGCAGTGCATGTCCATGGAAATGGAATCAATAAAGAAATAAAGACAGGTAAATTAGTCTCTAATAATAAAATTAATTTTGGACTATGTATGTTAACTAAAATGTTTCTTTCTCTATTATTCCAGGTGTCAAAACAGATTTCATCGTCGATACTGTGAATGCCGGTGCTGGAACGCTGGCAGTTAACATCGACGGTCCCAGCAAAGTCTCCATGGATTGTACCGAAGTCGAGGAAGGCTACAAAGTTCGATACACGCCTATTGCCCCTGGGGATTATTACATCAGTATTAAATACAACAACGTCCACATAGTAGGCTCTCCTTTCAAAGTTACTAGTAAAGGTAACTAAAAAAAGTACTCTAGACAACATTATATCAAATTATAAAACTGGTGGTTTGGATTTTATTTCAAATCTTAATCCATTTTCAGGAGATGCCAAAGTAGCCGACATCGGTGGCCAAGAATCTTCTTCAGTTGTGGTTGAAACCATAGCGAAAGTAGGCAAAGGCGCCAACCACAAAGGCGTCGTTCTTCCTCACTTCAGAAGTGACGCCTCTAAAGTTCAATGTAAAGGAATGGGATTGAAGAAAGCTTACTTAGGCAAACAGAATCAGTTTACAGTCTCTGCTCAAGACGCTGGTGAGTGCACAAAAGGAAAGTAATTTGACACAATAATGTTTAATGCTGTTATTTTTTCAGGCACAAACATCTTGTTTGTGGGCGTGCACGGACCGAAAGGACCCTGCGAGGAAGTTTTTATTAAACACAAAGGACACAATCTTTACGACGTTAATTACATGATTAGGGACAGAGGAGAATATTTAATTATTGTTAAATGGGGAGACGATCATATCCCTGGATCGCCTTACAAAGTTGATGTTTAAATATTTTATTTTAGTGTATTTCGTATTTGTTAATGTTACGTTATATTTGCCACACTATAGCTTTATTTAGAATGGAAATTTGTTATTTTATTGGAGGCTTATTTTTTCTTTATTTTGTATATATCCTTTTTATAGAGCAATTTCAATAGCGCTTTTAATTTCTTCCAGTAAACTAATAAATTATCTTTAGTTGTGAAGGACGTAAGGTGGAAAAAATAGTTAAGATTTATTTTTGCCATATTTTATTTTAAAAAGCTTTCCAAAATACAAAAATACATATTACGATTGTCCTACGTTACTTTACAGTATGTAACTTTTTTAAATACATTTTCTTAAAAATATAAACATGTTTTATTTCATTAACCCTCGGGCAGGTGCGTAAGAATCACACGAGCGGGTATTCCGTACCGCATTTATATTTTTTAAGTATTCTGTAATTCCAAATAATTTTATTGTAAAATTTAGCACGCTAAACAGCAATGCCGGGCCCAGACCAAGCATACAAAACAACGGCAAGACAGAAACATTCATGTTTTACGACAAATCCAATACATTTCTGCGATATTTTTGTCTCATTTTTGTTTTGTTTCAAAACTCGGAGACTTTTCAATGTCCCGTCGCGAGTCGGTAAAGATCAAAGTGTTAATAAAACTCATTTACAACAACTAAACTTTTGACTTTACAGTTGAGGGTTGGAACCTTTGGTGTTACACAGCAAAATAAAAACACTAAATCACCACAATACACCAAAACATTTTTACTTTTACACTGGACGCGCGTTTCACTAACCATGTTAGCATCATCAGCAGATGATTATAAACTAAAGTACAATCTACAAGTTGAGCGTTTATATACTCGCTCAGTGGGCACCGAGTGGGCATGGCAAAATCTAGTCAACCGAGTCAGAGCCCACTGAGCGTAACAGTTAGATTTCCGCCACTAGAGTAGTAGGAACAAAGAACTTGAAGGAATTGGACCGTTGACTCTGTTCATACTATCTTCACATTTATTAATTCTGATGCTTTCATATGCATCTAATTGCCTGTAATTTGAGACTTGTTTAATTCATTTTAAATTATTAAGATCTATACAATGTTCTTTATCAACAATATGTTCGGCAACGCAAGATTTATCCGGTCTACCATATCTTATCTGAGCTAAATGTTCTTTAAATCTAGTTAATATTGATCTTCTAGTTTGCCCAACATATTTCTGATTACAATCTTTACAAGAAATCTTTAGTTTGACTTTGTTGTACTTTTGTCCTTGCGGTGTGGACAATTTGTCTCAAGTTTGTCTTGTCAGAATTCCCCATTTTTTGTAGCAAGTTTTGTCTTGTTTTTGTCTCGTGTTTACTTTTTGTCGCCTTGGTCTGGACCCGGCATAACAAGCATACATACATGTATCTACTTTATTAAAACTACTATTTACTTTAGAAAAAATGTAAACATATTATAAAAAAAGGAACCGAACGAAACATTTTTTCTATTCAAAATAAAAAAATATAACTTTGCCAACTCACAAAAACTAAATCATACCGAACGTATTATAATAAAATAAACCAAACAGAACCTTAATATTCAAAAAAAAAATGGCGCCGGGAGGTACACGTATATTTACACCAAATATTTACACGTATAGCCGCCCATTCTAAAATATGTTAATAAAAAAAGTTGGTAGGCAGTTCTTTTAGTTTCAAAGTAAAGGAATTTTTCCAATTTTGGTCCGCGATTATTTCCCCTATCCGCCACCTGGGGTCGCGTCCGATGGGAGTTTGGACTTCTCCACAAAACGGACTACGGAAACACGGAATATCTCAAAAACTGCGACTTTGACTGATTTTGATGTTATTTACAAATTTTGTTGCAAACCGTCACGCCACTGATGGAGTGAAATGACAGAAAGACAGACGAAACTCAACCGTGTTGTCATATTTATGTACCCATCTCTTTTTAACTCTCATAAAAGTGCCAAACCATGTATGATTCTAAAAAATTGAGTTTTATGAATGGAGTGTTCTGTCTACCTATATTTAGATGTCTTTGGGTGCCACAGTCCACAGTATTTTTGTGCCAAATTTGGTTAAAATCGGTTTAGCGGTTTTTGAGTTATCGTTTACAGACGCACAGACAGACACCATGAAAATATTTTGTATTTAGGTCATTTATGACCCAAATAACTCATTTTGAATGAAATTAAAAAAAAATTCTTTTGCCGATCTTAATAGCCTACCATACTTGTTGGTATGGTCGGCTAAAAATATCTTTAAGCATTGGAAGAAGATCAAACTATCATCTAAATGTTTAGTCTTCTCCCATATATAGGTAAATATATCTACCGATATTACAATTGATTATCATTGTTTATTATTTATAATTGTATATTAATTGGGATCCTGTATTCCTGTCAGACAATAAAGTTATTATTTATTTATTTAATGATCGAAAAAAGATTTTTATGTTTACCATGGTATCGAGAGATACAAAAACATTTTATTTTCTATTAATTTACGTAATTTAATAGAGGTGTCTACCAGACCACTACGTAGCGATTAAAGGAGAATAATTATTAAATTATTCAGTGTAACCGTTAAAGGGTTAAATAAAATTACGCTGTGAATATGCGCATTTCATTTGACACTGTATTGTTAATGAATTATTCCTTTTTAAATTAACTACTACTCCTAAACGATTTTTATCTCTTTTTAACAGGTATAAATGGATAAGGAAAATCTGTTTTTCTCCTCCTGGGTTTGCACTAGAAATAAAAATAAATGAATAGGTTATATTCAGTTATATCATAACGAGAAAAAAGTGACTCATTTTCATTCACAGTATTCACACAACAAATACATTTGGAAAACATTCATGTATTTGTTGTTCCTGATCGTACGTCCAGTGAATATCAAAAGAATATCTCTGCATCAGGTGTTGGTAATGTCTAAACGAAAAATCAATGATTTTGCTGGCTTTAAACGGCTTTTGGACGAGGCTAAAAACATTGTTGTGCTTACTGGAGCAGGGATATCTGCGGAATCTGGAATTCCAGTTTTCAGGGGAGCTGGAGGCTTATGGAGAAAATACAATGTAGAAAATTTGGCCACACTACAAGCATTTCGTAAAAATCCTGCACTGGTTTGGGAATTCTACCATTACAGGAGAAATGTGGCATTTAATGCCCAGCCAAATAAGGTGAAATATTATGTTTTAGTGCAGGTATATGTTATATAAAACTGACAATATTTAGGCTCACATTGCGTTAGCAAATTTTGAGAACGATCTGAAAAATGATTGCCAATTTCATATTGTAACTCAAAATATCGATGGTTTACATCAAAGAGCTGGATCAAAAAATGTTATTGAACTTCATGGGGCCTTACGCCAGATAAGATGTACAAATAGTAAATGTAAAAATATTGAAGAAAATACAAACAGTCCAATATGTGAGGCCTTAAGAGACAGAGGGTATATTTAAAATAATTCCTAATGTAGTCATGAATATTTACCCCCTATTTTCAAGGGATCCTGCATGTAAGGATGAAGAGATACCTGAAATAGATGTTAATGACCTTCCTAAATGTTCAAAATGTGGTAAACTTTCCAGGCCTCATATAGTTTGGTTTGGTGAACATTTAGATGCAAAAATATTGAACAGAACCAGTAAGTAGTTTTTAAATAAATTTTTCGGGAACTCTTGCTTTTTATAAAAATCTAAAATAGACTAATTTGTGTTTAATATAATTATAAACCCTTTATTATAAATTATTTTTTACCAAATTACTTTTGTTTGCGAATATATATCTAGCCCATCCCTGTAACTAAATAAATGGTGCATGATTAGTTGTCTATGCTGTAGGAGTAATTTTTAAAAATTTTGAAAATGTTTTTAATTCTTTTTTTAGGAGAATTAATAGAAACTTGTGATATATGTTTAATAATTGGTACTTCATCTGTAGTTTATCCTGCCGCTATGTTTGCTCCTCTTGTGGCAGAAAGGGGGAAACCAGTGGCTGAATTTAATTTAACAGAAGAACCAGCAAATGAGGATTTCAAATTTCATTTTCCTGGCCTTTGTGGAACTACTTTGCCTAAAGCTTTGGGATACGAAAATATATAAAACCATTTTAACAATAAATTATAGTTTTATTATTAACAGTACTATTCATCACTTGAGATTAATAAATATTTGTACATAGCTTAGAATTAGTAACTTATTCTTAAATAACACAAATTAACTGCTGTTATGAAACCAGTAAGACAAATGAATATATAAGGAAGAAAAGTAACTGTTATATATCCCAACTAAATAGATGGTGTTTTACCAACATATCACGGACTCCATCTTTTAATGGCTGGTTATTAGATTCTCTTTTTTTGGGCAATTCCCAATCTGGGTTTAAATTGAAGGACAGCTGAGAAAGAATCCTTAATTCACATTTGATTTGGACCCAGCCAGGACTATATACAAAGGACCAAGGTTGATACCTAAAAATACTATTAAATATGAAAACATCACATAAAACAACTGTTATCAAACCATTTTTGTACAACTTCTCCAGAAGAACAAAGGACTTCAAGCCATAAGTGCAGCACTTGTTCATTTAAGCCAATACAAATCAGTGAGCGAAGTTTAACATCCATTTGAGCATGAGCATTATCGTGAGATAAATTAACAGCCTGCACACAGCGATAAAGTAACTAAAATAAAAATGTAATTATGATAAATCGAGTATCATTTCTTTTACCTCTTCAGGAGTCAAAACTTTTCCATCTTCATCTAATCTGTAAGTTTTACAAAGAACAAGACGACTATAAACAGAATTAAAATCTTTTTCTACTTCTTTTGTAGCAGCTTCTTCAATAAACAGCCATGGATGACAAGGACCCCCTAAATAAAATAAAGTTAGTTGTCAATTACTAATAATTAATTAATAGGTACAAATAATACAAAAAATACTAATTTACATCCCTCGAAGAAAAAAAAACAGATTTTACCTAAGAAATGTGGACGTTTCATGCCGTGTTCTAAAACTTGTTTAATTACTGGACATAACACACCTCTGACAAGATCAGTTATTGTTTCTGATATACTATCATCTCCAGCACTACTGTACTGTTTACTTCTCTCATCGAGTAACTGAACAAATTTTGCTGGAAACCAACCTTAAAAAGATCCGGTGCATATTAATAAGTAATTAATAACTCTGGTATTTTTTTAACTACCCCTTAATCCGTTTAGTTCTCCAACCCAACAGTGTTCGTCCTTTTGACTGATAACTGTAATGATATCATTTTTTCTAAAGCCCAGCTCATCATCATCGTGTCTTTCAAAGTCCAGCAAAGCTTTTGCCCGCCTTTTCCGTTTTTTTGATACATTAATATAGTTAGAATGATCCTGAGAATGACTTTCCATGGTGTAATCAGCTACTAACGATATTTCTGAACTTAGCTTTGGATCTAATTGTAAAAAGTGCCTAACTACCTAACAAATGAAATCTTCGTTTTATAATGTCCATTATTTTTAATGACTGTAACGTTTACCTGTAAAATAGCTTCCCTGAGGTCCACAAGAATCTCTGTTTGTTTTATGTTCTTGCTTTTAATTTCATCTTCATAGTTCTCATTAAAAAGTAACAACTGAATAACAGACTTATTCTTTTTTATTTGTCGCCTAAAATATATTTGTTTTTATATTATTGCAAAATAATAATAACAACACACAATAGTTTATTCAATATTAATATTTATATTGCATGAAATGCAACATTTTTACTTTTTAGTACTCAAAAGGATACTGGAATAATTCAAGAAATGTTCTAGAGTCCAGATTCATAAAAAAATACTGTACTGTGTTCTTAAATTTATATTTACAATTCTATAATTAATTTGTCCTAAAATAAACTATAAAAAACGTATACATATGATCAAAGACCGGAGAAACAGGAAAAGTACTCCAGTCGAGATACAGCTTCAAAGATGACCAAACTATAAACCTTTCCTGCCATTACTTTGGGTAGTTACTATATATTATTTTTATTTTGACAATTTACAAATAATTACAATTAATTTAGAGATAGGATATGTAAAAAAAAAAGAAATTATAATTAATAAAATAAACGTTTATTATCATCAGTGGAATTATTTTCACAATTTATCTAATAAAAAAACCTTCGAATTAAAAACTGCCAATTCTTTTTAGTCAATGACAATTTGATACAATGGAAATGATTTTTATGCAATGATTCATAAATGACTAGAAATATATATACATTAGATATTGCTGTAAAAATAAGATACATCTCTCTCAGTAATATTGTTAACAATACAAACGGAATGCGAATAATATTTAAGATTCAAAAACATCTTACAAAATACTACAAGTAATAAAATAAAAACCGTTTACTATTCAATTAACAATAGTTTAATACAATAAGAAAAATTAATTGTAATTTTCAACAAAAAGATTTTAATTCGTCATTTAACAAAAGTCCCTTGAATTAATAATTGGAAATTATTTCCAATAAACAATAATTTGATTCAACTGAAATAAACTTTTATGCAATCATTCATAATTCACTAGAAATATATCTTACTTAGCTACACAGTTTCAAAAAAAAAGATACATTTTTCTCAGTAATATTGTTAACAATAAAAACGTGATTGTGAAACAATATTAAGTACTTAAAAACATCCTACTGAATTGCCAAATAATAACGAAAAAAAAATTGTACTCTTGTCAAATTGCTTAATTACTATAATATGTATACAAAGAGATCTATGAAGTATCAACGGGAGAATGTCCTAGTTTTGGAACAGTGAGGCATGCCCATGTACCTAAACTAAATTCTAAAGAAAGTATTCGACCATTAGTATTTCTCCGAAAGATTGAATCATTATACTTCTTGCCCCTTGTATGATCTCTCTCGTCTTTTATCTCTTTTTCCTTGTCCTTAAGGCTGCAGTCCCAAACTTTTACTACACCTGATAACGTCCCACCACACAGCTCTTTACTGTTGCTAGACCATAATAAGCAGGTTACTGATTCCTCATTTCTAAATTCATGTACAACTTTGGAAGACGCTAACTCATATACTCTTACTACTTTATCATCGCTTGCGGCTGCTAAGAGATATCCATTTGGACCAAAGGCTACGGAGTAAACTTCTTTCCTGGCAGCATGGAATAACCTGACAGGGTCTCCTTTTTGTAAGGACCACAGCCGCACATTCCTATCAGCTGAACCAGTAGCTACATAAAGAGTGTTTGGATGAAAGTCAACTGAAGTAATTGCCTGAAAATGTCCAGCAAATACCCTTAATAGTCTGCCTGTCTGCAAACTCCATAATCTCGCTGTAGTATCTGCTGATCCTGATAATAAATATTTTGAATCTGGACTTAAGGCTATGGTGTAAACAGGGCCCAGGTGCCCTAATAATTTCTTGAGAATCTTGAGTTTCTTAAGGCTATATATAGAAATAGTGTGATCTGCCGATCCTGTACATAAAATATCATTGTTTGATGAAAGACTAACACAGTAAATTTGTCTAGAATGATTTGTGAACTTAATATGACCCAGGTCCTCATATCCAAATGGTGGATCTAAAGCTTTTATGGACTTTACCAACAATGCATTGCTTTCTGCATAAGCCATTAATCCAGCCTGTCTTTTGATTAATCCGCAACTAATATCAAATTTACTGTTCACTATTCCAACATTACATAAGCCAAGAGGCAACTTTTGAACTGACTGAATTGCATTATGCAATTTCATTAATTCATCATTCACATCCTTATTTACTACCTCAATTAATTGACGTTCTTCATGAAATTTATCAGATTTTGGTACACTGGTTTTACAAGACTCCTGTTGTTTTATTTTAGTAGTTTTCAGCTCAAACCATGTCTGTAATGCGTGAAGAAAAATTACGTGACAAGTCTGAGTAACAAACTTCCTTAACAGTAATAAGGATTCTGCATTTATATCTACAACTACCTTGGCTGATCTAAACTTTGCTCTTAGATCAGCATTGTGTATGCTTTTAAGTAAATTCCTTACTGTTTCGTCACATTTTGACTCATCTACTTTAGCAATATGGTTCATGTAAAATGAATTAGCTAATTGGGCTTGACCACTGTCCTGTAAATCTAGATACAAGTGGCAAAATAAGGGTCCAACTAACGGCTCCACATCCATACACTGTTGTTTAGTATCAATTTTGTCTTTTAACCAATATACAAATTTTTGAAACATTGAACCATATTCATTTAGTAATGTATTGTCTTTGTCATTCTCAAAGCTGAATAAAATAGAATTACACCTACTTATTCTATTATCTAATAGAGCTTGTTTTAAAACAACTTTTCTTGGAGATTTCCTAGGTTTAACATCGACAAATTGTCTCTTGTTCAAATACGCTGCGACTACGGATTTTACTTTGTCATGACTATTTTGCTTTAATTCATGCTTCTCAGATCTTCCATCATCCATAATATTTTGTATTTACAGATTTAAGAAAGATGTTACTTTATTTTAAAGTCTCCAAACATAACAAGAATCACAAATGAATAGTATACTTTGACACAAACTCCCGTTACTCACATCAATTTTAGAGGTTAGAAATATGTCAAAGCATTGTCAAAATGACGGATAATGCGGAAAGTGACAGATCGAAAAAAGATTTCTGTAATAGAATGTATTGCAGGAATTAGGAATAGTCTAGTAAAAAAAATACAGAGCACAAAACTAGTTTTTTACGCGTAAAAAATCTATGTACGGTATGTGTAAAACTCCGAAACTAACAAAATACTGACCTAGATAAATGTTGCTTAGGAAGATTAGGAGCTGATTCTGGATTTCCAACCAGAGTACCTTGATCGGCCATTAAATAAGCTAAATGCCTTCTTCTATATGTTTCAATTGTTACATCGTTTAAAGAACTAGTTAGCTCGATGGATATCTACAATAAAATTGCTGTTTCAGTATCAAACTAGACAAATTGTTATACTTACATCTAAAAGCTTATCAACATCATCAATGTCTCCTGGTATGTCTGAAAGAGCATTAAAAATTTGTGCAGAGTTTTCTAAGGTTTTTAAGTGAGGTTCTTTTATTTTTAACATTGCTAGAGTGATCTGAAATAAAACTATAGAACCTTCAAAGAAAAATAAGTCCCAAATCCTGAGCAATATTTTCATATGGACAACATTAGCATATAATGTTAGAAACCACTGCATGGTTATTAAAGACAATTCTATATCATGGTTTTTGAGAACTTCATCAATACCAGGCAAATAATTGGATATTAAATTTCTTAATACTTTTTGGTCAGCCTGAATACCTATAAAAAGTATTATCTAGAAGTAATGCCTCTATACCAAGTGTTGACGACTGTACCTAGCAATGTAGAACTATAATAAGATGCTGGTAGTAAATCTTCAACTATAGTAACCATAATCCAAAATACATTTTCTTCTTCCATAAATAATAACAAAGAAGCTGTTATAATTCCTAACCCTTGACAGTAACTATAAGAAACATCTCTAACAGAATATCAAAAACAAAATTATGCATTACTAACCCGATATCTGGAAATAACCAGGCCATTCCCCTTAAGATTCTCCTTAATCTAGGAATTCCTGTGCTATTGGCATGACTATAACAAGCATTTGTAGGCATTAAATGCAATAAATCTTTCTCTATTTGCTTTGAAGTCATCAAAGAATCATTGCTGGACATTTTAATTATTTCTTTGTAACATAGTTCTGAATGTTGCTTTTTTTCAAGAGCTCCACACATACGCATCCACATTTGTGGTCTTAACGAATGTGGTATACCAGACCTCACCTGAAAGTATGCTGTGTTATAAGAGAAAGGTGAAAAGTAAGTTTGGTACCATTTGAAGAAGTTTGTCAGTTCTTGGTATTTGAACTTCCACTTTATCCCATGTTAAATCTGAAACTTCCTTGCTGTGAGAAAATTCTAAATGAGCTACCCACTGTAATCTAAACAAGTCTATTAAAACAAGCTAAAAGCCAATCCCTACTTCCCATACCTATGTTGGGGATCCTCAACTAAAGGAATTCCTAATAATTTGTTTGAATTTTGTTCTGGGCCGTCTTCTTCTTCAACTCTAAAACCAAACTCATCAAATCTATATTCAGGCTGAGAGTTGGGGTCTTCTTGTTCTCTCGACTGCTTGGCCATAATTTCCTGGGGCCACATGCTAGGCGTTAAGGCAGAAAAGGGTCCCCCTGGGCTTGGTGTCTGTAGATCCTCGACATTTAAACCTCCTAAATTATCCACAAGAGAGTCATCAATGTCAGGTTCAATAGCCATTTCTAATTCGCGTTTCTAAAATTAATGTTTTATTAAAATATTAAACTCTCTAGATATAACTTACATTGTGATCTGCCTTTCCAACATATCCATCATGATTTCTAGCTTCAAATAACGATTTTGCCAAATCCATTTTGATTTTTGATGAAAGAACTATTAGCTATTTGAACGTTATATCACCGGATTCTCATCTAAATAGCATGATAACTAGAAAGAATTGTTTATTTCCTTTAAATGTCTCTTAGCTCAAAGCATGTCGACATGTGTCTGAAAGAAATAAGTTTAAAACATTTATGAGTAATTAATTTTCTTTTCCAAATTGTTATGAACGTCAAATATTAGAATCGTGTCAATTTAACAGCTGTGTTTTGACATTTGTTTATGGATTTTTATTTTAAAACATCTGGCGCCCTCTACAAGGAAACCATAAGAGTAAAAATAGATAACTGTAACATCAGGAAACTGCTAACGTATATAAAAATGTACTAAAATAATGTACTAAAATAAACTTTTTGTATATTTAATTATATGTTTGTCTAATAATCAAGGATTATATTTTGTAAATAATTTGTTGCAAAAATAATTGCTGTTTTTATTCCATCTCCTACACAACCCAGGTTAATTTTAATGCATGCATTAAGTTATTATTTAGATTATTTAAGGATTCTTCCAGATCAGTAGGGATTAGATTATTATTTTAATTATTATTATA
Source organism: Sitophilus oryzae (assembly GCF_002938485.1). Classification (NCBI taxonomy): domain Eukaryota; kingdom Metazoa; phylum Arthropoda; class Insecta; order Coleoptera; family Curculionidae; genus Sitophilus; species Sitophilus oryzae. Next base: position 5,126,485 of record NW_022146105.1, read on the forward strand.
CCTATTCTCACGAGTATTCCTTAAAAAATAATACGAAAAAATCAGAGATTCTTTTTCTTGTTAGTGGCAGTAAAAAGGCTCATTTCTCTTAGTTGTCTGGAGAAACTGCTTACAGGAGATGACCATATAATAACATCCGGTCAAAGAGGAAGCGATATTCTTAGGCGAAACGTTATATTTGTCATTAATCCAATGGAGCATGCGAAAGAAAATATATAACCGAAGAAAAATGCCATCAAAATAATGCGAGTAGATCGTATGGAAAGCCTAGTCCGACCATATAACAGAAAAATCTGTTTTGATAGCTTGTTGGGATGATTTAAAAAAATATTAGAAAACATATTATCCCTTTTACTGGTTTACATGTATATGTAGGTGAAATTAAATGAAAATGGGCTTAGATATAATTTACTATGAAAACATAAAATTGTTTAGTTTTCATTAAGTTTGGGAGTATATAGATAGGTTATCAGGTCAAGTATTTTCTAGTTTGGAACAAAATAACTAAACTCTCCATATATCGTTATAAATTTAACGTTTAATCACGTCCTTATTATATAAATTTTGTTTTATAATTTTAATGAGCCCCGTTTCCATTTAATATTACATGTAAATTCCTGCATTATTATTCAATTTTCTAGCATATTTATATAAGGAAAAAGTTTATTTTATCCCGATCCAGACAGAAGCACCGAACAGAAAATCATTACTCACAAATCTCTTGATTTAGCACTCCAAAACTTAACTTTACATTAGCTTATACAATGTATTTCCGGGTTATTTTTAAAATTATACCAAAAATATCTAATATTCGCAATAATCCTAATTATCCTATCCAGAAAAAGCCGTATTTTTGTAAACTTTTAAGCGGTCTTCTCTACTTTTTTACTGGTCCAAGTTAAATATTATTGAAGTTCATATTTTAAAGTTTTATTTGTGTTCTAGTGAACCGATTTTGATGATCTTTTTAGCAATTTGTAGCTAAATTTTTGATTTTTTAGTATTTGTCTAAATTAAAAATAAAAATTCCCATCTGTCTCATATAATTAGGAGATAATAAAAAGTCGCTACATATTGCTTATAAAAAATCATCAAAATCGGCCCACTAGAATAAAATAAACTTTAAAATACATGAAAATTTCAAGGTGCCCGTTATTCGTGCCAGTGAGTGTAGTAACATATACGGTCAATAATACTACATTTCTACATCATTCATAGGCAGTTAATAACAATTAATTGTTACATCGCGATGGCAACGCCACACGCTCTTCTGGCCGGCATTAAATTTCGTTTAATAAAATTTCTAAAGGGCTTAGAGTTTTGAATTTCACTTCCCTTTGTGCAAAACAGTGTTATAAACCTATTTAAATCGCGCTAATCTCTCTATCTCCCTTTCTCTATGGTTACGCCATCGAACTATTCGAGAGCGATCACATCAAACTCCTGTCGTCTGGTTTAACATGAACGAATTATTGGTTGACGTACGGACGTCCATTCCACTGCAGCCGGTCTCTCCATTTTCTGCACTGGCAGCAGCACTTGGTTATGTTTTCTGGATGGAACCTGATATTTGGCGCAAAAAATAACAAACGTCCCGGTCCCGATAAATCAACTCCGCGATGTGTCGAGAAAAATTTTTGTTAATTAATATTCGCTTCAAATGGGGAATACTAGTTAGTTGGAAGATCCATCTTTTTTCCGTTCTTCCAGTGACAGCTTCTCAATTTTTCCAGTAAAATGCAGCAAAAAAATATCGCTCGCACTGTAGTGAAAGAAAATCAGTATTTCATGTTTTAGCTCAAAACGGAAAAATAAATTTCGTTAATTAATATTTCCTATAACTGGGCAAAAATAGTTATTTGGAAGATCCATCTTTTTTTGTTCTTCCAGTGACAGCTTCTCAATTTTTCCAGTAAAATGCAGCAAAAAATATTGCTCGCACTGTAGTGAAGGAAAATCAGTATTTCATGTTTTAGCTCAAAACAGAAAAATAAATTTCGTTAATTAATATTCCCTATAACTGGGGAAAAATAGTTAGTTGGAAGATCCATCTTTTTTCCGTTCTTCCAGTGACAGCTTCCCAATTTTTCCAGTAAAATGCAGCAAAAAATATCGCTGGCACTGTAGTGAAAGAAAATCAGTATTTCATGTTTTAACTCAAAACAGAAAAATAAATTATGTTAATTAATATTTGCTATAACTGGGGAAAAATAGTTAGTTGGAAGATCCATCTTTTTTTCGTTCTTCCATCAGTGACAGCTTCTCAATTTTTCCAGTAAAATGCAGCAAAAAATATCGCTGGCACTGTAGTGAAAGAAAATCAGTATTTCATGTTTTAGCTCAAAACAGAAAAATAAATTTCGTTAATTAATATTCCCTATAACTGGGGAAAAATAGTTAGTTGGAAGATCCATCTTTTTTTCGTTCTTCCGAGCAGCTTCCCAATTTTCCAGTAAAATGCAGCAAAAATATCTCGCACTGTAGTGAAAGAAAATCAGTATTTCATGTTTTAGCTCAAAACAGAAAAATAAATTTCGTTAATATTCCTATAACTGGGGAAAAATAGTTAGTTGGAAGGGTCCATCTTTTTTCGTTCTTCCAGTGACAGCTATTCAATTTTTCCCATTAAAAATGCAGCAAAAATATCGCTCGCACTGTAGTGAGAAAGAAAATCAGTATTTCCATGTTTTGAAACAAAACAAGAAATAAATTTTGTTAATTAATATTTACTATAACTGGTGAAAATAGTTAGTTGGAAGATCCATCTTTTTCGTTCTTCCATCAGTGACAGCTTCTCAATTTTTCCAAGTAAATGCAGCAAAAATATCACTGTAGTGAGAAAGAAAATCCAGTATTTCATGTTTTTAGCTCAAAACAGAAAAATAAATTTCGTTAATTAATATTCTCTATAACTGGGGAAAAATAATAGTTAGTTGGAAGATCCATCTTTTTTTCGTTCTTCCATCAGTGACTGCTTCTCAATTTTTTCCAGTACGCTTAAAAAATATCGCTCGCACTGTAGTGAAAGAAAATCAGTATTTCATGTTTTAGCTCAAAACAGAAAAATAAATTTCGTTAATTAATATTCTCTATAACTGGGGAAAAATAGTTAGTTGGAAGATCCATCTTTTTTTCGTTCTTCCATCAGTGACAGCTTCTCAATTTTTCCAGTAAAATGCAGCAAGAAATATCGCTCGCACTGTAGTGAAAGAAAATCAGTATTTCATGTTTTAAAAATAAATTTCGTTAATTAATATTCTCTATAACTGGGGAAAAATAGTTAGTTGGAAGATCCATCTTTTTTTCGTTCTTCCAGTGACAGCTTCTCAATTTTTCCAGTAAAATGCAGCAAAAAATATCGCTCGCACTGTTGTGAAAGAAAATTAGTATTTCATGTTTTAGCTCAAAACAGAAAAATAAATTTCGTTAATTAATATCCTCTATAACTGGGGAAAAATAGTTAGTTGGAAGATCAATCTTTTTTTCGTTCTTCCAGTGACAGCTTCTCAATTTTTCCAGTAAAATGCAGCAAAAAAAATTTCGCTCACATGTAGAAAATGAAAATCATTAATTCATGTTTTAAGTCGAAACAAAAACATAAATTTTGTTAATTAATATTTGCTATAACTGGGGAGAAATAGTTAGTTGGAAGATCCATCTTATTTACTTTCTTTCAGTGACAGCTTCTCAATTTTTCTAGTTAAATGCAGAAAAAGCATTATTTGGGTTACACAGACATGTAGAATGAATATTATTATTTTAATTATATTTATTATTCCTTCTAAGCTATCTAATATATTCCTCCTTTGACTGCTCCTCAATTTAAGTAGTAGTTAACCGCTCAAACGGCTTAAACTAAGAAACAATCGAGTTCTGGGCAATTAAATGATCTTGAAACTTTCAAGGAAATTGAAACGTGGGTGTTGATAGCGCATTATAATATTATAAGCGCCAAGTTCTGTTTATGCATTAATAGCGGGGCGTTCGACGCTCTTTCTTTATGTCAGCGGTTATTTATAATGCTATTCACATGGGTGGTAATAAAAATGGCCCTCGCCCTAATAATCATTTTCGTCGAACAATATTTTAAATGACCTCTTTGTCTCGCGATTTTTCCTTTTTATATCAAACAAAAACATTATTAGTCCTCCGAGCCCTTTCTTTTACCATGAGAAATATGACACATAAAAAAAACGCTTCTTTAAGTTGAAATAACACTGAAAGTTTTGATATTTGAGGAAGACTCAGTAGTAAGATGAGACGTTAGAATATCCGAATTTGACAAGATTGAACATAATTTTATAGGGTAAAGTTAAAAAACATTATTGTTATCATCATCATCCATTTTTTCATGTATCGAGATATTTAAGGTTTTGTATTATTTCAATTAATTTAAAAATATTTTTGTAAGCCTTCTTAATCTATTTAAGTGATTTTATTACTACACACCTTTTAAATTTTATTATAAAAAAACAATAATTACAATTCTTGAAAAAATAAACGATTTTTTTTAATTCCAAATGGACTTACAATGTATACTACTTTCAAAAATAACATATTAGAAAAAATAAAAACAGGAGTAAATTAGTAAATTTAAGTCGATATTTTTATAGACATTATCTTTACTGAAATGGATTTTTTATGTAAAAAGTGATAATTAAAATGAAAAATTGAAATACACGAATAACCCAGTTTTATTAAAATTAATTTCTGTTATATTAAAAAAAGTAAGAAAATGAAAATTACTTCGTTAAGATCTTTAAATAATAAAAAATTATATTTTAAACTTATTTTTCTTTTACAGTTAGCATATTGAAGTACTGCATGACAAAAAAAACGGCGTCCAGTTGGCTTGGAAATGAACATTGATGACATATTCCCTATACAGCCATCGCTGACGCGATCATACGGTATAAGTTTGAACCAAAAAAGGACATTTTATATATATTTTTTTCTATTTTTTTTATTTTAAGAAGAATATAATTATATTCTTCTTAAATATTATAGGTACACTTTATACATATAGCTCTGTATGAGACTCATATACGTATAGGGAGAAATCATAAGATTAAATATGTTAAAGTTGATTTCAAAAGTTTTTCTTTTTTTTTTTGATTTTCGGATAATAAAATATTTTCTACTGGCTAGATGTGTATCTTAAAATACCCAGAACGTAAGGGTTATTAATCTTCGTTAAAGACGATTTAAAGAAGAGATGTTCCACGATAACCACGTTGTATAATAGAATAATAAGCATTGGAAATATGACCACGCTTTCTAAAAATATTTAAAACAAAAAATTCTGTGATTTATTGTTTCTAATCTTAGTGTTCTTAACCTCCTTAATATATTTTGGTTAAGAAGTCGTGTAATACTATAGTTTAGTACTTTTTGAAATCGGTTTTTGAAATATATAAATAGAAATTGAGTCGTAAACTATACATACAGTAATTTAAACACCGGTTAAATGTTATTAGTGCGGCTTTCCATGAATGTAAACTGTTTATTGCATCTTAAACGACATATTAGTTACAAACGGTTCTTAGAATAACATAAAGCGATTATTTTAGCACGCATTAAAGAAAAAAAGTATGTGTAAAAATGCAAATAATTCAAACAATCTTCCAATTTAAGAATTGATATCTACAGGGTGTCCCACTTAAGATGGATATACCTATCGAGAAATGCGATAGGTATCGCATTTCTTACCCTGGGCAAAATGTACGTCTTATAGCCGTACAGCCTCCTGCCAAAAATGAAAAAGATCACTCAACAAACAATCAAGATATTGGCTTGTATCCATCTTAAGTGGGACACCCTGTATAAGAATGTTAGAGATGTAGATTTTAAGGTGTACCTTATTTCCCATTTAAACAAGATTAGCGTACAAAAGGGAGTTAAAAAAACAAACAGAAAAACCTATTTCCTTTTTGGATTGAGTAGTTGTTAAGAGACGAAAAAAGACGGTGGTGGATTTAAAACACCTGGACCATAATCTGTAAGCACGGGGCGGTATTTTGAAAGAAGATCGTGTGTGATTTCGTTGTAATCCCTAATGTTGTTTTAAGTAAGTTTGGTTTTGTCGGTAAACGTCTTAGGGAATTCGAGAAAATGTCTCTTGTTGTTTTGGCATCGGCTGACAGGAAAGATGGAAAACTAAATTAGACATGGCTTAGCTTGCCTTAAAACACTCTTGTATTGAATTTCTGCCTAGTATATATATTATCTTAAAAAGAAGAAAAAAGAGAAAAAGTAAATCATTATAAAAAAGCAACGAAAAATTTTATTCTGGGTTTATATATTAAAATTTATATTATATACAGGGTGTCCCAGATATAAGTGCAAATATTTTAACCCCAGAAACACGCTTATGAGTTTTTTTTCGCGAAATTTTTTTTTTCAAAATTCGGAATTTTTTGAAAATTTTTTTGGAAATTTTTTTAGTTTTTAGTTAAAAAAACATAATTTCTTGATAATATGGCAACATAGGTAGTAGATTAAATTTACAAGAAAGAAGATCCAGAAAAGATCCAGTAGTTCTCAAAATTTTTGCAAAATCATTTTTTTTGGAAATTTTCAAAGTAAAATAACTCCGCTATTTTGGACTTATGTGAAAAACGATAGAGAGAAAATATGTTTCTTTTATCGAGATCTATGTACCACCCCTTAAAATATTTGCACTTATTTCTGGGACACCCTGTATAATCGATTGGAAGCTGATGCTGATGAATGCGATATCCCCCAATTGATTATATAGAATGCAGAGAAAAAACATATATTAATATTATTTAAATTTAATAATTTTTTAAAGCTTAAAACATCATCAAGTATACAGAGGCCAAAATCAACGCACTAGCATGAAGTAAAGAAGGAAAAGGGCAGAAAACAAAACTCTATTCATATTCATGATGGGCTTTAACATCGTCCTTGTGGTTTCTCTTCATAAAGGGAAAGTTATTTATATTATTTTTTAGGGCTAACTTTTGAATATATAACCTCGACAATATTTTCCTGTTTATTCAGCATCTGTCAAAATAAATCACGTTTTTACTCCAACTATTAATATAAGGCACAATAAAACATAGTTTCCTCGCTCACAACACACACAAAAAAAATATACATTATATACAAGTTTTTCCTTTTATGAAAAATGTCAAGCCGGAAACTGGACAAAAAATTGTCTTGTTTTTTAGTCTTCTTTTGGACCATTTCAATATTCAAATCTTATTTTGCTCTATATACTACTATAAATAAACATAAAGGTAGCCATACACATACAGTCTTTTCTTAAGGTTTGAATTGTGCAGTCCAAGCCTTGAGATACTCCTCAACGTGTACGAGGGTTGTCTTTTAAGTTTTGCATATAGAAACATATCAAATGTCAAAATAAACGCCTGTTAATATATATCAAATGTCAAATAAGTCCTAACAACTCTTTTACCTTTCCAAAAATTAAGAATGTTTTCATCAAGAACCAAAGGTTTCAATCACCAGAAGATACACTAACCGCCTTCAAAAACGCAATTTTGAAGATACCAACAACAAACAAGCTTCCAACGAATGCAAAAATGCCTTTCTCTTCGTGGATAATACTTCGAAAAACACTAGTATTTAAAAGTTCTATCACTATATGCAACATTTAAAAGACACAATATACAAAATAAAAAATTCCCAAAAAAATTTGCAGGCTAAGGAAAGCCTCTTGGACATATATTATGACACAAAACAATGCAAATATTATAAGAGTTCTAAAAATAAAGCTCAAGATTTGTTTTTAATTAAAACGATACTTATTTGAAAGCAAGAAATTTGAAAGAACCAAAAACTTATTGATAATAAACTGCTGTAAAATGTAGAGAAGTTAAATTTTCACCGCTTACTATTAATGTAAATTTACGGAAACTGATATGTGCCCATTCCTTGGCTTGAGGAAAGAAAGTTTAAACTTTCCAAATAAAGTTTCCTTTGTTCTAAAGGGCCTTTTCCATTTATATTCAAGATCCCAAAGGTATATTATATTACATGAATAAAATTACTACCTTTTTTAATTCCATTCGGATAAATATTTTGTCTGTTTTGATACTATTTTTTTAAATAAAGCATCCCTGTGTCCTGTCCCATGCTCAAGGTAATGGTTAAAGTTTGGTATTAGAATTTAGAGCTAATAAATCAGCAAACCCTTTTGCTATCATAGTAAAACAGGGTGCCATCCTTCTTTACCTAGCTTGTAATTTATAGTTTTCCTTTCTGTATAGTCAACAGGTATAAAGAACAATAAGTAAGTATTTATTAATGATAAAAGCTTATTAAATACGCTGTAAGTATAATACGAAAGTTGTCTTTTATATTTTGCATATAGAAACATAAAATTAAAAAAAATCTTTAGATAAGTTAACGCCAAAGATTTAGACTGCTTCTGTTAAACCTGTACTTAAACTGAATGTTCTCGAAGTGTTTCCAAAAAGCTGGTGGCGACATATGTTTCAATGGCGGGTCAGGTAGCAACAATTCCTCTGCAAGATCAAAGAACTGTTACTGCTGATTGATACATATCTATTTGTTTGCCGGAACTAATTGCTAAGTTTCGAAAAAACAACCCTCAACGACAAATACTCCTCCACTAAGACAACGCAAGTTCCCACACAGCTCGAAAAACAATCGAGTTATTAATACAAGAAAACATTGAATTGTTGGACCGTCCTCCATACAGTCCCGATCTAAGTCCTAACGACTTTTTTACTTTTCCAGAAATTAAGAATGAACTGCGTGGTCATGGAAACCTCAGAATTGGTTCCAACCGATGCAAAAATGTATTTCTATTCGTCGAGAATACTTCTAAATAAAAAATAGTGTTTAAAATATATCTACTGTTTTTATCTACCTCTATATGCAAAAACATAATTAAAATAGATACGAAGTGCATTTAACTATTATTACCTTTATTATTAAGCAAAGTTTACTGTTAATCATAGCCCACTAAGACGCAGGGATAAGGGAAGAGACTTATAACTAAAGCAGCGTAAACAAGACTGTGTACTTAGGTGCGCCTTCCCAGAATTTTCCGAGGCTATTAATTCGCGGACAAAGAAAATTGCCTCGGCTGGCAAAAAACAACAAAATACTGAGAATAAAAACCGCACGGTAATTTATTTTTAATTCGTCTTTGAATTAATACAAGACCAATAGATAATATTCGTGAAAAAATCGAACATTGCTAATATTTTCGAGCTTTCCGAGCTGGCAAAGTATTTTAAAGTGAGTTAGTGGAAAAGTTTTTACGTAGCTCGTAAAATATAACATCCATAAGGTTTTTAACCTAATTATTTTTACCCCACACCTCATTATGCGGGAATAATCCCTCAACTTTACATGTAAATGAGCGCGGGAGTTTTAGTATTTTTATGATTAGTCCAGAAAGCTCGTAGCTAGACCGTTTTTATCACCCAATTACGAGAATTATAAAACAGTTTTATGTTGAAGTAACGACGCTAAATTCAATGAAATTGTAAAAATTTTTGGATTGTAGTTTTCGTAAATACAAACTTTTTTAAGCCTCGACTATATACAACGTTTTACCTGCCAGGCTTACCTGTTCAGACAAAACGTATAAAATAAATCCTTGAGTCTAAGTAAATTTACAAAAAAATTATTGATATACTGACTGTCTTTTATATTTTGCATATAGAGGTAGAAAAAAAAACAGTAGATAACTTTTAAACAATATTGTTTTTAGAAGTATTCTCCACGAAAAATAAATGCATTTTCGCATCCGTTGGAACCAATTCTGAAAGCAGTTATTCCACACGCTTGTTGGTACCTTTAAAATTGCCTTTTTGAAGGCGCCGAAACTTTGAGCACGCAGTTCATTCTTAATTTTTGAAAAAGTAAAAAAGTCGTTAGGTCTTAGGTCCAGACTGTATCGTAAAAAATTCCGTGTAGGTATAGGCTTTAAAAAGTGGTTTAAAACTTTGGCGTTAAGTTAACCAAACATGACAATTAATTATGACATTTTATATAAGTTGACAGGCGCCTACTATGTTTCTATATGCAATATATAAAAGACAACCCTCGTACTTTGTTTCTTTCTTTTGCTGATCCTAAACCTTTTTGAGAGAAGAAAATAAAACATAAATAAATAAAAATAAAATGCCGGGGATTAAATCCGAACATAAATACATTGCTTCTACACTAACACCCTCATATAAACCGGGCAAATTGGCTTAGCAGAAGCATGGGACAAAATTCTATCAGAGAGTTGAATCTCCAGAGTCCGTTTTTCCAGTTAAATTGGAAAAGTAAGGTCAGCAGGTCCAATATTCACCGAAAATTACCATATTTTATAAATCTTATAGTAGTTTTATTACTTTTACATACCCTATGAACATAATTATATTTCCAGAAAATCTTGCACGGAGTTTTAAAAATGGGATCTTATTAACTGTCTGGATAACGTAGTTATGCCGGAGAATTCTCGAAAATAATGGCGTGTCTTTGGGATTAGACTCGAAATGTGGATTGGAACGAATTAAAAACAGGGTTGGACTTCCGGAAATCCAATTTCTGACAAAACCAAAACACTTTAATTTGATAAATCATTATATATTCTAAATCTACATAAAATCTGCTATAAATACTGAAATTTTCATAATTTTATGACCATGTTTACTATTTTTCTAAAAGCCTTGGAAGAAAAAAGTCCTGAAAGGAGATTTTTGTCATGTCACCGATTTTATTAAAACTGCTGTGATTTAATATATAGGAATACGAAAATACCCCCAGAATACGAAAATATAGGCCATTGTAGTCTTATCAGAACAGTAATATATATGTAAGAAACGTTTTAACCATCATCAAAAAATAGCTCAAAACATGGATCCAAAAAATTAGTTTTCCCACAAAACCAAGATAAATAAGCCTTTAAAGGTGTATATGTCCTGAATAATTGTAATCTGTCCTCAAATCAAAGGTCCAAAAAATTAATTTTCTCTCAAAACCAAGGTATCTAAGCCTTTAAAGGTGTATATATTCTGAATCTACATAAAATTTCCTACAAATACTGAAATTTTCATGTGGTACAGGTGAATATAAACTTTTTTTATATACCTTTTTAATAGATCTTTTCAAGAGACGCTGCATAGTAAAACGAAATATAAAAAGGCAGTTTCAACCGAACTTTTTACACCGAATTCGTTATAATTGAGTATTTGTTTCTTACAGTTCTGTTATTTTTCCTGCTGGTAACAAGAATTCTATCCTCTTTTGTCTCGACCGATCTCTGTGTTTGTTCTTGGCGAGTAACTCAATTATTACTCGCTGCTAAGGTCTCACCTTTCTAGACGATACGACAAAACGCCTTGTTAGCGGTGAATATAGTTGGATGAAAACTTTTTCCCCTTTTTGCGGAAACTACGAAACATTTTTACCGTTATTAAATGAATTTTGGAAAAATACACCATCAAGAGTTTCATTTTCTTTGCTGCAATAATGCGGAGCAAAGTTCTTTTTTGGTGATTCGATTAAAAACAACGTTCTTATTTAGAAAAACAGAACATTCAGCGTTATTTCAACGATTTAGGCGTTTTATGCAAATCAGGATTCAGTTCAAGCAAATTGTGTTTATTCGCGTAATGAAGAAAATAAAGGAAAAAAAATGTATGTATACACAAACGTGAAAAAGTGGGGTTGTTTAGGACGAAAAAGTGACTTAATTGCGCTGTGGTGCTGTCAGTACCCGCTTTCCATCTCCATGCAGCGGGAAAGCTCAGACGAAATCGGGAAAGCGCGAGGAGAGGACCGAAGGAAATCTCTCTGTGCCGTGTAGCCGGATTCTGCGTGGCGCGTAGTTTCACTGTCATGTACACAGTTTCCGCATTTCCACTATGACATTTTCCTTGGCTTGTCTCGTGGTCACCTGTAGTTATTTCGGATTTCAAACTATCGTCGACGCGCAAGTGTATCAACGTCCAGATAATTTTGGTAAAACCATTTTCATTTAGTTTCACTTATTCAAACTGTCTAATAACTATTACCAAAACTTCCAAACGTCACTATTTCAAATGTATAACAATCTAGAAATAGCCTAATAAATATTTGTTTATTCATTAAACTCTTAAAGCACTCCGGCTTAAAAATTAAGGTAAACTCGAATTCAATCTTGCCTGATTTATTATTTTCCAGATAGTTCTAACAATAGACTAGGTATCTGGGCATAACGGCAGAAAAATATGATCTATCGCAAACCTGAAAGCTTTTAAAAATATATTAAGGGCTTCGAAAAGCCAGAAGCGGGAAATATTTTTAACAAAAACGAGCAAAAATCAACGTATGAATAATTTTGGAACCTCCTTTCTCTATTAAAAAGCCATTTCTGCAATAAATCTGACATTATATCAGAATTTGAAATATTTTTAAAATCATTTCATATATTTAATTCAATACTATATGTTTTATTTATTTTTCCTTTCATTACAGACTTGTATTTTATTAAATATAGCTTGTTTATTTTCCAAGTTTACATTAAATAAATACGTTCAAGCTTTAAATGTTTTATTGGAAATAACTACTGGTATAACTTTTAATATAGCAGAAGTGTAATAAAATATATATACGTATATAAACTTTTATTGACATTTTTTAAATATATTTTTTATAACATTAACAATAGGAAATATATATCTCAAATTTAGTTCTTTCTAACTCAGAAAATGACCCTAGATATTACGTAACGAGAATGATAGAGTAATAAGAGGGAAATACTTACTACAATCTGACATCAGAAGTAGGATAGACCTACTAAAAGTACCACAAAAGCTTTAAAAAGTGTCAATATACCATGATGTGGGTGAATAAAATAAATGATAGTACCTATATCTATAGAAGAATTTGTAAATTGGGCCTATTACGTAAAAATAATACACCTTCTACTTCAAAAATGGAAAAATTTACGGCTGTTATGATATGCAAAATGCAAAGTACAGCCATATTTGCTAAAATAGGTCGTTTTAGTGGCCATGTGGATGTAAAAACTAAAGCAGTGAGAAAGTAAAATTTCGGAGGTTAATTTTAAATAAGTAATCAAATAAAAATATAAGGTTGAGATCAATTAATGATAATGACATCATTATAGGATAGCCTGGTATTACATAATATCTATGGTCATTTTCTAAATTATAAAACTGTAAATCTCACATTTTTAATTATGTACTGTTATTTCGGTAGAATATTAAAACCCTTTCAAAATGTCAAAGAAATCAACTGTTCCTAAGAAGAAAATTGGAAGACTTTTTAAAAATTAAGGAAATATAACGTAATATTTAGTTATTTGCACTGTTATATTTTCAGAATTCTGAAGGAAAAAGAATGTGACGCTTTTATTTGAAACTTTAAACGAACTTTTCTTTTTTGATGTTGACTAGTTAGAATTTATAGCTGTTCCCTGTAAGATATTTTATTCAGCCTGAATGACAAATAGTGACAAAGAGGTGAATTATGTCGCGGTTTGATGATATTATTACTATTGAAGAAAGTATTTCAATAAAATTATTTGATAAAAAATATACAATACACGTGATCTATTCGGCTGACTAAATATTCTATAAAGAAATTTCAATATACATATGTACATATTGAGGAGAGGACCAAAAAAGGAAATTCGAATATTGGATTAGGTGCTTGAATATTTTAATAAAGACACAATATTGCCTTAGAAATTTCAATAAATAAGGTAGTATGTGAAAAAAATATTTAATAAACAAATGGCACCATTTTTAGAAACTTTACATTGTGTATTTTTAGATTAGAGATTAATAATAAAGATATAAGTATATTATATTAAAAAAAGAAGATTTAGTAAAACTTTTTCTTCTAAATTAAGCTTCTAAATTCAGTTAATTCATTTGACAGTCCATCTTGATATATCATTTCAGTTAATAGTTTCAGTTCATCTTCCCCCCCTGAAAGTATCACTACTATATATCAGTTTTCTTTTTTTTGTAAAAAAACTCTATTTGTCTTACTAACAAGTAATTATAATGAATCAAAAGGATATACAGGGTCCGGCAACAGTGCGTCGGGCATCTGTAGCTCCTAAAATAACAATCTTAGGAATTTTGTTTAAGTACATACCTAAAGTATGTAAATCAAGAAAAAATTTAACCTCTATAGGAGGGCTCAAAAAAGGGTGAGTGGATCGGGGATGATTTTTTTTTAAATGGTACACCCTGTATATTATTGCATTTTTGGTTTCCTTTCTGATCGCTTCATATAATCCTAAGATATTTTTAAATATGTTTTGATAGTTTCAGAGATATTAATAAATAAATAAAAAACATATCTTTTTCGGCCTTTTTAAAAAATTATTTAAAAACAAAAGAACCATTGTTTTTAAATGGAACACCCTATATATTATTTTTTTAATAGATGGAGAATTTTTTGTATTTAGAGCATTTTTTTAACAGGTTTGCATAAATTTTAACAGGTTTGCAATTAACAGCAAAATTTTTAAGTTTGCACATACTCGCGGTATTATTTCATATGGCTCTTTCAATGGTAAAATACGAGAGAAAAATCACTGGGTGGCTTTGACAGAAGTTTACCATGGAAAATGCTATATGAGATATAAAATCGCGAATATCTGCGAAACCGTTTTTGAAATACTCAGTATAAAAAATGTTCATTTTTTAATTATCCATCTAATAAAAAATAATATACAGGGTGTTTATAGGGGGTTTAAATAATACATAAAAGTTTGGCGTAGAATTTTGAACATCCTCAATTACTTAAGATTACAATATTTATAGCAAAGTAAGTACAGACTATCCAAAGTAAATTACTAATATAGTTCTGATTTCAAGACAGTTCTTGTATTTTTAATATATTTTTTAAGAAAGAATAAAAAAAATATATATTTTATATTTATTCCCTAATATCTCTGAAACTATCGAAATATATTTACTCATATCTTAAAATTACGTAAATTGGCCAATTTAAAAAAAAAATCATCCCAGTTCACTCACACTGTTCTGAGTCACCCTGTATAAGTTAAAATACTTTCCTGAAATACATCCTAGTACGTACTTAAATTCACAAGATTTTTAAGGAAATTAATTTTCCAGTGTCTTTTTTTTTCAAGAATTTTTTTTTTAAGAAATCAACATAAATTCATTATAAAATGACTTGACGCTGAATAATAATTATATTAGAAGAAAATATTTTAGAGGTTTCCAAAAGATTCCTGACAGTTAGAAATTGTTCGATTAAGGTAAAAAGTATGGCAAAAAATTAAGGGTGTTGAAAATTGGTACAAAATCAAAAAACCTTTTCGATAAAAGTGTATAAGAATTAATTCTTGAAGACTTGGGGGGCAGCAATGGTAGACCTATATGAAATAGGAAAATACTATTAAGTACCTGGCGAAGCAACATTAATCATTCTGTCGATTATGCTTTCTTCTGGCCCCTTCTAAGGGATATCTCGCCTTGCTGAATGAATTAGGTATAGAATATTAGTGGATTCATTATTCAAAAGCATCGTTTCATTGTAAAAAGTATAAAAGAATGTATTATTAACCAGTTAATATAAATGTTTTGAACTAATTGAAACTTTTTGCTGGAGAAATTGTACCGTCTTACGGTTCTGAACGTGACGTATAAATTTATTTTATATCCCTTTCTTACAGTCTCCTCTACTAATTTTCCTAATTCATAGGAGGGAATAGTCGTAAAAATGAACATTTCTCATCCATTTTTTTGTATTTTCTGGAAGCGAGACATTTAGTGCGAGAGATAGCATAATTCAAAAAATACAGTCGCAGATCTTTTACCAAAAAAAAAGAACTATTGTGCGATGCATGAGAATGGGAGCGAGAAAGCTCGAAAAAAGATCCCAGACTTTGGAAAAGACACTAATTAAAGTTCTTAATCTGAAGCCAGTGTCGAATCGATACCTCGTTGACTCCTTGCGAACAAAATAGATCGAAAAACTCCATAAATAATAAAACCTTGGCATATTCCGAACATCAAAAGCCGAAATAAATCAAAGGATTTTATTTAAATTGCAATTAAAATTAAATGAATATATAGTACTACGTTTTCTTGGCCTTTTTCCAAACTGATGTAATTAAAAATAATATATATGTGTGTTTTCCGAACTAACATTCGGAACTTGAAAACCTATTATTTTATATCTGCCTGTGCTCCCTCCGACCAAAACAATTTCATTTGTGTAAAGTAATTACAGTCTTTGTTTTAACTCCGGATTTAAATCATCGCTGGCGTTGGAAAAGTCCACGCGACATTTAGCTAATAAAGTAGATAATTAGGGAGTTATAAAGTTTAAATCCAGACAATTTGATGAACGGTCCCGAACGTTTATTGGCAAAGCACTAGACCGGCTGGGATATTCCAAAAGGCAACAAAAGACTTCAAACGACGCGTCAAAAAACCAAAACAGTCTTCAGCACGTCGTTAGTATTCTTGTACAAGCAAAGGTCAACGTTACAGCTCAAATAAACCTTGCTTTTTATTAAATTTTCTATTACGAGGGTTGTCTTTTAAATTTTTCATACAGAAACATTGTAAAGGTCAACATATATCAAAGGTCAAAATTAACTGTTATCTTTAGCTAAATTTCTCAGAACTTACGACCGACAAAAATCAAATGTTTTCCTTGATTTGAGTAAAAACAATTTTCGAATTGTCACGGTGTTTCTAACAGGACACTGTCTCCTCAACGAACACCTCAGTAAGCTGAAGCTGAGAAACAACGGCGAATGCAGATTCTGTGGGGAAAATGGGGAAACACCAGAATACCTTATCACTGAGTGCGTCGAGACGACGACCATTCGTGTCATGAACTTTGGTACGGTTGATGTCGAGGATGGAGCGCTGGCCTCTGTGGAGCCGTCTCAGATACTGGCTTTTGTTAAAGCCCTGAGACTGTATGATGTGTATGTGTATAACTCGTTATAACTCAAGAAAGGGGAACACACAATAGATCTGTAAGGTTGCGCTGATTAACTATCCCCTCCTAAACATTCTACATTCTAGCTAACTTTACGCCAAAATTTTAGACTGTTAGCTTTTTTCGTTTTCCTGTTATTGCCGATTCTGAACCGTCCTAGAACTGTGATGCGAATGCGCAGAAGGAAATATGAAGACATTATTTCATTTGCGCATGCGCTGCAGAGTTCTAGGACGGTTCAGAATCGGTAATAACAGGAAAACGAAAAAAGCTGTTGTCTCAACAAGCATGCCTTGCCTAGTTGGTTTTTGTTTTCGACAATGAAGTACCACATCAACCAAAAATTTCTTGTTGGTATGGAGAAATTAAACGTGGACGGATTTGTCTTAGGGACGCCGACCATTCGGCTGGAACAGGACAGCAACAACGGCAGTTATCCAGGAAATCTTCGATGATGTATGTAAGCTCAGTTAAAAATATTTTACATGAAGAATTATCTGCAATTTTGAAAGTACCGTAAAATGGGGTGAATAGAAACATAGGGGTGAATAGAAACAAAATTTCTGAAAAAAATCAAATCACGATTAAAAATATTCAAAGTAAAAAGAGTCGACATATCTAATTTTTCTATCATTGGTAATACACAATAAAATGTAAAAACTATATTTTTATCTGTGGCAGCACTGTTTCTGTCAATCAGCTGATCAATAAATGTGAGATCGATTTATCACCTATTTTGTATGGCGCGAAAACTTTATAAATAAAATATTTATTTTAAAGTAATACTTAAGCTGGTACATGTAAGTTGTTATATTATATGTATTGTTAATTATTGCTAAACCTACTTAAATATGTAATAATTATCTGTTTCTAATCACCTTGTTGGAAATAGAACAGATAAAAACCTTAACGTCAATGTGTGTTTCTATTCTCCCGAATAGCAGGTGAATAGAAACACAAAAGTTATTTTTATTTAATATTTATATGCATATTTTTCAAAAATCAAACTATATGTATACGCAAAGAACAAACAAAGACCCATGTTTTAAAATATTCGGGAAAATAATACCACATTTTTATCAACCGGTATATCGCTAATAGCCTACGAAACTGTTTCTATTCACCCCATTTTACGGTACCAACAAGCGGGTGGAAAAACTGCTTTCAGAATTGGTTTCAACGAATGCAAAAATGCATTTCTCTTTGTGAAGAATTCTTCGAAAAACAATAGTGGTTAAAAGTTATCTACTGTTTTTTTTTTCTATCTCTATATAATATATATAAAAGACAACCTTCGCATAATAATATATTCTTCAACTACCTACTTTATATTTTTTACAAGAAACTCTTTATAAAAAAAGGGATATAATATAAATTATCTACTTAAAAAAGGTCAGAAACATAAGCACGCTTAATGTTATGTTTCTTAAATTGAAGATCTTAATAAGGGTTTAACCAGCTCCAAAGATATTAAGCCAAACAATTTGAATAAAGTTAATTTAATTACCTTACTTAAGAACGGCTGAAAAGAATGACCGGGAGAAAAATAAGATCGTGAAATGTCTGGATATAATAGAGTATTATAGAGCGATGTCGCTATTTTCTGGAAAATCATTGAACAGAGTTCGAAAAGATGTCGCCTGGAAAATTTATCATTCGAAATTACCTTAACCGGAAGAAAAATGCGTTTTGTAAATTTCTAGTCTTGCTTTTAAAGTTTTTGTGACGTGTGTGCAATTTGTGGAACTGCCGGAAAATTCACTGGCGCAAACAACATATTTTTCTTTGTTCGTTTTCAATATACTTAGTTGAAATTAGTTTTATTGTGACTGAAAATGGATCCAGATTAATCTAATTTTAAGTCCCCTCTACACATAATGTTTGACCTGACCGGTGAAAACGTTATGTGTAGACAAGGCTTAACAGTTAAAAGTAAAATCAAAAAAGCGTTATGATCAAACAAAAATATAATGTTATTTCTCATAGTAATTGTGTATCTATTGCAATATAAAGCATAGTTTACCATAACTCTTTTTAACTATATTGTATTTCATTAAATAAATTTAAAATCTCGGAAAAAAGTTAGTAAATTAACCTAGCGAACTAATAGAGGGTTTAAAATAAAAATATAATTAATATAGTTTTAAAATAATATACTTACAAGATTAGATAAGTGTCTCCTAGGTATTATATCATACATTATTGCAAACTAGTAAATGAATTTATATGAAATTATAAATTAGGAGATTGGTATAATTCTTCCCTACAACCTTTTTCTATTTATTTTGTTTCATTTGTATTTGCTTATTTCTACCATTCGCCTTGTATGTTTCATGCTAGTGTAAGCCTGGAAGAAAAAAAAAATATCAACTATTCATAAAAAACTTACTTCTTCTTTTGTAATATGATGCTTCGTAGTTACCCTACATCTTCAAATTCTTGCAATAAGGGTATATCGTAGTACATCTGTAATAAAAAAATTAAATAGAAAATGATATTATTTACGAAAGACTGAATATCACTTACCTTGTATATTCTTAGGAAAACTAATAAATGATAACTGCTACTAGCTTCTCCAATAAATATCTTTTTAAAATCTTTATATATTTAA
This sequence comes from Sitophilus oryzae, assembly GCF_002938485.1. Taxonomy (NCBI): domain Eukaryota; kingdom Metazoa; phylum Arthropoda; class Insecta; order Coleoptera; family Curculionidae; genus Sitophilus; species Sitophilus oryzae. Next base: position 5,146,055 of record NW_022146105.1, read on the forward strand.
TTTTTTTCTTGTGAACAATCCTGACTTGGTGGCATATTTTCAATGAATATCAATTAAAGCAATATTAGGAATCTATTTCAAGTGGTCTCTTTACAGTACGGTCTCTCAGGAGTACTAATCTACAGACATTAGATGTCCAAAATTGTATTTAAACTGATTATGAGTACTATAAAAAATAACCGTGGTTAAGATTGATTGCATTGAACAGAGAGCATTCTTGGCCTAAAAAAAATAAAATAAATTATTAAAACATGACGTAGGATCATTGTTCATTCCCTACCATTCTTACAATATATTTTACTTTTAATAGTCACTGGTTCTTGGGATCTCTTCTAGGAGCCCCCATCACTTCACTCCCGAAAATTCAACAAATAATTTTAATACAATTAGAAATTACCTTAGATAGCTTCATCTTCTTCATGAAGTTAGGAGGAGATGAATAGACATTGCAAAATTTTAAATAAATTTATAATCATTTAGAGAGGTCCTTTGGAATTGAATAATACTATAATCGTTTGGTAAATGTAATACCAGTGATATATTCTGTTTAAATTTAAAAATAAGACTTATTAGTTTTGATTAATTAGTTATTCATTTTATAATAGTTACATTAGAAAATGGCAAGAATATTGGATTTCAAAAAATAAAAATCGTGACTCAAGACATTTAATAAAAAGGTTTATGCCTACTGGTGAAAAATTATAGAAACTGAGAATTTAGGAAAAATTGTTAATGGTGATTATATTCTTACTTCCTTATTGTAATCTCAAAAAATTATAAAATTAAAAAACCCGTACAATTAAAAAAATTGCATTTCAAGTATCTGGTCAATTCACCCCCCCCCCCTCCATTGCTTCCTAGCTTCGTGGGGACTCACCAGGAGGACATTAGCCCCTTTAGAAGTGAAGTACACCTCTCGATTCGAAATCCTAACAAAACGACATCTTCCCTAAAAAACTTTCTAATAATCGCACAGCTTCAATACTATCTCCTATAGATGCCATCCCGGCAAATCTTGCTTTAATATCTATAAAATTCAACACGATCCTAACAAGATGACATTTCTCTAAAAATCTCCCTAATAATCGCGCAATTGCAATATTACCTCCTATAGAAGCCATCCCGGCAAATCTTGCCTAAATATTTATAAAATTTGCAAAGACCCTAACAAGATCATGTTGATATATCGGATATTGGCAAATTTTGCTTTAAAGATAACATTCAAAACGATCCTAAAAAGATGACATCTTCTCTAACAACCTTCCTAATGATCGCGCAGTTGCAATATTACCTCCTATAGAAGCCATCCCGACAAATCTTGCCTAAATATTTATAAAATTTGAAAAAATCCTAACAAGATGTTAGGATCATATTGATATATCGGATATTGGCAAATTTTGCTTTAAAGATAACATTCAAAACGATCCTAACAAGATGACATCTTCTCTAACAACCTTCCTAATAATCGCGCAGTTGCAATACTACCTCCTATAGAAGCCATCCCGGCAAATCTTGCCTAAATATCTATAAAATTTAAAAAGATCCTAACAAGATATTAGGATCATGATGCTATATCGGCAAATCTTGCCTTAAAGATAAAATTCAAAACGATCCTAACAAGATGACATCTTCTCTTAAAACCTTCCTAATAATCGCGCAGTTGCATTACTACCTCCTATAGCCATCCCGGCAAATCTTGCCTTAATATCTATAGAATTTAAAATGATCCTAAAAGATGTTAGGATCATGATGATATATTGGCAAATCTTGCCTTAAAGATAGAATTCAAAACGATCCTAACAAGATGGCATATTCTCTAAAAACCTTCCTAATAATCGCGCAGTTGCAATATTATTTCCTATAGACGGCACCCCGGTAAATCTTGCCTTAATATCTATAAAATTCGAACCGATCCTAACAAAAGAACATCTTCCCCTAACAATAGTCCCCTTAGAGCTCAATTACACCTCTTCCTTGCTTCCTGTACTCATAAGGGGGACATTAGCCTCCTTAGAGATCAGCTACACATTCTTTGCTTCAGTGAGGACTCATAAGGGGAACGTTAGTCCCCTTAAAGTTCGTCTCACACCTAGGGATAACTGAAAAATTAATAATGTATATAATAACCACCGGAAGAAATCATTCTTTAGTTTTGCGGATTGATTAAAGCGTTTAAAAGGGGGCTCCATATAGTTACCATCACTCGCGAAGACGGACTAAATCTAAGCTAGGCCTAGCACTAACCTGAAACAATAGAGAAAAGCCGTTAGTTGGAAATTAAAGAAATGAGGTAACCGTATAACATACCTGGTTAAATCTCGTTCAGGACCTCAATCCTGATGGCTAGTGTTTCCAAGATCTTCGTTCTAGGGCTGCATCAGTTGTAAAACCTCATTAGGAACCGCTTCAAGGCCTTTGAGCAAATGTTACTGAAAATAAATACAAAGAAAACTTAAATATCAATTATATTTTAGAAAAAAAAATGGAGGTGACATTATTGTGATAAAAATTAACTGATTGAAAAAATTAATTTTTCAACAAAATCTTGAAAAATGAGCACTGGGAGCACTGTCCTAAATAAATTAAAAAGTGAAAAACTCTAACATAGTAGATACCCTATGATTAAAAAGTGTTATGAACAAGAGAGTTAATATACAGGGTGTTTCAAAACAAATGCGAAAAACTTCAGGGAGTGATTCCTTGTCAAAATAAAGGGTAGTTTGCTTCATAAACGTTGGGTCAAAAGTCAACCATTAGGGAGATATCGCGGTACAAAGTTGGCGGAAAAATAATGTTTTTATTTTTTATCTTGAAAACGAAAAGAGATAGACTAATAAAATTTTATGGAAGCATTACTGTTATGAAAACACACTTTCTGGTAATTTTTTCACTTTTTTAAAACGAGTGGAAGGGGTTGAAATAAACTACCCCTATCATTCTTGTTAACGAAATTTAAAGAAAAATCTTATCAAACACAGCAAATGTCGTTTATTTGATAGTTTGTTTTCTTAGTCTTTTTTTTTCCTCTCGTGTTTTGAAAAAATGATTGAATTAAAAAATGTAGCATTACATGTCAGGACAAAACATATCCTGATAAAGAATCTAGTGGGCTGCTGTAATTTTTTAGGAAAAAATGACATTACTTACTGCAATACGTTATTATCTAGATGATTATTATTATCGTTATTATCACTCAGATTCTTAATCTAAAAATGTTTTTTGTCCTGACATGTAATGCTTTACATTTTATTTTTTAATTCCAATCGGTGAGTTTTTTCAAAAAACACAAGAGGTAAAAAGTTTCTAAACAAACTAAACTATCCAAATTAAAGCATTTGCATGTGTTTGATAAGATTTTCTTTAAATTTCGTTAACAAGAATGATAGGGGTAGTTTATTTCAACCCCTTCCACTCATTTTAAAAGTAAAAAATTACCTGAAAGTGTGTTTTCATAACAGTAATGCTTCCATAAAATCTCATTAGTCTATCTCTTTCGTTTTCAAGATAAAAAAATAAAAACATTATTTTTCCGCCATCTTGGTACCGCGATATCTCCCTAATGGTTGACTTTTGACCCAACGTTTATAAAGCAAACTACCCTTTATTTTGAAAAAGGAATCACCCCCTAAAGTTATTCGCATTTGTTTTGAAACACCCTGTATAAAAATTCATAGAAAAAATTACATCAGAGGGGTCGGATTAAGGGTCGGACTTTAAAACAGGCTCTTTCATAAACCTTTTTAACCATAAAATATATGTTATCAAGTTCACTTACATTTCAAACTAAGAGCTAAAAACACGTCCTATCCATATATTCCATGATTTTACTTCAGCCCGAATATGAGAAACGAATTTGCCATCACTCGCGACCAGATACACAGAATCTGCCAGGATGAATCGACCGCGTCCACATGAAGATCTCGAAAGACATCGACTTGGCTAGCACAGCTCAGGGTGTATATTCTTAGGTTATGATGAACTCATCCAAATACAACATGACCGAAAGAGCATGATGAATTCTTGATAAATACAACATAACTGGAAGGCCTTACCCTACCGTCCATCCTGGCCGCGACGCGTCCGCGTATATAGCGATACTCGAAATTCTGTGTATTACAAAAATGTCTAATAATTAACTGAAGCTTCTCAATCGAATTTATAATACTGCAATCGAAACTGAATGGTTCACGAATTAAAATCGACGCCTGCATATATATCCGAAACAGCATCAAGGCTTCACATGTGGCTCCAGCAGTCCTAAAAAATACTTGAATATTAAAACATGAAAAATAAAGAAAGAAATGCGTGTCAGACTTACCTCACTAAGATTTATATTGGAATAAGGCGTGCTGTCTCTTCAATTCAACATTACTAAGACCAAGGAACCAAAAGAAGCATTGTTAGTCTGAAAAATATAAAATATACATATTAGAAAGATAAATTAATAAAGGAAATTTTCTGGTTTACCCCATTTTTACAATTATCTAAATTTTCTGCAGTAGCATTTGTTCTTCTGACCTCTCTCCTTCTAGGCACCTCCATGGTTTCACTCATTCTACCTAATCGCGAAGTGTAATAATGTCCTTCTCCTTAATTAAGAATTCCATCATAGATTGAGTGGTGTGTTTGCTTCTATATATTGGCTTGATATATATCAACTTCTTCACTGACAGAGTGTTTTTCATCTGTAACCATGGAAGAACTAAATATATATAATATAAAAATATTACTTAGAAATTCACAAAAGATCATGATGAATTAATTAATTTTGAAGTACTGAAGATTTAAATTTACTTAATGTCGATTTATATTTAAAACACTGTACTATTTCTTTAATTATTATTATTAATATAATAAAAATAAAAAAGGGATTCTAAAAACAACAAACAAAAGACCTGAACTTTTTTACTATTTTTTTATTTTCTATTATTTTTTATATAATTATTAAAATAATTAAATATTTTTTATGAATTTTATGACAAAATCTTGCAAATTTTAAATAGGATTTACCATACAAAATAAATTTGAAAAAGAATAATCTAGGTATATGAACAACTTTATGATCCCTGTACTCTTTTGATCAACTTTTTTTTAATGAAATATACAGTGTGATCAAATAAAAAATATATGTAAAGGTGGTTTTGGATGGTCGCAGTTCAAGAAATTATTAAGTAACTTCTCATAAAAATTATTTATCTGTAATCATGCAAAGCTTCTTCGCAAATTTCTCATTATAGTATATTATAAACTATATATAAAAACAATAAATAAACATCACAAAATAATTCACAGTCCCTTAAGCTGTATACAAAGTTTAGTATAGTGTCAAGATTCTCCATATGATCAAAAAAGTTGATGATCGTTTGCAGTTAAACAAGTTAACTATCTATTATTGTCTAAATTCTGCTTGATCATAAACATTTTAGTCGCATTTTATAAGTTTATATTAACTTTTTCCTACCTTAATTATTAAATTCACATGAGCGCCATCTGCAATCCATCATGGCACATTCATATCCACCTACATTACACTCTTTTGGGGTTATATTACCCCCCAAAAAAAGCTTCTAACTTACTATAGGCTTTGCTATCGGTATAAAAAAACGACATTAAATTACTTTGAATTACTTTTTCATAGCGTCCTTTACAATAAACTACCGTTTTAAGCTAAAATCGCGAATATCGCGATGCGCCGCGCGACAAGCAGGGATCACTGATCTCCCCCCTAATAAGACAATACCTAGATTATGCTTGTTAGTAGCGAAACTCTGGATATTATTATAATAAATTACTCTATAATCATTGAAAAACCTGGTCCCTACCTTTATCTCTCGAAATCGCACTCCCGCACTACTCTCAATGAAAACGGTTTGGCTACGATTTGAATTTACGTCTACGTAACGGAAATATAGTTTAGAACAGTTTAGGCAGCTTTATATGTTTGGGTTAGATAAAATACAGTTAATATATTAAAAAAGAAATTTCCCAAACCGTATCGACGCTATGAAAAAGTAAAAGTAAAAGGGACGCTTTCAAAAAACAAAAGAAAATCAAAAATTCAATGGCGTCGTTATTGACATTTAGTGAATTTTATATTAGGCAACTCAATATACACAAATATAGATATTTATTTTTATAATTTGAAACTATTTGGAAAAATTAATGAAAATAAATCACACAATGTGAATACAAAATACCTAAAAATTAATAAGAATAATACAGGTTATATTGGATGCTAATAGTTTTAAAAGAGGAGTCATTAATACTAGTCAGAAAAATAGAGAAATTATATAAAATTTTATAAATCTTCAGAATGTTTTCATGTCTGATTTGTGGTCTTAATAGTTTTGTGGCAGAGGGTAGATTTAGGAACTATGAACCTAGTATTATCCAGCCAGATCTATGAACGACTTTTTGGAAATTAAGAATACACCTAAAATTTCTAAAAATTTTTTACAGTGCTATACATGTCTGGAAAGTATATAAAATTCTATACATTTTCTGTAAAATTCAGTTCTTTCGTACCGATATTAATATTTTTAACAGTAAATAGACAAACTCGAACAGTTCCTTTAACTTCAGACAAAATCTCCAGGAATAGGGTTGCTTCTCCCGGGTATTTCCTTAAAAATACTAACATTTGAGATCAAACTGAGACATATATTAAAAGAATATCAAATTTTACACACGACAAAGACAGTTTCACATGTTTGAGATGTTCAAGTTATTAATATTTAATATTTTTAACTTAAAAAAAAACGACGAAGAATTTATAAGACGCATTTTTCTTGGCTTGTGATGAGGCGTTCTGAAATATTTTAATAATAGTTGATAAAATATTATTAAATTTGATATTTCCAGTGAGGTGTTTTATAAGGAATAATAAAAATCGTTTTATACACATGTTGCTTTTAACAATGAAAACTATTTCTGAAAATGTAGGTGGTATATTAAATTTTCGAGCCACTGGAGCTATATTTGAAGTTCTTTATGAAATACATTTGATCGGTAAATCTAAAATGCAATTTCCCGTCGTTATAAATATAAATTTCAAGATTCCTGGCTTCCAACACTGTAGATTTGATATTTTTTTTGAATTCCAAGATTTCGATATAAAAGAAGAGATAACATTTTTTCTCCGTCACACTGTATTTTTGCCATTAAATGGATCTTTCATAATGTCACATTAATATACCATGCTTGTAAATATTTTAACGGTATAAAGCGGAGGACAAAGTTGCGACATTTTGTCATTTTAAAACATTTAAATTTCATACGTCCTCATAACTTGCGCGCTTTTATTGCAAAGTTAGTTAATGGCATTAGTTTTTGATCAAATATTAATTTAGTTTCAACCAAAATAACGAACACATTTTAGCTTAATGTGAGCTTTCTCTCTACCGCACTCCGGACATTCAAAAATCTGTTTAATTTGTTGCCTCTTTTCTTTTTGGTTTTTCTTTTTTCTCCATTGAGTTCTATTGTGCGTTGCTCCCTTCCACTCATTCTAAATGCTTATTCCCTTTAAGTTTTCATGGAAAATATTCTTGTACCTTTTGAGTTGTCCACCCGGTTTCCTCTTACCCGGTTAGCTCTCCGCAAAAAAGAGATTTCGGTAGGCGGTTTCCTTGCATCCGGCATCTTAAGCAAGATTTAATAATCATGACTGCAGCGCTCACGCAGCTAGTTTTTTCAAGGACCGATACGTTTGAGACATGGTGGTATAGTCTATAAAATGAATAACTTTGAATTTTGACCGTTATTTTTTACCAACATGGCAAATATAAAATCCCTCTGTCAAAAAAGTTACTGAAATTCTTTAAATTGAGTGCCTGAACGGATCAGATAGGTAACTCTTTTTACTTTCGTGGAATAGAAAAGGAAAATAATAAAACAAGTGACAGTTTTTCCTCTTCTTACAAAAATCAACACGAAATGTCATAATTGTCAAAAGTAAAATGTCATCAGCTTTTGACATTTATAAATATCAGACCAATGCCGTCTCTAATAGAACAGCCTCGGAGTGAGATTTATGACGTCACACTAGTTAGATACTACGGATTAAAAAATATGTTCTAGAATACATTGAAAACATAATTCTCCCTCGTATTTTTGGTTTGTATTTTAAAAATGATATAGTTTACATGAAATATACATAATATACAGTTAATAAATACAATGTATACACCTATTTATAGTAATAAATACTTTGGCAAATAAACTATAAACCATACAAATGCAGCAAATGTTTTACAATATACAAATAATGAATAGGTACATAGGATAATGGGTAAAATGTAAAATATATTTTAAATTTTGGGGTTTGAAAATCGATCTAATTTAACAAAAAACATTCAATATCTACTAATAGTGATATATTATTATTTGCATTCACAAAATTTATATGTATATTTTGCAAGTATCAATGTTCAAAAAATTATATTTGCAAATAATACAATATCATAGAAAAAAGGCTATGAAATAAATAATGATCGCTGTCATTTTATAATATGTAAAATTACTCTAAAATTTTTGATTTTCTTGGGATTTCGGGAAAAACGCTGAGTAAGTTTTCATTTGGTTTTTCATTATTTAAATTTGGTTTAAAAAAAACCTTTCGGCTAACATTATAGCCTTCATCAGTGTTGTGTCATATGAAAAAAATAGTGTCGAATATAATCCAAAGAATGACATATAAAATATTCAGACTACACACCACATAATGTTTACTGCAATTAATAAACTAATATAAACTTGTCAAAAGATAACCACATATTTTTTAAAATTATTATTCTTAACACTAAAACTATCTACATTGACTATGGAGTACGATTTCAGCAATAGTCAATGTACCTATTCATTATTTGTATATTGTAAAACATTTGCTGCATTTGTATGGTTCATAATTTATTTGCCAAAATATTTATTACTATAAATAGGTATATATATTGTATTTATTAACTGTATATTAAGTATATTTCATGTAAACTATATCATTTTTAAAATACAAACCAAAAATGCGGGGAATAATTATCTTTTCCATGTATTCTACAACATATTTATTAATCAGTAGTATCTAACTAGCGTGACGTAATAAATCTCGCTCCGAGGCTGTTCTATTAGAGACGGCATTGCGTCAGCATGGCCGCAAGTTGCTAACCTAATAAAATTAACACTCGAAAAGCCCGCGGAACTGTCAAATTCAAAGTTATTCGTTTCACAGACTATACCATTTGATTCTTTACAGTTGTCTAACAGCGCTTTCACATGCGACGGACCGTCCGCGACGGAGCGTCCGTGACCTCGAGTAAGTACCATGAGTTTATATGAACAATTTCACATGGGCATGTATGCTCCGTCCGACGGAGTTTCTTCGACGGCTATCTTGAAAAAACACGACGGACGGTCCGTCGCGGACGGTCCGTCGCATGTGAGAACGCTGTTGTGGTGCGTCCAGACCTGAGGAGTCGAGTGCGAGACGAGAGCAAGATAAGAGCGAGACAAGAGCGAGGCAAGAGCAAGACGAGTGCGAGACGAGAGCAAGACATTTTCTATCCATTTTTTGACGCAAGCCTGCCGCGAGACAAGCGAGTTGGATCATAGTGAAAGGTGACCGGTTTGTGTAAACATGCCAGATGAAAAATATTCAGCAAATAATAACGCATAAGTAATAAATTTTTGTATCTTTAACATGATATTTGGTTCGTCTTATTTTATTCATCGTCGATTTTTCCCCTTTTACCCTTCATTTGTTTCGAGACACACGGCGACTTTTACAAAATCCGTTTTTTAGAACAAAATATTAAATAGAAAAGTTATACGAAAGGTTGGGAAGCACATTTGAAAATTACTGTAGAGTATACAGGGTACTTCAAAAACTGTTACGGATATACCGGGTGCGTCTCAAAAATGGCTCACCCCTATAACTTTTTTATTTTTTCAGATAAAAAAACGAGATTTGGTATGCTAGTATATGACATAAATTAGGATTGATTGACATATTCAATTGTTTTTGGCCTCTTCCGGTGTCACCGGAAATGACTACAACATGTGATTTTTAAATGGCACCCTCTGTATTTTCTTACTTTATTCGAGAAAAAATAACACTCTGGCTCTCTCACACGCGGTATGTTTTAATGGGAATACCCTATTTTTTATTTTATTATTAGATTCTACGTACAATTCGGTAACTTTTTTTGCCTATCATAATATTATATATCTAATATAATCGATTTTGTAATAATTCAATTTGTTTAAAGAAATATTAGATTTCGGTACGGTAAGAAGTGTCAGTGACGCAAAATTTGTAAATTCTATTAATAGAATTTACAAATTCTATTTTAAATAGTCGAAATTCATAAATATATGTTGAACACGCTGTAGCATCTAACTCAAATATCTTTACCTATATCTTTTTCTTCGTCCCTATAAAACTATCCTAACAAATTTTAGCACTCGAACTTCAGAAACAATAGCATTAATGACAATTTTTTACGACTCTGAAATCTAACATTTTTTGTTTAACCAAATTGAAATATTACAAAAACTATTAGTTTTAGGTATATAACATTATACCTCGCATTATACATAAAAAAATTATAAAATTTTACACATTACATTTAGAAAACTATGTTATATCCGTAACACTATTTTGAACCACCCTGTATACTCTATACTAATTTTAAAATGTGTATCTTAACCTTCTCTACAGTTTTTCTATTTTTTTAATAATTCTAAAACACTTTAAATAATTCTCAAAACAAATAAAATAATGAACTTTATCGTTGGCTCACCCTGTATATTTAATTTACTAGGTAACAAGATTCAATAATAATTAATCTTCCTATAATAATCTCCTTCCTGTATGTTGCCAGTAGAGAAATATTTTTTTTTACATTTTTCCCAAGTTTTTTTCGCGTCTCTACTCACTCATCGTGTTTTTTTTTAATATTCTTTATCTTTTGGATTGCATAATATTGGTTTTTCTTTATATAAATTTATTAATTTCAGCTGATCTTCTTCCTGAAAGTCTCCATTTCCCCCCCAATATGCACTATAATAAGGTAGTTTTTTTTTCACCAATTAACCTAATAACCTTGCATTACGTTCAATAACCTATAGCCGGATATTTTTTAAAAAATCGTACTTGTTTAAAACAACTAACAATTAAATATTAGCTGTTTGAATCGTAAATTTCGAAGAAGCGAACGGCACGGATCTTCCCGATATTACGACCATAACGGGAGATCCCGCTCCCGCTCCCAAAACGAAAATATATGACATCAAATGTCAAATTAAATCAGGCATCAGGCGAACCACTGATGATAATAATCAAAACATCGGCCGAATGGCCCTGTCAAATCAGGGCCATAAAGCAAAGAAATGCTAATACTATAGACTACTACTAGCCACCAGCTAGCTGGGTGGATACAAACCTAACTTCAAATAGATTCTCTAAATTCTATATTTAAATTTTAACCGACTTTAACGGATTTCAACGGTTCTTCAAAAAGTTTTCCATGGATTTCGCCTAACGGGAATCCGCTCCCGCTCCCAAAACGAAAATATATGACATCAAATGTCGATTAAATCAGGCATCAGGCGAACCCACAGTGATAATAATCAAAACAACGGCCGAATGGCCCTGTCGGAGTCAGGGCCATAAACCGAAAGTACTAATACCATAGACTACTACTAGCCACCAGCTGGCCAAGTGATACAAACCTAACTTCAAATAGATTCTCTAAAATTCTATATTTAGAAGTTTTAACCGACTTTAACAGTTTTCAACCTTCAAAAGTTTCCATGGTTCGCCCCAGTTTCACCCACGTTTCACCGTAAATATATTTCATTTGTAGTTTGAAGTCTCTCTTGAAGCTTAGATTAAGAATACAAAATTGAAGTTCATCATAGAAGTTCAAGTAATGAATGAAGATAATCTCTCATTATTTATTCATTCAGTCTCCTTATTTTTCTTTTGGTCTATTTTTCTTGTGGTCTATTTTTCTCCGTATTTAATTAAAATAACTTGGTTGTAGATTGTAGAACTTGTGAGTTGTGTGGTTTATTTGAACGTTAAGTAATTACTAGTTTTAATATCATATCCATGTCTACTCAAAAAAGTGAGGTTAGCATTTTTTATTTAAATTCATTTTTGTACATATACATACTTTACATTTGCTGGGGAATCTCTATTTAATCATGCGATTTAACTAAGTTTATTATCTAAATTTGAAGTAGACGTATGGAGTGTAGAGGACACAATTAGATTTTATTACTAAATATTTAGTTTTGCTAGGTTAGGTTATTTGAATAACCGGTTATTTTGTGTCGGTTAATTTTGTCAAGTTATTATTTTTTAAAGATAATTCCGGTTAACCTATAACCGGTTTTTTACCAATAACCGCCCATCTCTAGTCTCTCTCTCTCTCGGCCGTTGAAAAACCGACAGGGAACGGATAGCAATGAGGCTCCGTAGGTTGTCTCGCGAGACGGTCGCGAGGCTCTTGCGAGACCCCTCCATCCTTTGAAAAACACCTCAAATTTGGAATGTCTCGCGCTCGTCTCGCACTCGACTCCTCAGGTCTGGACGCACCATTAACAATGGCGGGGATTATTTACAGCTCTTTCAGATGGAGCGGAGCGTCCGCGTGTTTTTTCAAGAAAGCCATCGGACGAATCATCCGGACGGAGCATACGTGACCCATGTGAAATTATTCATATAAACTCATGGTACTTGCTCGAAGTCGCGGACGGTCCGCTCCATCTGAAAACGCTTAAGCCGCGTATAAATATGCCGAGGCAAGTACGAGACAAACCCGAAACGAGTATGAAACGAGGCTATAGCAAATTCTTTACAAAAGGCGTACTAATATGCCGAGACGAGGACGAGACGAGTCAACCTCAAGCGGAATTCGTCATATTATAGCCTCGAGCCGAGCGATTTAGCCTCGAGCAGAGGCCCTGCCCAGTCGAACGGCGTTGTCTCGCGGCTATCCATTTTCAGTGGAGCCTTTGGCGAACCCACAAAATTCTTCATAGGGCTATGCGATACTGAGGCAGTATCGATATTTTGGTATCGGTTGTATTGAATATAAAGTATCGACACTTTAAAATATTGATAAATATATTAAAGTATTATTCGATACCATTCAATATTTTAAAAAAATAATTAATAAATTTAAGTATACTGTGTTTTTTAATTGGACTAGGATCGAAAAAAATCAACAGAAGTCCTTTGTTTTAAATTTGTCGACAGTTTCAAAATTTATTTGCATCTTCAAGACGCAACTTTGAAAATAAAAAATGGGGGCGAGAGGATAAAGAGGCACAGGCGAAACCTTTTGAAACGTCGTCGCTCAAATGTCGAGAATTTACCAAAAGTTATATAAACGGTATGCCATAAATATTTAAAACAAACAAAAAATATTTATACTCAAAACATATTAAAATAAAGCAAATCATTATCAACAAAACTTTTTTTCAAGACATAAACTAACAGTAAGTAAACATAAAATTGCATAAAAGACACAGATTAACAATTCTTTAAAGCATTGTGGCGATAAACGAATATTTTTTATATTTTGAAGTTGGTATGCAACAAAGTTTTCAATACGTGAGAGAAAAGAGGACAATCAGATCAAAAAGAGGACTGTTTCTGGAATAGATGACGGTTGGGAACCCTATTTTAACCCCCTGTAGCTACGAATCAAAGCAGAATTGGATTGGTTGATATAAAAAATGAATTTTATTTTTACGTGAGGAACTTCCCCACGAGAGATGGAACATGTTTTTTGAAACACCCTGTATATGTTTGTTTAATTTCAAAATAGGTAAAAAAAAAACAAGCCAGATAAATTAAAAGACTGTTTACATTAAAAAAACTGGAGAACGCCGACTGAGATACCTGGAGATAACGGCACGGCAGCGGCGGCGGCGGAGCCTTCTGCCAGTACCGTTTTTTTTTGAGTCTTTAATTATTTTATTCAATAATATATTTTGTATGTGGTTTGTATATCTATAAAAATTTTAAATAGAGCAACAGCGCTTTCAGATGGAGCGGACCGTACGCGCAGAGCATCCGCACGGATGTTTTTTTCAAGATTGCTCATCCGGACGGAGCATACGCGAGCCAGGTGAAATTGTTCATATAAGCTCATGGTACTTGCTCGAAGTCGCGGACGCTCCGTTCCATCTGAAAGCGCTGTAAGATAAGACCTAATTCGACTTTATTTATTTAAAAAATTTGAAATTTAAGTAATTAAGATTTAAATTATTAATTTAAATCTACATTTAAATGCCAATAACTAACCTGAAACATATATTGTAAATAATATATCTGCATTTCTTCATTTCTAAAGTTGTATATTTTTTCAAGGTATTCAATTCGCCACATTATTATTCTATGGCTTTCCATCATTGCAGCACGCTTATTAATAATTTTTAAATTATTAATATATATATAATTTTAAATCTAATTCCCAGTTTTTTAAACCTTCGCCGTAATGTGCTTTCTGAACAGGGTTTTTTTTAAACTCGGAGAGTTTTTTTTTAATTATTTGTATGGCGGGAACTTTATTATTTTCATATTTGCCATAAATTAAGTTTCTTAGTAGTCTGGATAGTTCAAATTTCTGGATTTTTCTATATCGAATCGTTCCTTTCTTTGTGGATTCCCTTTATTTATGAGAGTACCGTAAGAAACTTCTGAGAGCATGGCCACCTTTTTCAACAGACTCGATTTGCCTCTCTTATCTTCGATGTATCCTATATGTAAAGAAGCTTGTTTTACATCTTTAATTCCGTTCAGCAGAAATAGCGCATAATTTACGTTTGAGCCGTTAATAACTCGACGAAAAGTTCATTACGTTTATTCATTTTTCATAAAATTTTCATGTTTTTATAAAGGAAATCACTAATAAATCTTTGTATATGAGATTTACCTACTTTGGCGAACTTACCTATACTATTTTAGAGAAGACAAAATTGCATCTTTCTAGCTAGGATGCATTATTAACATTATTACAAATAAAGGAAAGAATATTTATTTTTATATAAAAATGGGATGTGGAAAGTGGAATCCGTGCCCCTTGAGACTCGAAGCAATTGTTCCGCGGAGCCGCGGTGTATACGCCACTGGTTAAATAGACGCCCCAATCCTTTTGATGGTTCGCCAAAGGCTCCGGAAAAACGGAGACAACGCCGTCCGGCTGGGCATAGGCTCGGCTCGAAGCTCAGACCCCGTCCCAATATGACGAGTCAACCTCAAATCCGCTTGAGGTTGACTCGTCTCGGGTGTCTCTCGCACTCGTCTCGACATATTTATACGCAGCTTTATATTGCTCGGTGTACTGCAAGTTTCGTTTTTGTGCTCAAGTCATGATTATAGAAAACCCTGTCTTTAATTTCCAGAATGCCCTTGAGGCGCTGCTAATTCTGTGCTTAATTTCAGAGTCGAATCAAACTGCCGAGAAAGTTGAATTCCGCTACATATTCCAATAGTTTTTCTTTGATTTTTATAGCTCTGTTATGATTTTCCGGGGAAGTGCACTTGATTTTATTTTTATCGATGTTCAACTTAAAGCTTCGTATTCCCAGATATATGTGTTCAGCATTTCTTGTTATTATTGTTGTAAAGTTTTTACAACTATAGCGCAGTCATCAGCGTATTGAAGTTCTGTATTGAATTCTAAACCCGTTTTTGCCCTGAGTCTTTTTATATTGAACAGACCGCCGCACAGTAGTTCACTCCCTTATAAAAATTTGGCCAAAACTCAATATATCGAAAAAAATTATTTTGATCATATATGATCAAATATTTTATAATATATATTTAAAAACATGAAAGGTTTGTTATAAAAATATATTTTGGAAAATCATGTACTTTAGAGCACTTATGTGATAACATTTTATATGCAATAAGAATTAGAATATATATAATAAATAGAACTTAGTGTTTTCAAAATAATATTAAATAGTGCATTTTATAATTAGACCATACTGCACGTATACTTTCCTCATATAATATCAGTTTTTGACAGATAAAATGAAAAAAAATAGTACTAACCATTTGAAAATATCAAAATTATATTGTACCTGTAAATATATTTTATATACATAACTAAATCAAGGATATCGCAGCTGAACTAAGTGATTGTTTTTAACTTAAAATGAAACTTCATAATGTCTTTTTTGAGAACCATGTCAAATTAGCTGCTAATATCTGCTATTCAGCATAAATTGTCTTGTAAACAAACACGTCTTATATAAATGTTGCATGGTTTATAAATGTGCATTTAAAAATTGAAATAGAGCATTTTAAATATTTCATTGTTAGCCACGCCATAAAAATGACCGGTATAAGATATGTGAGTTTCTCTTCACAAATTTATTCTATTTTCTTTTGGTGTTAAGAAAATATTGGTTTAAAAGTACAGGGTATTAACATAGTATAGCATTAGATATTAACAAATATAAATTAACCTCAGATTTTAACCAATTTTCGGATATACCTACTATTATTAACGAAAATTTTAATAAATAAGAAATAGCATGGCAACACCGCATAGTTTTTTCAAATAAAAATAGTATCCCTATATGCACAATTTTATGCTGAATCAAATTATGTACAGAAAAGGGAGTTATGATTTAAAAAGCCCAGGACTTTATCATTACTTTGGGACACCCTTTATACAACAAAATATTTTTAGTATATGCACCTTAATAAAACATGCAAATACCGTATGATCGAGAAAAAACGGCGTCAACGATGGCTATGAAATGAAGATCGCTGTCATTTTATATGTAAATTTGTATGGGAAATATCATCGATCGTCATTTCCCAGCCAACTGGACGCCGTTTTTTTTTCGATCATACTGTATTTATATAATACTTTTTTCATATTTTCGTCTACGCAACGACGATATTAAACTTTCTCACACTTATGGGCCACCCTGTATCTTTATTAGCTTATCAACCATTTACCGCATATCTTCTAACCGTTGTTCATTCTGTTTGTTGTTTTTTAATTTTTCCTAAATATCTTTATAAAGTAATACTTATTAATATTGGTAAATAAATTGCGCTTTTAAATTCTAATGAACCATCGTTACTTTACCTGTATAATTGAAAACGTCTAACGATAAAGAACTTTTTTTATAGGTTTGGCAACTCCAAACGCCTAAATTATTTATAGATTTGTTAAAAAAATTAATTGATACAGTAATTTTCCTCGATATAATAATATACAGGTTTTGGCCACGTACGTCCATAAGAGCGAACCAGTGTGCGCCGTCGTATCTGTATCTAATGCCCATTCCTCTTTTCTGCACTGCGCTGTCCACTATAATAGAGAGCGCTGCCATGAATATGTTGAATAGGAGAGGCGCTAAGACACACCCCTGCCTAACTCCTATTACTAAGATTGAGGAAAAAGTAATTACAAAGACATTTCTTTTGTTCGAGGTAAAAGTACGTAAAAAAGTGAGATGCTGGACGGCATAAAATGAGCAGTGTGATCATTTTAGTCACGAAAGATCCCTTATTTTATAGCTGATATATACTGCGCAGAATAATATTTTCCGCAGCTTAAATATAAATAGACACATCAAGAAAATTGTAAACCTAGTTTTATTTACACACCTTGACGTGCTGGTACAATCACGTATTATGTCCCCTCTGGAACGTGTTTGGTTTTGGAATAGATTGGCCTCTCCTTTATATCCTTCTTAGTAGATTGTTGCATCGAACATTGCTGCGACTCAAATATATGTGAATAAAACAGGAGCCGAGCCATCGCAAAGCAAAAGGCCCCAAGCTTTTAAATTTTGCGAGACACCTTTTCCATATAAAACTTAGCTGAAATTTTAATCTTACAAAGAGGGCTGTAATGATGATAAGTGTTATGCTAAATCCCAGCGTAAAGTTATAATATGTTTTATAGTTGTAGTCGTAAAAGGTGCTAAAAGTATACTGCAACCTGTGTGGAAGTGACCCAAGTACATTAAATTATTCAATTAAAAAAGGCACCTAAAATGAGATTTTGGGATTTTTTTATGTCTGCGGTTTAATTGTAACCTTGAGATATATGTTCGGCTCTGTATATGCTCGTAGAAAAATGGAAATGAGCTCCTAAAAGGGCAAATTCCTTTAGGGACCACTACCCAATCGCATATTCATATCTCATATATATCCCTCGTATTAAGTGGTACGTTATAAAAGAAATTCCTTAAATCTTTTTTTGTATACGTTTCCCGACAATATCTTTTTATATTTTTTATGTTAGTTTACAAATTTTTTTAGCTAATATCACTTTTATTAAAAGCCGATAATATGACCAAAATAACAATTTCATGATTATTTGAATGGAAAAATATTGAAAAATCCACGATTTTTTATAATTTTTTTGACCAACCTCAGAAGTAAACTTTGGTATAAAATTATGAATTTCATTAGTATTATTGTAGGAACTTTAATCCAGTTTTTAAGAATATAAATGAATTTTAAGCAGGACGAACAGGTTTTTCTAAAAACTTAATTTTTGAAGTGTTGTTTGGTTTGAGAGAAATACTAAACATAGGGATAAAATCATGAATTTCATAAATTTTGTAGCAAATTTTATGTAGTTTTTTATCATTTAAAAGCATAGATGTTTTGCTTTTATAAATAAATAAATTTATTGAAAACCTCGCAAAATCGGAGCGTATCGCACTTAAAACAATGATTTTTTCTAGAAACTAACTATGTTTCCTTTCAAGTCAGCCTTGTACAATACCTTAAATATGAACTACATAGGGTTATAATTTTCGAGACAACAGACTGCATTTTCCAGGTGATATAAAACAACATTTGCTGCTATTAAGCGCTAACCGTTGGAAATTAATAGTTCTAGTAGTTTCAGGACTAAAATATTACACCCCGTGATATACATTTAAGCAACAGAGAAAGCATTTATGAGGTCTGACATTAAGTTGATTTTCAAATAATGTTTCTCGACCTTTCGCAGTTTGTAGTTGAATCTGCAAAGTTTTAATATACGGAATTTATTAAAATGTTTAGTAATCAAGCGAATTCTGACCGAAGTTTATAAGAGGAGGAAAGAAATATTACAGTATAAAATATCAAAATTCCAAAAATAAAATGATTTCAACTCGTGGAGAAGCCCTATTAAAGTTCAATCTTTGGCTTAAGGTTTTCTTTCTTGTCGTGAACTTATTAATATGTATAGCAACAAGCAATTGAAACGAGAGATTTTAGAACAGTTATAAAAAATATAATAAACCTTTCATAAAATTTACTGAAACTAAGAGAATTTCACACTTCTATTTTCCATACTTATTTTGGACTAACACAAAGTTTCGTTCAGAAGGATCACTGACCGTTATCAAGTGTAAACTGAACTAATTCCTAAAATTACTGAGCTTTTACGAATATACTACAACCAGGCATTCACGCGTGAAGAAGTTAGAATGCCTGCATTGGTGCGTACTAGGATTGCTAAAAATGTTTGTTATTGTTTGCAACCTTTAAATTTACGCTTTTTCCAATGAAGTTCCCCGTGGACAACCCGAACTTCTAACCACTTTATATTGTGCAGTTTTGATCAAACTTGGTCCGCAATACCTCCTCACTTCATTGTTTCACCTTTTTGTACATGTTTTTTGTCCAAAGTCGTACATTTTGAGAACGTTTAAGTCGGAACTCCATTAGGCCACAAGCCATGCCACGCCATGCCATGCCACCCCAAGTCATTAAGATCTGTGCGTATGTTCTTCCATTTAATTACCTGTGTTGCGTACACACTAGGGCTCACGCCACTCCACGCCACCCCACGCCACCCCACCCAAGCTATCACACGTGTGATGGGCGATTCGTCTGTCCCAGATCTCATGTGTACACTCTTTCCCACGTCGCAACACTTGGGCTTACGTGGGATAGCGTGGCGTGCCGTGTGGCCTAATGGGGTTCTGACTCGCCGCCTTCACAAGGTACCTGGTAGATACGTACACTCTTTCTCTTGTTCCAATGACTCCGGTGTTGTCTTTGTTAGGATACTTCTTAAAGTCATTCCAGATTTAAAGACAGTTTTAATTTTATACTTTTTGGCTATTCTTCTGACCGAAATGTTGTGTTAACCAAAAATAAATAAAGATAAGTCCGAAATTCTTAGTAAAACAACAAGTCAAAGTAACGTTGATAAAATTTTATCGTTGATATTTTTTTAATTGTTTTAAAATTTAGTTAAAGATAATGAAATTATCCCGTAAATGTAGAAATTTTAATTGCTGGCATATTATTTTATTCATTATACGATTAAAAATAATTTCCTCGTACTAAAATATGCTGTGTACCAAATTGTTCGTTTAGTAAATAACATGCAGTTACCTCTGTGATTGATTTTATATTATTTTTCATAAATATTCGACCAAAAATATATATTTGCAAATGGCTTAATGCAACATGAGCGAACTTCACATATTTTAAACAGGAAAATCCTGCAGTTTTAAACAAATAGGAATAAAATGTATATTAATGCAACGTCGAAATAAAACTTGATTGTACCAATAAAGAAAAAAAAAACAAGTTATTTTACGAAGTCCTGTAATCAATTTTTAATTTTCTAAAGGAGGTTTGATTGGCCGTTTCATCAGCATTTTACGCGACTTTTATAGTTGGCATCTTAGTAACTTTTCAGCTTCTCTTTAAACTTTATCGAAAATGCTGTTTGAAAGTTCTGATGAGTTTGTAAGCGACGCAAATACGTATGTCTTCTTTAATTATACGGTTTTACACAGTCATCCAGGAAATATTAATATTCTTAGTGCATCATTTGGTCGTTTAGACGGCGAGAAAATAAAAGACCGCATTTTCAATCAGATTAGTACAGAGAAAAAAAAACGTAAAAATATTTTTTACATTAGTAATGATTAATGTTTTTCAAATAAAGGAGATGTAGCAAGAAGAGTTCTAAAGAATTACCTGATAAGGTTTCTGCCAATGGCAAAGAGAAGAAAAAATATTTGTTTTAGATTTAGTGCGGACCTACGGAGCAAGGTCTCTAAGGGTCGAATATCCAGAAAATGCAGATACTTTAATTCCCCTTTTTAAGTGATCCCACGAGGACGAAAGGATAATATAAGGATTCCTCCAAGGTTTCATTCAAACAAAATTTACAAATTCTTCCTACGCTTCTTTTTTATACGGATTAATTAATTTTTGGGCGATAAAAATTTCCTTTTTACACAAGGACACGAGTCAATAACAACGGTCTGGTTGTATAGAAAGAAACGGAGAAAAAACTAAGAGAAGATGATGTAATAGTTTAGATAGACTTAATGATGTTTTGGGGAAGATTCAACCCCTCGCTAAACTAGGGTGAGTTAATTCCGTAAGGCTTTGGTTTGAGAGCGTTTTCCCCCTTACACTGAAAAAGAGAATTTGATCGTCTTGACGTAATTATTGACGTTTTGTGTATATAGTATTGGCAGCTTGCTGATCTCATTTTAGGTAGAGATAATCATTTTCGACGTATACATTATGTTATTGGACTGATAATTGGTTTTACTTGTGCAGGTTTTTTTAAAAGAAATCACAAACGTGATTTCTTTTAAAGAGTACAGATACTAATATTGTCGATATAATTCGTTTATTTCATTAAAAAATAAAAAAACTGTTTAAATATTTGTTAAAGAGGACCAATTAATATGATTCCAGTATTCAAACTACATTAACTGACTGCGTTGATTAATAATAATTGCTCCAAATACTAAAAAACCGAATTTTGTATGGGCATTAGACAGTGTGATAAAAAGTAACACCTTAAAAATGATATTTCATTTTTTAATAAATGCTTATTTATAACAACAAAGGCTTTAATTTGATAACTTACTATTATATTGATTTCTGACTCAAAAATCCACATTTATTTATAATAATTTATTAACGAACACAATTAAGTATGTCATTAATTAGTATATGGGCGGAAATAATGGTGTTATATTTAATTAATGGTATACTCTTTTATAAAGATTTAAATAGTTTTCTTTTTGCATACAAATGGGCTAGTAATATTATCGTTTTACTAAAAACGATAATATTACTAGTCTGTACATTTTGTACATTTGTTGCTTTAAAAACATCTAAAATGTCAGTATTCCATGGGTATATTGATAAATGATGTCTAAATTATAAGAAAATGCATTTTCTACGAAAACTTGAAGGGATAGGTAAAAAATATAGGTATAATACAACTTGATAGACAATTTGATTGTGCATCTGATTCTCGTAAAATATACAGGGCATTCCATTTAAATTAAAGAAGTTATTGCCGTTTGAAGCTAATAATTATTTAAGATAAATTTTTAGGCACTCTGTATAAAGTAGTATTATTTTTATTATTGCAACACAATAACTGATCAATAAATAAACTTCATTAAATATTTAGTATTAAAAACATTGATACCCTTGGAGAAATGAAGATTTAAAATTTTTACTGCAATTTCACAAAATTGAAAATATTTCAAAAACGGTAAGGTTTAAGTATAATAAACCTTATCAAATTTACCTTTATTTTAATCGTAGAAACTAAAAATGTAATAAAAATACAACTTTGATATTTTTTATTTATTTGGGACACTCTGTATCTTGTAAAAATATTTTTAAATTGTAGCTCTAATAGTCCTTCAACGAACCCCAAACTTACAATTTGTAAAAATCTCATCGTTTAGCTACAATACTCCGTGTCGTATGTGGTGAAGACGTAAAAAGTGTTTTACAGTTCACAATATGTATACTCACTGGCACGAAAAACTTATTTTTAAATTCTTGGTTTTGTTATCGTACTCCACAGGGTGTTTCAAACTTTTACCAAAATATCAACGTTTTGTTTTTCCTCGTATAATTGACAAATGACAACTATCATTTTTAATTTAGACAGAGATATTAAAAAGCCAAATAATTTAGCTACAAATTGCTTAAAAGTTCATCAAAATCGCTCCTCTAGAACACAATATATAAAATTTTAAAATAATTGAAAATTTTAATCTGCCCGTTTTTCGTGCTGGTGAGTATATTTCTAACTTTATGTCGTTCTTTTAATATCAATAAACCTGATTTAATAATGTGATGCGTTAATTTATTGGAGAACAGTATTTTGTCTAATTTTTAATTATCTTTGTTAGACATTCTTAAAAATGTGACTGAAATAAAATTTTGTAGTAAAATTTATAGTCTCCTTTTATGTGAATTTAATAAAGAAACAGTGGGAGAATTTAAAGGTATGGAAGCTTAATAATGGGCACTTTGCAAAATTACCAATATCGATAGGCTTTGGATTTTAATATTTTCCTTTCATTAGTTATGAAAATTGGCTCGTAATTCTTGCTAAAGCTTAATAACTGGTAATTTACTACACGGAGCACAAGTTTATTAAGTATTTTTGAATAAAACAAAGCCCCTTGCTGTTCAAATAATTATCATTCTATTCTTTTTGTTGTTTATTAAAGGATTTTGGTGGGTCAAACTGAAAATATTGAGCAATCTATGTGGTATTTGGCTTTAAAGGCAAATTTGAATAATGTATTCAGTTCTTAGAAATTGGATATAAAAAAAACGGCTAAGATTAATGGTGGCAAAATATTGATTTTGCATCTGCTATGCTGATTTCCATTCATTTTGTCACAACTATTTAACATTATTTGAGACAGATAACATTAATAACTCGGAAACCTAATAAGATTTTGCCATTGGGCGAAAGAAGTTTTTTCCAACCCGCTATGCTAATTTTCTAATTAAAATGAAAATTTTCGGCTAAGTATTTTTTTCTTACAGATAAAACTTGCCCGAGCAAAATAAAACCATTTCGAAATAAAAGGGGATATATTTTTGTGTTTTTGTTCTATAAATTTCGAAAAACACTGCTTAATCGTGTACTTTTAACTTTTTCACAGCAAATTTATCGGATTTTATTAATTGAATCTGCTACGCCCAATTAAACTGGTTATTTTTGGGCTGGGTTATAAATACTTAACCCTATAAAATGTTATCAATTTTCTTTATGTCTTTAAACACTTGGCCAGTCAGGATTAATGTTTTATACATAATTTAGTCAGAAGGGCCTATAAAAAAGGGACATATACATGATGACCAAACTACAAGATTCTCAAATTATTCTATGATGAAGTATAACTAAAAATTCTTCCTCTAGGAGATGCGAGACCTTGTTGTTGTTGGGGAGGCTCCTAGTCAGGTGCTAGGGAGAATTCCCTCTAGCAAGGGGTGAAGGGTACGGAGTTTTAATAAAGGTATCCCCTCTAGTGGAGGGCACGGAGGGCTAAACCTCAACTGTGGAAGGGTGTATAACCTCGTAGGAGGTAGACGTCCATATCTCGAGGGATGAACAGTTGTTGTCACAGGAGGATGGGAAATACCCTATTCTCCCTACAACAGGGAGATCCCCATGTAGAAATAAACAACACTTCCACTCATTCTATATTCTACAAAACTAAAAATTAAATGGACTGCCCCTTTCAATCTAGTAATTCTAGTTCAGACATAGGGAGATTAGACTTTTATACAAGTACTATAAATTTGATTTTTATTTAAATTAAAAAGGCATACATAAATATGAGAGAATTCCATATATTAATACATATTTTATTGTGCCCATTCAATTTTAAGGCATAAGAAAATAACAAGGGTGACAAAGAAGGCCTTGGAAAACAACAAATAAAAAATTAAAATCTTTTCTTTGCGAAAATCCTTTTATAACAGACAAAGCTTCGATTTCTTAAAATTTCATTCAAAAAATAATAATTTGCGCAGCACACCATGAAAAGAAAAATTCGCAAATATACTTTCTATAAAAGATTCCATTTTTTTTCATATAACTGAAATAAATTGAATACAAAAAAACCTGCGAGATTGTACTATGTTCTCGCTCTTTAAAGCTTGATATCCGACAAGTTATTTTATACTCAAAGCAAGACTGGCCTTAAGGGCTTAGAGCTATAATCCTTATTCAAAACAATATGACACAGTTATAATACGAAATTCGCAAGCATCTGTAGTTACAGACTGTCTTCACTTTAAACAGAATATCGCGCTTACGTGTATATCACTTTCAAGCAGGTTCGTTACGTTGAAAACTTTCAAGATATTTATTTCGCAACTGGAGAGAAAAAAGATCTCAGAAATCGTTAATCGATCAATCCTTTCACCTTTTTTTATAACCTAAACTCAATCGTGTCTCGAAGTTTCCCCCCACATTTATCTCGCATTTATACTGTTTATCATAACAATAGAGGGTAGAGATACATTCTTCAGATTGATATATCATATTTTATCCTTTAAAAGAATATCCACTTTTTTCGTCTCTTTTCCACTTTCTTTTCGAATTACTTCGTCTATTCAAAAAAGAGTTAAATATCAAAACACTAACAGATCTCACTTTAGTTCCATATTTGATCCAGTATCAGCTCCTTAATAAGTTTTTTACTTATTACTTACTTACTTACTTACTTACTTACTTACTTACTTACTTACTTACTTACTTACTTACTTACTTACTTACTTACTTACTTACTTACTTACTTACTTACTTACTTACTTACTTACTTACTTACTTACTCACTTCACCTACTTACCACTCACCCACTTCCCACCTCACCCCACCCACCTCACCCACTCCACCACCCACCTCACTCCACTCCACCTCACCACCCACCCCACTCCACCCACCCCACTCACCCTCACCCACCCACTCCACTCACCACCCACCCACCTCACCCCACCTCACCCACCCACCTCCACCCACCCACCCTCCACCCCACCCCACCCACCTCACCCACCCCACCACCCACCCACCCCACCCCACTCCACTCCACCCCACCCCACCACACCCCACCCCCACTCCACCTCCACCCCACCCCACCCACCCCACCCACCCCACCCCACCTCACCCACCTCCACCCACCCACCTCCACCCACCCACCCCACCCCACCTCACCTCACCCACCCACCCACTCACCTCCACCCACCTCACCCACCTCACCCACCCACCCCACCTCCACCCACTCCACTCACTCCACACCTCACCCCACCCACCCTCACCCCACCTCACTCACCCACCCCACCCACTCCACTCACCCACCTCACCTCACCCACCCCACCCACCCCACCCACTCCCCACTCCACCTCACCTACCCACCCACCCACCCACTCACACTCACCTCACCTCACCCACCCCACTCCACCTCACCCACCCACCCACCTTACTTACTTACTTACTTACTTACTTACTTACTTACTTACTTACTTACTTACTTACTTACTTACTTACTTACTTACTTACTTACTTACTTACTTACTTACTTACTTACTTACTTACTTACTTACTAATGCGTTCATGTACGGCATACAGGTTTCACTTCCATATATCATGGTGGGGATTATTATTGCTCGGTATACTGCAAATTTTGTTTTTGGTCTCAAGTCATGATTATAGAAAATCCTGGGTTTTAATTTCCAGAATGCTCTTAAGATGCTGCTAGTTATGTGCTGAATTTCAGAGTCGACATTGGCCTTTTCCGAAATCAAACTGCCGAGAGATCCAGAGATTTTTTGTCTATAATACCAAACTTTTTCTTTGTCTATGAGACCAGTTAAAGTACTTTTATTGAATTATAATTATATAGAAAGCTGAACTGAACAAGATATTAATGTTAGATCCTTCAAACTAAATGCATCAGAGACTATTGAATTTACTGAATGAATAAATGAATATATATTTACTGTTTTTCCCCTGATTTGTATGAGACGTCCGGGAATCGTATCGCTTTTTCCATTGTAGGTAACTTTATAGCAATTCAATGGTCGGTGCATTTGAAAGAGACCAAATAAAGAACAGGTTTTATGGAGTGCTAAAGCTTAAAGTCCCTTTTGTCAGGCTCGAAAATAAAATAGGGTTTTGCAAAAGATTTAGGCGTGTTATCTATTAAATTTCGCGCGAGCCCGGGAAGTCTACGAGTCTGAATTATCTGGCGTAATTGATGAAAAGTCATATTTTAATTAAGGAATATTAAATTAAACGAGGGAAGGTATTGTAAAATAAAATGCAAGCTCGTAAATCATGGCCGCAAACAATTTTCTTTCCAATTTATATACGTAGCCACTCCATAACAAAATTTCATTTACAATTTCCCCTGCAAATAACACTTCTTAGTTTCTTTTTTTTTAGAATAAATATGTAGATGTATGAACTGTGTAGAGATGTTATATTTGATCGAGGAAAAATAAAGAAAAAAAAGTTTCTGTTGTAATAAAATTTGATGCTGGAGGTCCAAAAATTACGAGTGTTTGAGAACGACTAGTATGGGATCATCTTGTAAATCAGTGGAACAATAAAATAGGGTAATCTTACAAAAGTGCCGACGTATTGTTATATCAGTAAACTTGATGGCTTTCTTGTCTTATTTTCCGTTTTATTGCTGTCGCAATTAATTGGAAAACGTACAAATTGCTATTTGTTAAAGAAAACGCCGAACTGAAAAAGTTTTTCGATGACCTAAATCATATTTATAAGGAGATTACTTCAAAATCCCATTCATCGCTTCTTTTAGTTACAACAGCACTTAAGATTATTCTTTTTTACTTTATTCCACTATTCGCTCCACTTAGAATTTTAAAAGTTATTAAAACGGTCTTAAACTTGAGTTTACATAGAAAGAAATCTGTTGTAGTTTGCCGCTTCTAGGAAAATAGCCACTAAAAACACTTAAAAATCAAACGTCTATGTATTTAATTAAATTGAAAATGTCTCTCAAATTTAATTTTGGGGCAAACGCAAAATCGACTGGAATTAGTGGAATTTCTTTGTAACAGAATAATTTCACAAATTTTATTAATAATCTAAATAAATTTTCGAGTAGATTTGACCTAGCTAGAGGCGGTTAAACCACAGTCGTAAATTTAGAAATTTGTATTAATCGTGATTTATATATTAGAGCTTCGATTTAATTTTACAACCAATTTAATCAAACATTTCTCAGGTTAGAAAGTTAAACCGCCCAAAGAAGGAAACTCGTAAAATACCTTACACGTTCCTGCTGGTTCTTAAAAATATTAAAGTAGCCAATAAATCAATCAATTTGTCCGGCTGTTCGCTAGAAAAGGCCATATTTAAAGGGTTTCGTTTTGTTCGCAGTTAAAACAAACATGGGGGATTTAACTAAAACCGAGCAAAGCAAATCCCATAAATTCCATCAAGGGTAGAGGATACATGTATCCAAGCCAAGCACAGAGAGTTAGAATATATTACACTATTTGACGGCGACTGTACACACACTGACAAATATCACCGAAAAGTACGAATAACGTGAATAATATCGTTTTGAAACCGTGTCCAAGGATGCTCTGGATATTTCCTTGCTTAAGAATATCAGTTTTTGAAACTAAAAGAATTTCGAACCATTTGCTTCCACAACGTTTCGGTCAGAAGTAGAGAGGCTTTTGAGATGATGTCTGCATAATTCTTATTTTCAAGTTAAAGATAAGTTTTATGCTGAAAAGTATGCGGTTTGGAATGGTTTGGAACGGTTTGAGGCCAATGCCATTAGTACCGGAATCGTCAAACCCAAAATCTGACTTCGATATGTTGACGATACTTTTATAATCTGGAATGGAATCGATAGACAGTGGGATTGGCAATCATCTGAATTCACGAAGTAACTCAATCAGATTCACGATTGAGAAAGGGAAAACTTCCTTCTACCGTTTTTGAATGTTCTTGTCAGTAAAAGCGATGGATCCATTGTCGCTCCTGTATATAGAAAAGCCACACTTAAGGGACAATATTTAAATTCTCAGCCAAACTGATCAGAATGCTGAAGCAACCAAAGAAGGTATAGTTGAAACATTATGTCATCGAGCAATCACTATATGCAGTGACCAAGAATCTCTGGGTTCTGAACTAAGTAATATTAAAACCGATTTGCTTCTGAATGGTAACTCAGCAAAATTTCTCGACAATAAATTGCAAGTCTCACTCATTGGTGTGCCAGCCTGAAGAGGCTGCTTCCTCCCTCTTGACGATTTCATAATATATAAAAGAACATCGGAGATCAGACGAATAGCACAACTGTTTTTAAGCTTGGGACTACTCTAAGAAGTGTCCTAAGAAAAACAAAACCGGTGCGAGTGAATTGTATATTGGAAAGACAAAACGTCCTTAACATGAAAAAAATACGCAAAGAGATGAAACAATGAAGTTGGACATTGTAGATCATTTGTAGTCCAAGCACCACAACATATAATGGTCCGAAGTCCGGATTGTTCACGAAGACACGCATTGGAAAAAACGCAAATTTAAAGAGGCCGTATTCATGTCTAGCAATAATGAAATATTTAGCAATCCAAGTATGGAAATTTCAACAATATGGCAACCACTCATGAAACGCTCCAATGGAGGTATTCTCAGTGAACAACCTCATACTTGACTGCACCCAACTTTTAACGAGTGAATGCTCGGATTTAGTATATTAAGCTCAGTAGTTCTAGGATTTACATTAGTTCACACTTGATAACGCTCAGTGATACTTCTAACAGAAACGTTGTGTAAGCAAAATAAATAAAGACAATGTATGTCCGAAATTCTTTTAGTTTCATAGTAAGAATATCAGTTTTTAGTGAGGAAAGTGTTATTTTTTATTCATTGAAGATTTTGAAAGAGTAACTATCTAAAGTTTTGTTGTTTTTAGCTCTCCTTTCAGCGACGTTACGAACATATCAAACTGCCGGATGCGATAACGATATCGTTACTTTAAAATGTCCAGCCGGCACGAGCATCTCGGTGCAGATTGCCCAGTATGGAAAATCCTCATCTCACGGATTATGCAGTTCCAAACAAATGCCATCAAGTTTGGTGCCAGATGTTCCACAGCAAACTGTTTGTCTCTTACCTAACACCATACAGGTTAGTGTTTTCTAATTCACTTAATACAGTAAAAGATAACTTATTTATGTACAGTCATGTCATCAAAATACAATATATTTTTTTATGTTTGTCTATACGTTAGTTCGATTCTGTCTAGGTCCTAAGACATCTCCCTTTCCACTTGGAGAAAAATAAGAAGAAAGTTAAAAAAACGTAGAAAGTAAAACTTTGTTTACATTCATTCAATTTCAACGTTTTTGCTTTGACAAAAAGGAAAAGTATTTACTTAACTAAATTACTTTTACTTGTGCTTTCAAGTTTATACATTTTATCCAGGAAAGGATGATGTTAAATATTTAAATTTAATAAGGTCTCAGTTCAGGGATAAATTTGGAACTGAGACCCTATTAATTTCGCAAATTCTTCTGATAGTTTAACGCTTGTTTATATCGAGACTTCAGCAAAATAATACAAAATAATGGACTTATCCTTTAAACCTTGTAATAAATTTTCACGCATATTTTAAGTCACCAGATGACCGTTTAGAAAAAATATAAAATTTTTGGGTGATTTGACAATTTCAGTATTTTTTACCTGTCAGTTAAAACTCTTACCATTAGAGATCAAACTAAGACATATCCTAAAAGAATATAAAATTCTACGATAAGGGTAGTTTCACTTGTTTCAGACCTTTAGTAATATTTTTTTTTTAAAACGGTAGATATCGGAAATTTTATTAGCTTCTCTGAATCTATGAAAGAAATAAAACAGTAGACCGTCTATAATTTTACTTGCTATGTTTTGACAGAACAGGTAAAACTTTATGTGTGGACGGGACTTAATAGTATTTATTTATTTACTTCTATTATCTAAACAGCTCATGTTATAAAACGCTATGTATTTTCTGTACTTTTCAGAAAGAAAAATATATTTTTGCAGTTCAGATGCATTATTAAATGCGCTTGTCCTTTTGTGACTTAAATTTTCAAAGAAAAGTATGTTAGTACAGTTTAAATTAAAAAGTGAAATATTTATAGGGGGCCTGAAGGGGCGTTCACAATAAACCGTCGAATTCTTGAAAAACTTTCACACAGGATTACGTAGATATAAAGTTTTATCAATTTTTAAAATGTCTCCCAAGGGGCAAATGCTTTTTTCACGCACTCCTACAAGCCACTTGCCGTGTTAAAATTTTATGAAATCATACGGAGAATCCCGAACAGTTATACCCAAGACATGATGAGAAAGTTGCAAACAGATTCAATCCCATGCGGAATATGTTCTTCAGATAAATCGATATAAATATTTGCCTGAAAAATTGAAAAAACAAGGGGTTTTCGGATTTCCTGAGAAGCCAAACTTTATTTTATGTCGCTCTTTGAGGCAATGTAAGCCCGCTGTCATAATTGTCGTTTGTAATCGGTTAATTCCAAGTTTAATTCATCACACGGTGATGAAAGTCAACTTGCTAATCGCTCAATTTGAACGGGAGATGTGAAATTTTACGCCATCTTAAGTTATTTAATGTTTCTTGCAGAATATTCCGCAGACATTTAAATAAAATTTAAATGGTTCAAATTAGGCGACGAGTTTCTTTGCTCCCATGGCGGGTATTACCGCTCCGTTTTAGAACAATACCTATGCCCTAATTTACTTTGTTCTGACCTAGTTAATCCTAGTTAAGTAAGTTAGAGCGATATATTTTTAATGGGAATTAAGAATATATATTTAACGCGGACCGAAACGTTATTTATTCGACAGCCGGACAAATTCTGCGCATTCAAAATGGAATGTATTGCTTTAATTTAAGATTGAGTGGAAAGAGAAAAATAAACAAACAGTACATCAACAAGGCGATAAAAATAAATTAACGTTTTATCCACCGTTAGTAATATTATTAACAGTAAACAAAGAAACTTGAACTGACCTCTCTTAAAAGAATATAAAATTCTACACACGATAAGGATAGTTTCACTTGTTTCAGACCTTTACTAATATCCTTTAATATCTTTTAAAACGGTAGATATAAAAAAAATATTAGCCAACCTGAATCTACGAAAGGAATTTAGAAAATTAAAACTACACTTAATAATTCAAATATTTTCTTACAGTGTTATAGATATTCTAAAAGTTTATAAAATTCTATATATTTCCTGTAAAATTCAGTTGTTTCTTACTGATATTAATATTTTAATACACATAAATAACAGTAATAATAACATAACAGTAATATGGGTAACATAATAATAACAGTAAACAAAGAAACTTGAACTCTTTCTTCACCTTTAGACAAAATTGCTGAAAATAGAGGGTTGTCTCTCCCGGGCACTCCTTTCAAACTATTATCATTAGAGATCAAACTTAGATATATCCTAAAAGAATATAAAATTCTATACACGATAAGGATAGTTTCACTTGTTTCAGATTTTTACTAATATTTTTAAAACGGTCGATATCGAAAATTTTATTAGCCAGCCTGAATCTATGAAAGGAATTTTGAAAATTAAAACTACACTTATAAAATTTCAAGTATTTTCTTACAGTGCTATAGATATTCTAAAAGTTTATATAATTCCCTGCATTTCCTGTAAAATCGTACTGATATTAATATTTTTAACAATAAACAAAGAAACTTGAACTGTTTCTTTAACTTTAGACAAAAATGCTGGAAATAGGAGTTGTCTCTCCCGGGCACTACCTTAAAACTATTAGCATTAAAGATCAACCTAAGACATATCCTGAAAGAATATAAAATTCTACACACGATAAGGATAGTTTCACTTGTTTCAGACCTTTACTAATATTTTTAAAACGGTAGATATCGGAAATTTTATTTAACTTATATAATTTACAAAATATGAACATTATTCTCAATTAACTCACTACAAAATATTCCATAGGGTAAATACGTGTAGCCGCCTCAAATATTTTATCCGTATTATTGTATATTTGTATTCTATTCCTTTCTTAGCCCCCTACGAGTTAGAATATGTAAATATCCTAAAAAATGACGCGGAAAACAAATGCCGACTACCCCATAAAATTTACAGGATCCGCCTTTAAAAAGAAAAGCTTTATGTAATACCAGCGAAAGAAAAAAATAAATGCTGAGATACAAAAATACAGGTGTTACGTACAAATCAATATCTTCTTTAGGGATTTTACTTTATAATATTTAAAAATTATTTTTAAATACATTTTCGATTTTTTCGTTGTCAACCATATTTTGCTAGTCTTAGGCCACTCTATATATTTTTTACGTACTTCATCTTGCTCGACTGTTCAAATTACACCTCTTTAGGTCCCTTCTTATACTTAATTTATCTGGTATAGTTTTTTAACAGTCTCTATAGAACTACCCTTCGGGAAACCCTGATGGGGCAGAAAGTTACATTTTTTTGGGGGACATTAGGGAGTTTTAGGGTTAATACATTGATGGTTTTACAGAAAGGGAAAGCTAGAAACCCGAAAAGGATGAGGGTATTGTAACCATGTCAACTCGGGAAAAAAATAAAATACAGGGCTGGGTGTAATCTCGGATATTCTTCAGTTTTATCTTAACTCCAACAAAGTTCTTGTAGGATTATTTTTAAACTGTAATTTATTAAATATACAGGGTGGGGCTATTTTACTGACAGCACGTAGTACTCTTTGTTACAGACTGTCGTGGAAGCTTGTCAGCAAAAGCGCCAATGCAAATTTCAAACTTCCCCTACCACTTTCGGAGGAGATCCTTGCCCTGGATTACCCAAATATGTCGAAGTAGCGTACAAATGTCGCCCTGGTAAGATTACAGTCGATTATTAATTTTATTAAGTACCTGTAGGCGGTGGTGGCGCGCAGTTTAAAACTTTGAGGGTGCACAAAAATTGTGTATAATTGTTTAATAAAAGACTATTAAAAAAATATTGGGTTTGGATTGGTTTTTCATTCTTTCTTTGCCGTTAAAAACTTCCGGCAAAGTACTCCGTAAAGTACTTCCGGCTCTTTGCAAAATTACCAATATCCCTGATGTCTTCTGCTTCTTCCTCTAGTCCCTCCAAAAAGCCGCGCCCTAAAGTTTTAAAGCGTCGGTTTTCCACTGCCAGACAATGGCACAGCAGGTGTTTTATGGTTTCTTCTTCCTCTCTACATTCTCTGCAGTAATCGTCGCTGGAAATCTTATCCATATCACGAGGTTTACCCCCGTGTGCCAGTTTCCAGTGACGACACCTACAATTATGCGTACTAGGTTCCTCAC
The DNA here is from genome assembly GCF_002938485.1 of Sitophilus oryzae. Classification (NCBI taxonomy): domain Eukaryota; kingdom Metazoa; phylum Arthropoda; class Insecta; order Coleoptera; family Curculionidae; genus Sitophilus; species Sitophilus oryzae. The sequence goes on from NW_022146105.1 coordinate 5,180,222, forward strand.
GGTGTTGCCACGTCCCTTGCTGCTTGGCCTTGATGGTAGTTCCTATTCCTATAGCTTCCTTCAGTGTGTTGATCAGGTGGATGACACTTCTTATGGAAGAACTGGCAATGGTTGAAAACTTGACTACAAGCGATTTTCTAGGAATCTTCCTTACCGATAAATTATTGACAAGAGTGACAGATAAAGCCTTGACGTTCTTTCAGTATTCCAGTTCATCTCTTTTCCTTTCTAAAGTGTGCGTTGAAAGGAGACAAAAACAATTTTTGGTGACCCATAATTTGTTATTCGAACACCGCTTTTCTCCTTGTCGGGTCGTTGACGTTGACTTGTCGCCATTTTATTTCTTTTGTTTACACGCTGCATTTTGCTTTGCAAATTTAATACATAAATTATTTAGGCAAATATATAGGTTTTTATTAAAACTCCTCGGACTAACGTGTAGGTAAGTGTTGATAATTTTTTTTCATCTTAACATGCTCATTGTCGTTCTCCTGATTTTAGGTGACAGGAAAGGATCATCAAATCAAATTGAATTTTATATTTTCCTTCCTATTTATCCTTCCTAAATATCAAAAGATGATCTAAAATGAAAGGGAAAATAGTACAAAATGATGATCGAAGTGATCTTTTTTCTTCCAATTTTACTATTGAAAATTATTATATACTGTATTCGTAAATCGCCATCTATGACGCCATTTTTTCCAGTTTTGTTATAATTAATTTTGTCTCTTGATCTACACTTGTAACATTATTCTTTTTAATTTAATTAATTTATTGTGGTGAAATTAATTTCTGTTGTATATTGATATTGATATTAAACATATTTTTTTTTAAAAAATGGTGTATTTTTTGTGTTTTGTGTATGTCGTAATTAAAATAAATGAAGAAATAAATTTTTTATTTTTTAAACTTCCCGCCATGCGTGACAATTTAGTCCGTAGTTCCCACAAAGCGAAATGGGGGCGCTAGTAGCAGTAGACTTGTCAACAGTGTCAAATTTAAACGTCAATTTCACTTTCCAATATTTAGCAAGGCGCTCGCACTTCTTCTTGTGTATGTGTTTTGTGGTGTTGATAGTCACAAGTGGTGGGTCATCTGCCATGGCTTCTCCCCTGGCCCTCTCTTTAGCGAGTCTGTCCGTTTCTCGCAGCCAGGAAATTGCTTCTCGGCAGTCTCACAGTTCATCACAATTTTGGATTTTACTGATTGCATGGTGATGCTTTTTGAAACACCAAGCTGTCGGAAACAATGCGGGACCTAAAGGTCTGTTGTGTTTGTTATATTTATAAATTACTTATTGAAGGAACAAAGGAACCATGGGCGCCGGACAGGGGGGCAAGAGGGGCATTTGCCCCCTGGATCACACAGAAATTTATTATTCTTACATCCATCTAGATTTATCAGAGCACTATTATGACGAACTCAGCTGTTACCTTTGAAATAATCGTCCAGTTGGCTTTAAAAAAATGATATCGAAGATTTTTCCCAAAATATATTTTACTTTTTGAAAATCGTAGATTACGAATCTTTTATTTCTTGGCCATCTAATGACGCCATTTTTTTCAGTTTTGTTAAAATTAATTTCTCATTGATCTTTTTGTAACATTTCGGCCCCATTTTATTAATTTATTGTGGTGAAATTAATTTCTGTTGTATATTTGATATTGATATTAAAACATATTTGATTGGGGATGAAAAATTTTTGTGTTTTACTGTATGTCGCAATTTTCTTAACAAATAACAAAGAAAATTTTTTATTTTTTTGGAACTTCCCGCCATTTGACATATCCGTCTTTAGTTCTCTACAAGCGAAATTGGGGGCGCTAGTACCAGTAATTTAGAACAGTGTCAAATTTATAACGTTGCCATATCTTCTATTTTTTTTCTGGGTGATTAGGCATATTAAATAAATTACCTATTATGAGATCGACAATAATTAAATATATACACCTATATCCAATAAAGTTACGTGGAAGAGTTTGATTGCATTGGTTTAACTTCTTTGCGGAGGGTTAATCTTTTTGATATAATATAACAACAAAGATTAACACCCTCCACATGGAAGATGTAAATACACTCTCGTCTATCTCGTGGGTATAAATGGTCAGATCTCGTTGGTAAAATAGCAGTTATGGGAAGGAGCCGTTCTTCTGGCGACCGTCTTTCGTAATTCAGAATGAGCGAAAAAACACACGCTAAATTTAGGTTTAGCATTGCCAACGTTGCTTTAAAATGCCAGAAACAAATAAACACTTCGGGTTTCTCTTATTACCGATTCTGAACCGTCCTAGAACTGTGATGCGTATGCGCAGAAGGAAATATGAAGACATTATTTCATTTGCTCATGGCCTGCAGAGTTCTAGGACGGTTCAAAATCGGTAATAGAACGAACAAAGGTATAACCTAACATTTTCAGATTGTTTACAAATTTATTTTAGCAAATTTTCCTCTATTATGCATAGAATTGGTTGAAAAGTAACAGAAAATAGCAAAACATAATTGATTATTGAATACCTAACAAAATATGTGCTAGAAAACCTTAAAAATATGAGAAATTAAGAAAAATTCGATATTGAAATTATTTTCCCGTTTTCTGATAAGCTGTCAGAGTATATCACGATATCCCCTATTGGTAATCTACGATATCAAAATAGGGTGTATATTATCATTTTGGTGAAAATCGGACGATTTCAAATTTCCCAATCCAAACCTGTGCCAAAAATGTGTTTTCAATTTTTAAAGGTCTGTTTGTACCTTATATTTATTTCATTACTTCCGGGAAGGAACAAGGAACCCCTGCCTGTAGGTACACTTTTCTGATAGAATGTAATCTAATAACTGGTGCAGTCATTATTTACGGTACTCATCATCACCGGATGTAAAATAATTAAAGAAATATTTCGAATTTTGCCGGAATCCAGCCTGCCAGGCTATTAATTTCCATATTCTGTTGTTTTTGAGAGGTGTAGCAATTTCCTTTTTCGCACAAAGAACTTCGCTACCATTTAATTTATCAAACGCGGAACTTTCGTGTAATATTGTAACGACGTTATCGCTAGCTTTCGATAGAAGTTGAAAATAAAATTTTCCCTCTGTATTTCATAAATCTGACAATTACTGAATTTTGTATTTTTAAAACCAGAAAAGGCTTTAACATGACCATAACCACGCTTAATACCCCATATACAAAGGAGATTAATTTTCAATCATGTCAAATAATATACCGTAGAGGATTAATAGGCAATAATGAACTCTAATTCCTTTATATTCGAATGAAAACAAAGATTAATTTTTAGTCATGTTTTTTAAAACAATTCCGGATGTAGATTGTTATTAACGTGATTTTTTTAATAAACTTCTGTGCCGTAAGTAAAATTTTACGAAAAAAACAAATATATAAATCAAGTCTCAAAATGAAAATCTTTCGTCTGTCCGGGAACATAATTTTAAAAAGATAACAAGCATTTCATTAACTTTTATTTAGACCCGCTATAAATTTTAATCAGCGCTCTGTGTTTTTTTTCGCTGTAGACTTGCCTTTACTAGAAATTAACAATCTCCAAGGCCTGACCTCATTTTTATCTTAATCTCGTCTCTGTCTTCCCGAAGTTAAAACTGACTTTATAGTTGGGACGATATAATACTAATGCCTTTATTTATAAATCATATAGGATGTAGGTTTAATCGATTGTTTTCAGATGAATTTCGCAGCAAGATGGCTTGCGAAAATGACAAGATATTGTTACGATGCAATCCCAACTCCCGGATAGCCGTTTACAGTTCCAGCTATGGGAGAACGCCATATGAAAGTATACAATGTCCGCAACCACAAGGAGTACCAGAAGAGAGTACGGACTTACTTATTTATCTAGTTTTATCACGAAAAGTGCACTTTGCAACAAACCGTTTCCAGTAGTAATCCATTTAAATTCCTTTAAAACAAATTAGGTCATTGTATTTGAACTATTCAGCAACTCGTAAATATCGCAACCTCGATGAAGCGCGAATTTAACTTTCAGTAACTTATTAAATACCCTACACTAACTCGTTGCGAATAGGCTAATTCCCTACAAACTTAATGATGCTATTTATAAACAAACTTCCAACTCATTTAATCATAATATAATTACAAAAAAAATATCACAAAACGAATTACAGGATTCCCTCGTTTTGCGCGGGAATAAGTTCCTTGAAAACACCGCGTATATTGGAACAAACTTTACAGGGTGATTCTAAAAAAACAGCACATATTTTTGGGGGTAGTACATTTTGACCAGATTTTTTATTTCATTTTTATTGCTCCAATAATTTGAGTTCTTCGGTTAGTTCAATAATATATGATTCAGATAGAATGTAGAATGTACAGGAGGGGAGTTAATCACCGCGACCTTACAGATTTATTGTTTGTTCCCCTTTCTTGAGTTATAACGAGTTATAACTCATCATACAGTCTCAGGGCGTTAACAAAAGCCAGTATCTGAGACGGCTCCACAGAGGCCAGCTCTCCGTCCTCGACTTCAGCCGTACCAAAGTTCATGGCCCGAATGGTCGTCGTCTCGGCGCACACAGTGATAAGGTGTTCTGGTGTTTCCCCATTTTCCCCACAGAATCTGCATTCGCCGTTGTTTCTCAGCTTTAGCCTACTGAGGTGTTCGTTGAGGAGACAGTGTCCTGTTAGAAACACCGTGGACAATCCGAAGATTGTTTTTACTTAAATCAAGGAAAACCTTTGATTTTTCTCGGTCGTAAGTTCTGAGGAACTTTTTCGAGTGTCTTAGACCGTTGGAGGACACCCATTCCATGTTACGGATGGAGTCTTCCAGATTCTTCAGTTCCGCTTTCAGTTGGTTCCCGCTTGGAAAACAGAACGGTTCTGGTCCAGTTAGTGGAGTGTTTTTTCATTGCCTTCTATCCCTTGGTGAGCAGGCACCCAGAGTAGGAGGACTTTATTTTCTTTGCCTAATTTGTTGAGCTTCTCTAGGCATTCTTTGACAAACTTCGAGTTAATGGTTACTGAGATGATCGTGTTTAGTGCTGCTTGACTATCGGATAGGATTAACGACTTATAACTCATCATACAGTCTCAGGGCTTTGACAAAAGCCAGTATCTGAGACGGCTCCACAGAGGCCAGCTCTCCATCTCCGGCATCAGCCAAACTATCGTTTTGGCTCACTCAGAGATGATGTGTTCTGGTGTTTCCCTATTTTCCCTAAAGAATCTGCATTCGTCTTTGTAATTCTCAGCTTCAAACTACTGAAGTGTTTATTGAGGAGACAGTGTCCTGTTAGAAACCCCGTAACAATTTGAAGATTGTTCTTACTTAATTCAAGGAAAATCTTTCATTTTTCTCGGTCGTAAGTTCTGCGATTCAAGTAAATCACTTACATCTTTATAAGTCAGCAACTTCTCTAATTTGATCTCTGATACTAAAACCTTCGCGTGCGACAGTTTCTGACCATATGTGGCCAATATCTATGTAGCCGTTTCTCATCGTATGTTACAACTTGATAAAATGCAAAAGACATATAAATACGCCGGGTAAAACGAGCGACTCTTGTACTTCTTTGCTTTCGTAAGAAAAATAAATTATTTTTCGAACATTAAGCTCAATGTTCTTTTTGTACGGTGCAAAGTTCGATCAGAAATTATATTCTGCTAGGATTATTGGGCTCTGGTATAATTTAATATCCCATTCGAGTAACATTCAAAAGTCCGAACTGTATTAAATTAATAAGTTCTGCCCGTTAGAGTAAAGCCATTGCCATTACACTTTTATTAGTAAGTTTTAAACGACCCAACAGAACTTATGTGACGATAACTAGAATTCTAAATTCAAATAAAACCATAATTTTTATAATCTACTGATCACAGATCATAGTGTTGTAATTAGAGATGGGCAAAAATTCGTAAACTGCGATTCTATCGTAGCGATTTTAACTTGCTATTGTCTGTTGTTTTTCGTGTCTTCTCCTGGCCAGTTAAAAGATGGCCAAGTCGTATTTCTAATCATATCTAATTTTAAATGGTACGAGGCAATTTCAAAAGGTTCCTTGGCATATTTAGAAAAAGAATTCTTTACGAAGGGGCGATGGGTGAGCCATCTTGCATCACTTGCAGCATATATAAAGTTTTAATACCTATAATGTGTTGCAGATGTTAAAAAAACTTAAAAACTAAACTACTGATTATTATTAACTCTTTTGAACTGTTAAGCTATAGATACACTGACACTTATACAGGGTGGTCCGAACTGTATTCCGGAAACTTCTGCAGATAAAAATAATTAAAAAAGTTTGTAGGTATAAATGTATGTCCTAAAATGCTTAGTTTTGGACATACAGGGTGTAGAAGTTTTATTTTTACTAAAAAATTTTACAAAAAAACTCCTGATGGAACGTTAATATTCGGATGAAAATTGATGCCTGGTAGTTTTTTGAAATTTTGATGTCATTATGACTCCTATTTGTACTTGAGTACCTACATGTGTTTTAACTGTTTTGAAAAGTAATAACTTTTTGTCCGTACCTGTATAGAACTATTGAGTGAAAACACATATATTTCCGTAATTTTTTACGTAAAAAATATCTCTTGGTAAAAATCGTTACGATTAACCGTTCTCGAGGTATTTAGAACGGAAATAGCCAATACATGTTATTATTGACAAAAAATAATCGTGTTGAGTAGATAGTTATTATATTTGACTGAAATGATAAATTTGGGAAATTTTTATTTCTTTAAATTAATCATAAAATTTTCTTCGAAAAAATGATGATTGATGATGATTTGACACAAAAACATTTCAAATTTATGATTTCAGTCTAATAACTATTTAGTTTAATTTATGTCAATTATGACAGGTATTGATAATTTCGATTTCAAATATCTCGAGAACTATTACTCGTAGGGATTTTTATAAAGAGACCTTTTTTACGTTAAAAACCTCGTAAATGTTTATTATTTTACTTAGTAGTTTTATACAAGTACGATCGAAAAGTTATTACTCTTCAAACCAGTTAAAAATATGTAGGTGGCGTCCTCTACAAGTAGGAGCCATATTGACATCAAAATCAATTTTCTCATGTCAAACCACTCCCACATACCAATTTTCATCCAAATATTGACGTTACTTCAGAAATTATTTGGAAAATATCGAAATAAAAATGAAACTTCTACACCCTGTATCTGCGAAACTAAGCATTTTAGGACATACATTCATAAGAACTTTTTTACTTATTTTTATCTGCAGAATATGCTGCTGAAGTTTGCGGAATACAGTTCTAATCACCCTGTATACCTAGTACAATATTTAAATATTAAAATCGCAATCGCAGGTTACAATCGCTGCGACAGTGGCTGCTCGTCAGGGTAGGCAAGAATCTTGGCCGAATTTAAGCGGTTTATTACATTACATTATTTACTATTAATGTTGCCAATACATAAAAATACTGTTAATAAACGGAAGTGTGTTGAAATAATCAATATTATTTTAATATTTGTGGTCTTGTATATTAAAATATTCACTACGGCTTGGTGTACGCTGACTGTGCCGCTGCGTTAGAAAATAGATGCAACTAAAATTTTATCGCCTACCCAGTCACACGGGTCACGAGCCGCAACTGCCTGCGATTTAAAAATCGCAATCGCAGTTTTGCTCATCTCTGTTATAATTAAAATGTGTTTTCCAGCATGTTTAGCAAGTTATGCGACGGAAACTGTGATGCATCTGTGCCATGGGAAAAGAAATTGCGATATATCGGCCGACGTAAGTACGTTTGGCAGCCCTTGCAAGCCTCAATCCAGGATGTACCTGAGGGTTGCGTACACATGCGGTAAGTAAATTGCAAATTTTCCACTGCGCTCTATAAATAATTAGTCCGTTTCCTCGTAAAATGTAAATGGAGCAACTTGTTCAATTTCACCGGTATCAGGATTACTTAATATTACATCAAATAGTCAGAACTAACGTTTAGTAAGATAGTGTTTGAATAGGACGCGGTAACAATTGTAGTTGCAAGCAGCAGGAGTTGCTCCAATTAATTTTGCTGGTAATTAATGCCTATTGAATCCGCAGAAAACATTTGTCTCGATTTATTAATCTTATTCTGAAACAAGATTAATTGTGGCGTAGTAGGTTTTTTTTAAATAACTTCCTGGACGGAAGGAAATCAGCAATGCGTGAAATGATATATGGATTAACTTATGATTATTGTAGAAATGTCTGTCGAAATAAGCAAAAATATACGTTTTAGGTCTCGTACGAAGTGTAAAAAGACTTTGATGGGTAAAAAATGTGTAAATAGTGTTGTTCGGCGGGAAAAAAGCTAAGCGATTTTGGCAGTGATAAATGGAAAGTGTGCAAAGCCGGTAAACAACAAACGACGAAAAAAAACTGTTTGCGGCCGGTTATAACATGGCATAATCTGTTATTTTTAGTGAAAAAATATGGAGGCATAAACTTTAGCCTAAGACGAACGTTTCTGTATAAAATACAAGATCCTATCGGAGGTTAATAACTTTTCCTAAATTGAAAATATTAAATTCTATAGAGAGGCGGCACTTTGCTTAGAAATTTTTAAAAAATTCAGAATATTTAATAAACACGTTTCATAGATAGTCAACTAAAATTTTAGAACGTTATATTAAATTGGGCATTATTAAAAGTCAACTTTAAAAAGCACGGAAGAAAATACTTTTAATAATGAGGATATAACGAATAATTTATTTTCGAATACATAATTCTCTCAAATCTTGTGTGAAGTATTGTCCAAATAAATTTAAACTTTTGCAAATAAAAAAAATACTAAAACTGAATATACAGAGTGAGTCTTAAATAAGTGCAAGTCTCGACCCCAAAAAAAAGTCTATGAGATTTTTTTCGCGAAAAAAAATTTTGAAAATTCGGAATTTTTTGAAAAAAATTCGATTTTTTTAAAATTTTTAGTAAAAAAACATAATATCCTCATAATATGATAACATAAGTAGTAGACTAAATTCACAAGAAAGGAAACTCAGAAATGATCCAGCGGTTCTCAAAATGTAAAATGTCTCGGTTATTTTGGACTCATTTGAAAAACGGTAAAGAGAAAATATGTTTTTTTTATAGAAATTTACCAGTCCTGAACATATTTGCAGTTATTTAGGACTCACCCTGTACAGGGTGAGTCTTACATAAGTTCAAATATTTTCATGTGTAGTACATTTCGATTCAAGAAACCCGATTACGAGTTTTTTTCTCGCGAAAAAAAAATTGAAAATTTGGAATTTTTGAGGATTTTTTTTTGTAAATTTTTTTACTTTTTACTTAAAAGACATTATTTCTTGATAATATGGCAACATAGATAGTAGCCTAAATTTGTGGTAAATAAAAGTTGTTCTCAAAAATTAAGTAAAAATAATTAATTTTTTGAAATTTTCAAAATAAAACAACTCGATTATTTTGAATTTATTTGAAAAACGGTAAAGAGAAAATATGTTTCTATTATCGAGATCTACCAGCCCTGAAAATATTTGCACTTATTGTCTTACCTTGTATATTTTTTATTTTGTATTTGATTTGTTTTTCTGTCTTTGTAGTACCAAGGAGGGTACTTAAAGATCAGTACGATGCTCCTTTAGAACCAGACGAGTCACCTGAGGACGAAAGAGATAATGACGTTTATGATATAGAAAGGGAGAATATCCGTGAGTCAGCAGTATCACCGGCTAGTCCTAACTTAGTAGAAAACAGTTCAAATGACAATACTACTAACGTCGAAGCTGGATTTCTACCAACAAATTTCTATGGTCTCCAATTTGGTAATATACGATTAAAAAAACAACAAAAAAATAAGTAAAACAACTATTTTTTTTAGAAATCCACAAAAATTACGTTATATTTTTTGTTGTGAGCGTAGTGATCGCTACTGTTTTATTGTTGAGTTTTCTGGTGGGCCGATTCTTATTCCAGAAACACCGAAACCAAAGGGAAGCGAAATTCTACACGGCCAGTATATCTGATCATACTCTTGCCAATGGATTCACCGATGACATTAGTGAGGTGCGTATGTCCTTTACGTTTGCTCTTTGACCCTAACTAATATACTGTTATGATAGCATTGTCTTTACTCTGTACTACGCTAACCAGATAACATTTGTAGAACTCTCTATCGGCTAAATATATTGCCTATTCGATTCCCCTAACCTCAGATTAACTTAATCGATTTATTGTACGTATTATTCTCAGCTTTCGAATAAGTTAAATATTTTTTTTTGTTTGATTAAAGAAAAGAAATTTTCATAAAACATATTTTTATAGTGACGACGAAAAAATTGATTCATAAAAACCCTTCCGACGGTGTTTTTCGGTTGGGGTTTATAACATGATTTTCCCTTCTTATTATTTTAACGCATGTGGTATTCATGTTCCATGTGGACGACAGAATCAGCTTCCGTTTAATAAAGTACGTAGGGAAGAAGCCTGCTCAGCAAACGAAGGCCTTTATACCTCGATGAAAAATGAATATTGAAAAGGAGGTTTATTTATGTTTAAGACATTTCTTGAATTTTAATTTCGTATTCCCCCATAGAACACGCTGAAATCTTAATTATAACACGCATCTTTAATTTATTTATACAGGGTGTTTCAAAAAACATGTGCCATCTATTATGGGGCGATTCCTTACGTAAAAATAAGATTTATTTTTCATATCAACATATGTCCGATTCTGCTTTGTTTCGTAGCTACAGGATGTTTTAATTTTTTTCGATTTTTTTTTATTTTTTTCCTTTTAAAGTAAAGTACTTTTGGCCTTTCGAATTAAATTTTGAGGGTAAAAGTTACTATAAATGCAACTTATTTTAATCTAAAAAAGTGTACATATTCACCAGGGAAAAAAAGCATGCACGCCGCTGACTTTTTTTTTCTTGTTAGCAAAATAGTGTAAGCAGTTTAATGCCGATTAAAAGTTGTCTTTTGGTATTTTGTCGATTTTGGCCTCCTTGATGATATAAACGCAATTTTATTAATTTGCCTTGATCCAAGTCTAATAGCAATACATCCTTTAAAAATTTTTAATATTATTAACTTGCCAAAGTTTTAAATAAGTACTCATTGATTCCAGTTGAGGGTTGGAACCTTTGGTGTTACACAGCAAAATAAAAACACTAAATCACCACAATACACCAAAACACTTTTACTTTTACACTGGACGCGCGTTTCGCTAACCATGTTAGCATCATCAGCAGATGATTATAAACTGCTTAAAAAAGTTTATAATCATCTGCTGATGATGCTAACATGGTTAGCGAAACGCGCGTCCAGTGTAAAAGTAAAAGTGTTTTGGTGTATTGTGGTGATTTAGTGTTTTTATTTTGCTTTCATTGATTCCACATCAAAAATTGAAAAAACGTTCCTATAAACATGGGTATGGAAATGCATAGTTTTAGAGTTACAGCATGTTAAAACTTTTTAAAATTAGGATTTTTTTAATTAGGTATCTTAAATACCATTATTTTTTTATTTGAAATTGCTTGAAATATCAAGAGATAACTTTTAATTGGCATTAAACTGCTTACACTATTTTGCTAACAAGAAGCAATTTCAGTAGCGTACATGCTTTTTTTAGAAAAATATTCTAGTGATAACCCATATGCACGTCCCTGGTGAATATGTCGACACTTTTTTAGCTTTAAAATATGTCATATTTATAGTAACTTTTACCCTCAAAATTTTATTCGAAACGCTAAAAGTACTTGGAAGAAAATTAAAATAAATCGATAAAATATTAAGACTTTAATACCCTGTAGCTACGAAACAAAGCAGAATCGGACCTATGTTGATATGAAAAATAAATCTTATTTTTACGTGAGAAATCTCCCGACGAGAGATGGCACATGGTTATTTGAAACACCTTGTATAAAGCGATTTTTTATTGACCGCTTAATTACTTTAAATTTTTTTGCAAATTTCCAGGTTGATGTTGACATAGATCTTCAAACCACGCTTCCAATGACCACACCTTCTGTAACAATCCACCCAGTACCCATGGGTACCATAGCGGAAGTGGTCAGGTACCCAGAATATCCACGCCATATGCATCCTTACTCCCAGTCCTTCCCGGCAGATCCTAACACGATTTTGGAAGGAAATATTGTGCCAGCCAAGACGATGAGGGCCCCAGGTACCAGCCAGTACTACTACGGATGACCTGGGCTGTCGAGGGGCGAAATGGTTCCTCGAAACGTTCCGGAGACAAGGGACAAACGTCACAACACGTTCGGGTGCCAAGAACAGCGCACATATTGTTTTTGAATTTGTTAAAGATAAATATAAGATTGTTGTTGTGGTTTAGGAGATCTAAGAATATCATACGATTGAAATAAAATGAATATATTAGGGGAAAATATATATATCTATTTAATAATGCATCGCTGTTATTTGGTCGTGTGATATTTCGGAAGTTTGTAAATAATAATATTTAAAAGAATCGTTTGAGGGCATGTATTGATGTTTATATTTTTTTAATAAAATCGAAGGTAAAAAAATCGTTGTTTTCTTTCATTCTTATGTCAGGTGTGAGCAACGTCTTTTTTCCCTGAGTATGGTGGTGCAGAAAACAACAAAAGGTAAGTATTCTGAAACAAAATTAAATTTTTTACTTTTTTTAATGACACAAAATCTAAAAATATTCTCGTTGTCGACGTGATATAAGCCATACGGTAATTTTGATTAAAGGTCCAATTTTCTGGCCATATAACAGAAGGTAAGTTCTGTAGGAAATCAAATCAATATCAATTAACATTATTAGGTGGAAAATTATCTACGTGGTTAATAAACGTAGCTGAAATAATTGAAAATAAATTGCTTCGACCCTTTAACAAGAACGTGCTAATGTAGTATTTGTGATGACATATGTATAGTGTTTAGAATTCAGTAAAAATTAATAGAAGCTGTTCTATCTCTAGGGTAGATAGGCACATTAATTTAAAAACGACCTATTTAAATATACAGGGTGGTCCGAACTATATTCGGGAAACTTCGGCAGCTCAAAATATATAAAATAGTTTGTATAAATTAGTAGTGGGAACTATCGAATGAATACTATCGAAACATTCGATAGTTGCAATTCATTCGAATAATTCGATAGCTAGTAAGAAAACATTCGTCGAAAACTATTCGAATAAAAATTATCGAATAGATGCGTCATCTGCCTTGAAGTATTGTATTCTAGTAATTCGGCAGCAAAAACCATTCATTTATAAAATTCATTCTTTTATCAAATTCATTTATTGGTCAGGATCGATTTTAATAAAATATAAACTGGATTTTAGTTGTCGTCCGGCGACGTAGGTTTCTTTCCTAGAAACCCGACAGCGGTCGGTGGCCATGCTATGAAAGAAGCCGGCGTCTTTGATTTTTTGCGGAGTCAAATAATGATAAGGACACATTATTTTTTTTATTGAGGTGCTAGTATTTACACAGAAAATACATTATGAAGGGCGCTGTTGCCATATATTCGTATTAGTTGGTATTAACAAAGAATATTATTCTTTAGCATTAGTTAGTTAGGGATAGTATATCTATATATGTTTTGCATTTTTTTATTAATATTCTGTTGTTACACTGCAATAATACTTTTTATTTTGGATGTAGAAAAATGATTTTTAATGTTTTTAAGCAAAGACTGGTTTTATAAATAATAATAGCAGTAAAAATTTGTTATACCTATTAACAACAAAATTTAAAATCATTTAATAATATAAACATTTTTTTAAGTAGTAGCAAAATATAAACAACAAATAGAAGTCAAAAGTATTTATATTAGATCCTATTTAAAAATAATATAGTCTCTAAATGGCAACGTTGGTTTATTAAATAATAATAATTACAGAAATAATTTGTTATATTAACAACAAATTTTAAAATCATGAAATATAAACATTTATTAATTTTCTAAGCATGCAGTGTAATGGAAGGAAAATATAAATAAAAAATTAGAAATCAAAATTATTTATACTACTTTTTATTACTTTATATTACTATTTAAAAATAATATTTACTTTTACTGGTATTTACTTTAAAAAATAAATGAAATATTTCTTCGCAAAAAACTACATGTAAGTGAATTAGCATAAACAAAATACAAACATTGTTAACTTTTTTTTAAAATTGACACGTGTAAAACTTTCAATTTAATTTTATCACCCCAAAATTTGAGTTCGATAACCTTTTACTTAACCACATTACTTAAATATGATTATTAAGTTCAACTAATTCATATTATTAAAACATTTAAAATACAAATATGTATTTTTAAAGTTCATCTCATCTCTCTTAAAAATTGCTACTTCTCAAAATTTCCCATTAAAAAAATGCAATCTAACCTAACCATAATATACCATATATAATTAAATAATTGAAAGATCGGGCTACGGAAAATCACACAAATTTTCGGAAAAATTTTGACCACTTCGCACACAATCGTCAATTAAAAAAAAACTACTATTTTAGTATTTTAAATATTTTAATAAACGCAAAAATAGCATAGTATTTACAAGGCGAAGTTACAAAAATTTGGAAAAACTAATAATGCACTGACGCACACAAAAATCAAACGAATACTAAATATTAAATTTCATTTATCAAAAGCATTCGATAGTGGCTCGTGGCGCAACGATAACCATTTAGTCGCACGGCGAGGTTGTCACATATGCTTTAGTATACAAATGAATGAATGATTTTATTCGAATAAAACTATTCGATAGTAGAAATCATTCATTCAGGAACCATTCGATAGTCTAATTCATTCGATAGTTCTCATCGCTAGTATAAATGTCCTAAAATGCTTAGTTTTGAAAATAGGTGTGGAAATTTTATTTATTTCCAAATAACTTTAGACCTAACGTAGTAAATAATTGAATGAAAATTGGTCTGGTAGTTTTTTGACATAAGAAATTTGATTTTGATATCAATATAACTGCTACTTAATATACAGGGTGGTCCGAACTGTATTCCGGAAACTTCGGCAGCTTATTCTGCAGATAAAAATAAATAAAAAAGTTCGTATAAATGTATGTCCTAAAATCCTTAGTTTCGGAGGTACAGGGTGTAGAAGTTCATTTTTATTTCGATTTTTTCCAAATAATTTCTGAAGTAATATCAATATTTAGATGAAAATTGGTGTTTGAGAGTTTTTTGCCATGACAAATTTGATTTTGATGTCAATATGATTCCTGTTTGTAGGGGGCGCCACCTAAATGTGTTTTAACTGTTTTTAAGAGTAATAACTTTTCGTCCGTGCCTGTATAAAACCACCGGATGCAAAAATATTCATTTACGTGATTTTTAACGTCAAAAATATCTCTTAAGGACCTCCCTGTATATTAAAAAAAAATGTTTCATGGAAACAAAATACCGATATTGATTTTTTGGGTTATTTACATATCAATTAATAACGTATTTTAGATTGAATCCTGGAAAACAATTACTGTAGGCT
Organism: Sitophilus oryzae; assembly: GCF_002938485.1. Classification (NCBI taxonomy): domain Eukaryota; kingdom Metazoa; phylum Arthropoda; class Insecta; order Coleoptera; family Curculionidae; genus Sitophilus; species Sitophilus oryzae. The sequence goes on from NW_022146105.1 coordinate 5,195,696, forward strand.
TAAGAAGATGTTGGCGGTGTACCAGGCGAACTGGAGACTCGATTATGTAATACTATGGAAAACTTTTTAGCCGATAATTTACTATCATACTCCAGCTCATTAAAACCGGCGGATTAAGCTGGAGAGAGTTGAGAGAGTATTGATTACGGGGTGTTGTAGAATGCCGACAATTTATTTTAAGGAAGCGCCAACCAAATCCAAAGAATTAATTTACGAAAGTTACATCTCCTTGACCACGAAGAAAAAATATTTACCAATGAAGTCAGTAATAATATCCAATCTACAGGGTGGGCGGAATTGTATTCCGGAAACTTCGGCAGCATATTCTGCAGATAAATATAAGTTCGTATAAATGTATGTCTTAAAATGCTATGGTATGCTACTATGGTCGATATTTGGATAAAAATTGGTGTTTGGGTATTTTTTGATATGTAAATTTGATTTCGTCAATATGACTTCTTTTTGTAGGGGGGCGCCAACTACATATTGTGTTTTAACTGCTTTAGGAGTAAAAACTTTTCGTTCGTACCTGTATAAAACTACTGAGTGAAAAAATATACATTTCCGTCATTTTTTACGTAATAAACGGCTCTTGGTAAAAATAGTAAAAATTGCTATGGGCAACCGTTCCCAAGATATTTAGAATAAAAATAGTCGATACAAATAAACATGGTTGAGATATATATATTTTTTTAAATTACTAATAAATTTTTCTTGGAAAAAATTATTATAAAACAGTTTCTGTTAAACTTTTGGCACAAAAACATTTCAAATTTATTATTTCAGTCTAATAGTTATAATTTATCTAAAATATTTAATTTTTGTCAATAATTACGGGTATTGATAATTTCGATTCCAAATATCTCGAGAACCATTACTCGTAGCTATTTTTACCAAGAACACTTTTTTGCGTAATAAACGTCGTAAATGTATATTTTTTACTCAGTAGTTTTATACAGGCACGAACAAAAAGTTATTACTCTTCAAAACAGTTAAAATATATGTAGGTGGCGCTCCCTACGAATTCGAGTCATATTGGCATCAAAATCAAATTGCTCATGTCGAAAAACTCCTAGATCAATCTTCATCCAAATATTGACGTTACTGCAGAAATTATTTGGAAAAAATCGAAATAAAAATGAAACTTCTACACCCTGTATCTCCGAAACTAAGCATATAGGACATGCATTTATAGGAACTTTTTTACTTATATTTATTTGCAGAATACGGACCATCCTGTATACTCGCAAATCTATTCTTCAAATGCGTTAGAATTAGAGTCAGTGTGGTGCTAGTACCTAAAAAACGAATAAAAATGTATGTGAAAGAATAAAATAATAAATTTTAAAATATTTCCAGGTCGTAATAAATGAGTGTTTTACCTAAAATTAAAATTTAATTTTCGCAAACCTGCTTCAATTTATAATAAAGATTTTGGATGTTTGTCTTAGACAAATGTTGTGAACATCGACAGCTTTATCCTCGAATTGGTTCGGTTTAAACAAGAATTAATCCAGCTTAAAATTTCTCCTTTTGCGAAAATTGCTTGCTGGATTAGTCTGGATATGCAAAGATTTCATTTTTCAAGTGAATGTTTACGCAGCAAAATATTACCAAATGTTTGTATAAATATTTGTTTTCCTTTCATGAAAACGAGGTTTTCTTTTAAAATATTAATTATTTTCCTACTAACTTTTACAAAATTTTCTTATTCTTAGCCTTACAGTAAACTGTTAAAGTTTGATCTATAGAATTTTCGAGACCTTGCGTTTTGGTCTGCTTTTATACAATATTTCCCCGAGCTATTACTATTAATATTCTTCATTGAGCAACAACTTTTAAAAATGTACTGAAATATTTTAAATGCAAATAGCCTTATTTCTCATAGCCGCCTGAAATAAAATTACCGCCTCACAAAGGAGCAAGCAAGAGGAAAACCACTAAAGATTTTTTCATAAAAGATTGAATATCTAATGCATTTAAAAAACACCGATTTTAGCACTGGTTTCTATTAAAAAGCTTGAGGTCAAATCACTTTTTGGCCTTTTTTGTCCGTGTATTTCTCAATTTTATTAAGAGGGAGTACAAACGAATATACACTCTAGTTTCTTGAAACTTTATTTTTCACTCAGAACCATGACTCGTGAGCATGTTGTTTTTTGTTTGATATATACACATGCCTTGGCTAATTTTTAAGAGCGAAATGAAATTACCGCCAGCAATTTGCAATATTTTCAATTATCTTTGTTTTTTGATATTTTTTGGAATATGACGAGGTGGCTTGTTTAAAAAAAATACTCACGAAATTATTGCACAGGGTGTTAAGATAAAAAAACAACTTTTGATTAACCCTGTATAATAAGCCACATACAAAAGTTTAAAAAACTGAGTTTACCAATGAAATTAGATATACCGGGTGCATCTCAAAAGTGGCTCACCCATATAACTTTTTAATTTTTGACATAAATTAGGATTGATTGACGTAATCAATTGTTTATGGTCACTTCCTGTTTCACCGGAAATTACTACAACTTTTGATTTTTAAATAGCATCCTTGGTATATTTTTACTTTATTCGATAGAAAACGACATTCTAAATAGAATGACATATCATATGTCAACTTTTGACATTTTTGCTTAAAGAAATTGTATTTTAAAATTCAATCTAGAGTGCCATGACTGTGTTAAAAACACTAATTTTTAATCAAGGAGCCTTGGAAGAATAGGTTTGATCGTCTAATATTTTTCGTGCCTTGCTTGGTCGGTCAAAAGATGCCCAAATCGTATTTATAATCATATCTCAATTTTTTCAAGAGTGGCTCATTAGCATATTTGGAAAAAACATTTTTTTTTCGAATAATTTGGTACCACACACATGGTATTTCGAATTAAATTGTCGTTATGAACCGCATGTACCGCTACAACCAAACCAAACCAAAATAAACCATATGCGAAAATGTCAAAACTTGACATGTGATATGTCATTCTATTCAGAGTGTCATTTTTTATCGAACAAAGTAAAAAAATACCGGGGATATCATTCAAAAATCAAAAGTTGTAGTCATTTCCGGTGAAACAGGAAATGACCAAAAACAAGTGAAGACGTCAATCAATACTAATTTATGTCATATACTAACATAAAAATTTCGTTTTTTTATGTAAAAAAATAAAAAAGTTGTAGAGGTGAGCCACTTTTGAGGCGCATCCGTTATTCATATACAATTTGCAAAAAAGTTTATATAAATAGAAAAACTGACTAAAAACAGAAGAACAAACACTTTAAATTTAACGAAACTTTATTCCGTTGCGTTTTTTTTTGTGATGATCTCAGTGTATATCTCACATCTGAGTGCATATCGATATAGCGATATCTCAACGTGACCCTTGTATTGTCCGTTCAATGAAGTGGTTTGAAGCATTCTCTTGGAGAGTTAAATCGTAAAACTGAAATTATTTTCGGCTAAAATTCCCCGGGTTCTGTACTTTGCGAAATCTCAGTTTGAAACAAAAGCGAAGTTGCGGTTATCGAGGTTTTCGACTAGCGCCTGCCTCACGAGAATTCGTTTTAGTTTGCACAAGTGATAACATGATAAATGTCAAGCTGCAAATTTGTTTTGCAGGCGAAATACACAGGCATGATCTTTTTTCAGTCGGAGACGCACTTATCTCCTATCTATTAGTTTAGTTATTTATAGCTGTACTTCATCGAACGAACGCAATTTTAGAGAAATCTTCTCCCCACAACATATTCGTTCGATTTTATACAGGGTGTTTCAAAAAACTTGTGCCATCTCTCATGGGGAAATTCCTCACGTAAAAATAAGATTTATTTCTCATATAACAGGTTCGATTCTGCTTTGTTTCGTATCTACAGGGTGTTAGGTTGGAGCGAATTGAGGGTAAAAGTTACTATAAGTACTACATATTTTAATGGGGTCAAGTTTCGTTTAGCCGAAATCTGTTAAAAAAGAAAAAACAATTTTTTTGTCATTTAGGTACCTTAGGCAGTATATTACTGAAAAAATTTTGCCGCGGAAACGCGTCACCATTTTTTGAATGCGGTTTAAAAGTAACGAAATGACATACATGAAAAATTAATGTTATTTCATATTTTAGACGTCTTTGTAAATACTAATACGAAAATGAAATTCCGCGGAAATGCGCTGTTGCCATTTTTTTGAATATGGTTCACAAGTAACGAAATGAGATATATAAAAAACTAATATTATTTTATATTGTAGACTTATTTTTAAGCACCGATACAAAAATGAAAATCCGCGGAAATGCCTTGTTTCACCACTATGCAGTGATCTTCTTCCCGACCTTTGACACAGATCAATGAATATTATCTATTCTTATCAACTTAATATCGCTATGGTCAACAAATGCGAAAATTTAAAAACAATTGTCAATAAAGCATAAAAACGACAACTAAACCAAACCAACTAAAACCAAACCGAAAGTATGCAAAATAGTTGAGAATACTATGGAAAACTTAATATTGAAGATTTTCCATTACACCGCCCTTATGATAGATTTCCGCGGAAATAGTTATATAGAAAAGTTATAGCAAATTATTAATCAAACAAAAATATGTAGTTTTTATCTTCCTATCACATTTCGGCACTTCTAAACCCGGAAAAATCAATGAAAATTATTGTGATAAAAATATATTTTCGAATAAAAATTGATCACATCGTTATATTAAATGTTTTTACGTCATTCTATAATGAAAAAACTATTAAAAACACCGTAAAGTTTTAAATTTTAGTTAATAATAGAAAAATTAAAAATTCGAGTTTACTCAAAAACAAAGAATTTCCGCGGCAAAAATCAAATTATGTAGTGCTAGTTTTCTTGTGTAGAATCATCCTATAAACCGATATTCTATATAACTGATTTCGGCTAAACGAAACTTGAGCCTTTTAATGGTAAACATATTCACCAGGGACGTGCATATGGGTTATAACTGGAATATTTTTCAAAAAAAAAACGTGTGCGCCACTCCCTTTTTTCTTTTGATATCAAAATTGTGTAGGCCGTTTAATGCCAATTAAAAGTTATCTCTTGATATTTTGTCGAATTCAGCGTCCTTGATGAGACACAATTTTATTAATTACAATTAATAAAATTAAAATAAAAATAGAATTAATAAGTTACATATTTAACCTAATTTATTATTAAATATTATTACTATTAGTTATTGTTACTATTAGTCCAGCCTACCAATTTCAAATAAAAAAATAATGGTATTTCAGATAATTACAAAAAACCTAATTTGAAAAATTTTAACATCCTGTAACTCTAGAACTGTACATTTCTATATCCATGTTCATAGGAACAGTTTTTCATATTTTTTGATGAGAAATCAAAAAGTACTTATTTAAAACTTTTGCAAGTTAATTATATTAAATTTTTTTAAAGGTTGCAATAGACTTGGATCAAGGCAAATTAATAAAATTGCATTTATCTCATCAAGGAGGCCGAAATCGACAAAATATCAAGAGACATTTAATCGGCATTAAACTACTTACACTATTTCGAGTATAACAAGAGAAAAAAAGTCAGGGGCGTATATGCTTTTTTTAGAAAAATATTCCAATGATAACCCATATGTACGTCCCTGGTCGACACGTTTTTAGCTTTAAAATATGTCGCATATATAGTAACTTTTACCCTCAAAATTCCATTCGAATCAATAAAATTACTTGGAAGAAAATTATAATAAATCGAAAAAATATTAAGACTTTAACACCCTGTAGCTACGAAACAAAGCAGAATCGGACCTATGTTGATATGAAAAATAAATCGTATTTTCACATGAGGAATCTCTCTACGAAAGATGGCATATGTTTTTGTAACACCCTGTATAAAACGACATTAGAATGAAACAGCACATTTAGTGATGAGGTGGTTCCCCATTTTTCCTACAGAATCTCAATAGAATACTAGGATACTTCAAAGTGGATAGCATATGTCCATCATTCACACAAAAAATATACAGGGTGAGTTTCCTACGATGTTCTCTATGGGTATCTCGGAAACTACTGGAGATAGAGAGTCGGTTAAATGGGGAAAGAATTGCAGTTTTGTGGGGTCATAAATATGCGCCTTTCAGATTTTTGAAAAAGTTCATGCCTTACTAGATATTTCGAAAAATACAAATTTCGGCTAATTTAAAAATTGTCCCTAACTCCATTATAAGCTATTTTATACAAAAAGTTTTCAGATAAAAATTGTAGATAATTACATCCTTTATGAGACTGTGCCCTCCGTTTTCTTCCAAAGCCTGTCATTTTCGACATATGACACAAACATATGTTTCTTTAAATGGAAACCATAGTTGGCCATGACTTCATAAAAAGCGCCATTTTTTAAGCTTTTCAGCGATATAAGCTATAATATGTTTTCTTCGAAAAATTACAGAGTTATAGCCAATTCTTATCATTTTTAAACAATTTCACTTAGTTAGCCATGGAAACAAGTTTAATCGTCTTTGCTCTCGGAAATGTGAAGCTGTCACATTCAAACTTTGTAAACTAAAATAAACAAAAATTGTAAATATGAATTTTTCAAATGAAGAAAAGCGTGTAGATACTCACGCATCAATAGAGTGGTTCCAACATGACTTTTATTACGACCCCCCCCTCATAATAAAAGAAATGTTAAAAATTATTTACATCATAATTATGCAAACTCAGGAATAGAAAGAGGTGGACTAATTGCATGGGCCTCCTCGATCACCTGACTTATCCATTTTAGATTTTTTTTATACGGTATGGTTAACAATAAGGTTTACAAAAGAATTTGTGAATTAAGAGAGGCACTCGAAGTGGCGGTACGAGGTTCTATGAGAATAGTTAGTAATTCAGTTTTAAAAAGATGCAACTCAAAACAATGGCAGATTTTCTAAAATAACTTAAAGTGTATGCAGTGATATTATTTTTTAAGTTTTAGTTTATGTAATGTAAATTGTAAGAAACCGTTTAGTAATATATTCTAACTTTTTATAAGTTTTATAAATCATAATAGAATAAGAATACCATGCAATCCAATTGAAATTAATCAAGAAAGATCAGAATTGGCTATAACTAAATGTAACTTTTCTAACATGTCTTGAAAGCCGTTCTCTAAAAAACGTAACATTTACCGTTTAACGTATCCTCGAAAATGTATGGTCAAGAAAAGTTGAACCAATGATCCTACACGCTTTTCTACATTTGAAAAATTAATTTTTACAATTTTTGCTTATTTTAATTTACAAAGTTTGGATGTGACAGCTTCACATTTCCGAGAGCAAAGACGATTAAACTTGTTTCCATGGCTAACTAAGTGAAATTGTTTAAAAATTATAAGAATTGGCTATAACTCAGTAATTTTTCGAAGAAAATATATTTTAGCTTATATCGCTGAAAAACTTAAAAAATGGCGCTTTTTATGAAGTCATGGCTAAGTATGGTTTCCATTTAAAAGAATATATGTTTTTGTCATATGTCAAAAATGACAGGTTTTAGAAGAAAACGGAAGGCACAGTCTCATTAGGGATGTGATTATCTACAACTTTTATCTGAAAACTTTTTGTCTAAAACAGCTTATAATGGAGTTAGGGACAATTTTTAAAATAGCCGAAATTTGTTTTTTTCGAAATATCTAGTAAGCCATGAACTTTTTCAAAAATCTGAAAGGAGCATATTTATGACCCTATAAAACTGCAATTCTTTCCCCATTTAACCGACTCTCTATCTCCAGTAGTTTCCGAGATACCCATAGAGAACATCGTAGGAAATTCACCCTGTATAAACTATCAAAACCTAACTATAACACGTACACATAGTGTAGTTTTTAAATTTTCTTATATAATATTACAGAGATTTGATAAGATGAAAATGAAATTAATCAGGTATAAAAAGGATTTAGAAGTCCACAACTCACGCATGTCAAAATATTTTATCGACTATCTCTGTCATTAATAAGGAAATTTGAAAAGTTTTTACTCTACTTTTTCGGCACCGAAAAAAAATGTGACAGTCTAACGAAAAAGCGTTCCCTGCAAAAATATTTTCTGAAACTTTTAAGCTTCAATGAGAAATGGTCTACAGCAAACGTAAATTAAGGAAAAATCATTCGGAATATTTAACTTTGCCGTTTCTTAAAATCCCCAATTTAATGCTTTATTTACGCTTCTTAATTAAACAAATGACAGATGTCTTGGACCGTAAAAAGCATTGTTGCAAGTGCTTTACGACAATAAATTAAACATGAACCTTCAACCGGGAGTGATTCATCTGGCATTATTTATCAACAATGAATCAAACTTAAATTAATTTGTTTTAGCGCAAGAGAACTTCGATTGAAGTACAAGAATTCCATGGAATACATTTTCAAAACTACAGCCGCTATATCAGGGGCGCATATACGGGAGGGGTAATGGGGGTAATTACCCCTCCCGGAAAGAAATTAATTTATTTTAATTATTACTTTCGAAAATCGACAACTATGAAACTATGAACCCTTCCCGGACACAAACGGTACATTGTGAGACAGGAAATTGTAGAGAGAAACGAGCCCTATAACATAGGATACAACATTTTAATGAACAGTGCTTTCCATAAAATCAATAACATGAATAATATACGAAATAATATACATGTACTGATTTATTTCGAAAATCGACAACTATGAAACTATGATCCCGTCACCGACACAAACGGTACATTGTGAAACAGGAAATTGTAGAGAGAAACAATCCCTATAACGTAGGATACAACATTTTAATGAACAGTTCTTTCCATAAAATCAATAAAATGAAAAATATACGAAATAATATACATGTACTGATTTCTTTCGAAAATCGACAACGATGAAACTATGATCCCTTCCCGACACAAACGGTACATTGTGAAACAGGAAATTGTAGAGAGAAACAAGCCCTATAACATAGGATACAACATTTTAATGAACAGTGCTTTCCATAAAATCAATAAAATGAAAAATATACGAAATAATATACATGTATGGATTTCTTTCGAAAATCGACAACTACGAAACTATGAACCCTTCCCGGACACAAACGGTACATTGTGAAACAGGAAATTGTAGAGAGAAACAAGCCCTATAACATAGGATACAACATTTTAATGAACAGTGCTTTCCATAAAATCAATAAAATGAAAAATATACGAAATAATACACATGTACTGATTTCTTTCGAAAATCGACAACAATGAAACTATGATCCCTTCCCCGACACAAACGGTACATTGTGAAACAGGAAATTGTAGAGAGAAACAAGCCCTATAACATAGGATACAACATTTTAATGAACAGTGCTTTCCATAAAATCAATAAAATGAAAAATATACGAAATAATATACATGTACGGATTTCTTTCGAAAATCGACAACTATGAAACTATGAACCCTTCCCGGACACAAACGGTACATTGTGAAACAGGAAATTGTAGAGAGAAACAAGCCCTATACAATTACCCCTCCCAGAAAGAAATTAATTAATAAGATAAAATTTGGTATAAAATAAAATTGTTACAAAAAAGTTAATAATACAAATTAAAACAGAATATCCAAACCAATCCAAGTCGATTTTTTCCACAGTTACAATACCTTCCAGCAAAAATTTAATTGAAATTTAGTACTTTTTTGAATATTCACACTACCCCTCCCAGACTCAATCTCTAGATGCGCCACTGCGCTATATAATTTAACTATTTCTATTCTGCGGGACATAGAAACTTTTTTAAAATACAGTCTAGAGGGAAGTTGTCATATAAAAGTCTATTAGGGCAGAAACCAAAGGAAATCTGCCCTATAGACTATCGGCTTCGAATGGCATTTTGGCGGAAATTGTTATTATATAGGGACTCACGTTTCCCAAAAATAACAGGTTTTTCCTCTCATCTAATCCTCTCTTTTTGTTATTCTATACATACTACACATTTTCCTATCCCATTTCCGACAAATAATTCACGGAAAAATACAAATAGCTTTACTACAACCTTTATTAGCAATAATATTTGTTAGAAAGAATATATTTTTTTTTCATTAGGACATTGTAGTTAGAATACTTTTTTGATAGGTAATTTATCGAATATCTATCGAGTCTGTACAAGCGGAAACGGACTTCAGATTCAATTTTGCATTGCAGATAATTGCTTTATTGTACAATGAAGGCAAATTAGTTTACAACTAGAGTTAATTAAAGGAAAACGTTCTGTTATTCTGGTTTGAAAACATCAAGATTCAGAAATAATGGAGACGTTCTGATTGGCCAGATTACCAGAAATTTAATTATATACTCGCAACACGATACATCGATACAAAACCAATAGCGTTTTCACGAGTTTATTACGGAATAATCTATACTAATATATAAAATCCTTGTGACTCACTGATTAATCACGATCCTGCTCAAACCACTCAACGTAAGAAGCTCAATTTTGGCATACAGGTTGTTTAGGGCGTAGAGGTTCGATAAGAAGGGATTTTTCAAAATTCCAGTTCCAAGGGGGTGAAACCACCCCTCAAATATTACAATATTTTTTATTTAAAAAACGGTCAAGTTTCCGAAAAAACGCTTAAACACGTATATTTTATTTTGTTTTTTTACATATTTTAAGATTTTTTAAAAATGTATACAGGGTGTTTCGAAAAATCTGGTCATTGATTAATCACGATCCTGCTTAAAGCGCTTGACGTAAAAAGCTGATTTTTGGAAAACAGATTGACTTTAGGGTGTAGAGGTTCGATAAGAAGGGATTTTTCGAAACTCGAATTCTAAGGGGGTGAAACTATCCCTCAAATATTAAAATATTTTTTATTAAAAAACCGGTGAGTTTTTCGGAAAAACTCTTAAACACTTTAAGATCTTTTATAAATTTATACAGGGTGTTTCATAAAATATGACCATTGAGTAATCACGATTCTGCTTAAACTGCTTGACGTAAAAAGCTTATTTTTGGCAAACGGATTTTTCGAAAGTCAAATTCCAACGAGATGAAACTACCCCTCAAATATTACCAAATAATATCGCCATATTGTTTTTTCTCATGCTGACATAAACCTGAGAAAATTTTATCCAGTTTGTATATTAATGGAAATGCTTGCTTTGCTTTATCATCACCATTACAGATTACAATTCGACGCGAACGAAGTCGCGGGTACACGCTAGTATATCTATATAAAGTTTGCCAAAAATAAAAGAAATGTAGCATTTTAAACTTAATTAAAAAATTTTCTGTTGCGTTTTTTTGCATCTGAGTGTATTTATAAACTTTTCGAATTAGAATGCAGTAGATATAGGATCAATAGTTAGGAATGGGAAAAATTGCATAATTTTGATGGGATATTTCCCAGAGATCTGGCTGAAATTACTTCTGTGATTATATCATTTTTATCTGCCCAAGTTCCGCTTTAATAAAACTTTTATTTCGAAACTAAACATATCCATAAACGTATTTTAAATGAGCTTGAACGACTGAAACATAATACCTAAGTTGTCTGAATGTGGCAGATTTTTGGAACGAGTTTTGTGAATGTACATATTTCAGAATTAAAGTAAGGCCATAAAAGCCACACGGCATGGTCTACTGGACATTTTCGAGCTTGAAAAACTAACAAATTTAATTTGAAAGCACTTTCATTTTTTATTCTGTGCCGTTCTTATGTCCAACGTCAGAGACTTATCACGCTGTCTTGCTTGCCACATCATTAATTAAGAAAAACAATGCATTGCTGTTAAGACCGGCATAACTATCAGCTCATTATATCATTAACAGCGTAAAAATAGTAGCACTTTCAAATTGAGTCTAAAAATATGTTGGCACCCTATGAACTTGCAAGGGGAATATAATTGATGGCCTACTAAGAATACTTTAAGTATTTTCTTAATAGTTTTAAGGGGAATCATAATGTTTTATAAAACTCCTCCGCCCATCTAATCTCCCTTATTAATTCCCGTATTTTATTAATGTCATAATGTCCAAATTAGGGAATAAATGATTATGTCTGCGACCACAGAGAACATATTAAATATGAATTATTAATAGTAGTGGGAACTATCGAATGAATACTATCGAAACATTCGATAGTTGCAATTCATTCGAATAATTCGATAGCTAGTAAGAAAACATTCGTCGAAAACTATTCGAATAAAAATTATCGAATAGATGCGTCATCTGCCTTGAAGTATTGTATTCTAGTAATTCGGCAGCAAAAACCATTCATTTATAAAATTCATTCTTTTATCAAATTCATTTATCGGTCAGGATCGATTTTAATAAAATATAAACTGGATTTTAGTTGTCGTCCGGCGACGTAGGTTTCTTTCCTAGAAACCCGACAGCGGTCGGTGGCCATGCTATGAAAGAAGCCGGCGTCTTTGATTTTTTGCGGAGTCAAATAATGATAAGGACACATTATTTTTTTTATTGAGGTGCTAGTATTTACACAGAAAATACATTATGAAGGGCGCTGTTGCCATATATTCGTATTAGTTGGTATTAACAAAGAATATTATTCTTTAGCATTAGTTAGTTAGGGATAGTATATCTATATATGTTTTGCATTTTTTTATTAATATTCTGTTGTTACACTGCAATAATACTTTTTATTTTGGATGTAGAAAAATGATTTTTAATGTTTTTAAGCAAAGACTGGTTTTATAAATAATAATAGCAGTAAAAATTTGTTATACCTATTAACAACAAAATTTAAAATCATTTAATAATATAAACATTTTTTTAAGTAGTAGCAAAATATAAACAACAAATAGAAGTCAAAAGTATTTATATTAGATCCTATTTAAAAATAATATAGTCTCTAAATGGCAACGTTGGTTTATTAAATAATAATAACAGTAATAATTTGTTATACCTATTAACAACAAATTTTAAAATCATGAAATATAAACATTTATTAATTTTCTAAGCATGCAGTGTAATGGAAGGAAAATATAAATAAAAAATTAGAAATCAAAATTATTTATACTACCTTTTTATTACTTTAAATTACTATTTAAAAATAATATTTACTTTTACTGGCATTTACTTTAAAAAATAAATGAAATATTTCTTCGCAAAAAACTACATGTAAGTGAATTAGAATAAACAAAATACAAACATTGTTAACTTTTTTTTAAAATTGGCACGTGTAAAACTTTCAATTTAATTTTATCACCCCAAAATTTGAGTTCGATAACCTTTTTTACTTAACCACATTACTTAAATATCATTATTAAGTTCAACTAATTCATATTATTAAAACATCTAAAATACAAATATGTATTTTAAAATTAATTGTAAGTTCATCTCATCTCTCTTAAAAATTGCTACTTCTCAAAATTTCCCATTAAAAAATGCAATCTAACCTAACCATAATATACCATATAAAATTAAATAATTGAAAGATCGGGCTACAGAAAATCACACAAATTTTCGGAAAAATTTTGACCACTTCGCACACAATCGTCAATTAAAAAAAACTACTATTTTAGTATTTTAAATATTTTAATAAACGCAAAAATAGCATAGTATTTACAAGACGAAGTTATAAAAATTTGGAAAAACTAATAATGCACTGACGCACACAAAAATCAAACGAATACTAAATTTCATTTATCAAAAGCATTCGATAGTCGTGGCTCGTGGCGCAACGATAACCATTTAGTCGCACGGCGAGGTTGTCACATATGCTTTAGTATACAAATGAATGAATGATTTTATTCGAATAAAACTATTCGATAGTAGAAATCATTCATTCAGGAACCATTCGATAGTCTAATTCATTCGATAGTTCTCATCGCTAATTATTAATTACTGGTGTATATTATTTTTAGATATTTCATATCGTTGTTGATCTATTTAAACTCGCTTTAATAGAAAATTTTATAAAATTACTTCAAATTTCTTGCTTGAATTTTTTATTAATACTAATTTTCAAGTCATAAATACAAAAGTTCTCTTGCAAGTGAGAAGACTTTCTGGGTCCTATTGTAAAGCCATAGACATTCTAGCTCAGACGTGGTCGGTTTCTGAAAACATGTTAAATTTTATACTGTTTCCGTAATTTTCAGATTTTTGTGATCGTTAGTAATATTATTTTTAAAGTCATAAATACAAAAGTTCTTATTTTTGGTCAGTGAGGAGACTTACCTGGGCTCTATCCTAAAACCGTTGACATTCTTGCTCAGACGTGGTCGGTTTCTGAAAACATGTTAAATTTTATATTATTTCCGTAATTCTCAGATTTTTCTGATTGTTATTAACATCATTTTTAAAGTTATGAATACAAAAGTTCCTACTTTTGGCCAGTAAGAAGACTTTTCTAGATCCTATCGTAAAGCCATCATAGTCATTCTAGCTCAGACGTGGTCGGTTTCTGAAAACATGTTAAATTCTATACTGTTTCCGTAATTTTCAGATTTTTCTGATCGCTAATAATATTAAAGTCATAAATACAAAAGTTTTTTTGGCTAGTGAGGAGACTTGCCTGGGCTCTATCCTAAAACCGTTGAAATTCTTGCTCTGACGTGGTCGGTTTCTGAAAACATGTTAAATTTTATATTATTTTCGTAATTCTCAGATTTTTATGATTGTTATTAATATCATTTTTAAAGTGATGAATACAAAAGTTTCTACTTTTAGCCAGTAAGAAGACTTTTCTGGATCCTATCGTAAAGCCATCATAGTCATTCTAGCTCAGACGTGGTCGGTTTCTGAAAACATGTTAAATTCTATACTGTTTCCGTAATTTTCAGATTTTTCTGATCGTAAATAATATTATTTTTAAAGTCATAAATACAAAAGTTCTTATTTTTGGTCAGTGAGGAGACTTACCTGGGCTCTATCCTAAAACCGTTGACATTCTTGCTCAAACGTGGTCGGTTTCTGAAAACATGTTAAATTTTATACCATTTCCGTAATTTCCAGATTTTTCTGATAGTTATTAATATCATTTTTAAAGTGATGAATACAAAAGTTCCTACTTTTGGCCAGTGAGAAGACTTTTCTGGGTCCTATCGTAAAGCCATAGGCATTCTAGCTCAGACGTGGTCGGTTTCTGAAAACATGTTAAATTTTATACTGTTTCCGTAATTTTCAGATTTTTCTGATCGTTATTAATATTATTTTTAAAGTACTAAATACAAAAGTTTTTTTGGCCAGTGAGGAGACTTACCTGGGCTCTATCCTAAAACCGTTAACATTCTTGCTCAGACGTGGTCGGTTTCTCAAAACATGTTAAATTTTATACCATTTCCGTGGTTTTAAGATTTTTCTAATAGTTATTAATATCATTTTTAAAGTGATGAATACAAAAGTTCTTGCTTTTGGCCAGTGAGAAGACTTTTCTGGGTCCTATCGTAAAGCCATAGGCATTCTAGCTCAGACGTGGTCGGTTTCTGAAAACATGTTAAATTTTATACTGTTTCCGTAATTTTCAGATTTTTCTGATCGTTATTAATATTATTTTTAAAGTCATAAATACAAAAGTTTTTTTGGCCAGTGAGGAGACTTACCTGGGCTCTGTCCTAAAACCGTTGACATTCTTGCTCAGACGTGGTCGGTTTCTGAAAATTTTATACTGTTTCCGTAATTTTCAGATTTTTGTGATCGTTATAAATATTATTTTTATAATTATAGATACAAAAGTTCTTATTTTTGGAGATATCAGAAGACTTTTCTGAGCCCCATCCTAAAACCATAGACATTCTAGCTCAGATGTGGACGGGTTCTGAAAATATGTTAAATTTTATACATTTTCCGTAATTTTCAGATTTTTCTGACCACCGTTAATATCCTTTTAAAGCGGTTAATAAATAAGTCATACTATCTATGTAACGAAATTATTACATGTGTAACAATTTAATCTCTACAATCACAGCCGAAAAGCGAATGTTAACTTGCTTAAAGATCATTTCGGTTGACAAACTGTTTCGCCCCTGTCAAAGTCGTCTTTCATGTAAAGAGTATGTAAAATTCAAACCGAAAACGCCAGTCATAAAACAGCGCATTTGAGGAGAAACATCCAAACAGAGCGTATGAAAAAGCATAAATAATTAATGTAGAAGTTCGCACATATTAAACACACACGAAACAGATGGTTTCGATTCTTTATTCCGGTATTTTTAGTGCGGTGGTTATTTTCGACTAAGAATTTTTCATTTTTAACTGGCTTCCGTAAAAAAAACACAATTTTTTTTGTGTTAATTTGGTGTTCTCGTAAGCTAATTGCTTTAGGGATTCATATTTTTGCCCTCTATTCTTTCCTTCAAAATCCTCAAACATATTTTTCTAATATTAAATTAGCAGAGTTTTTTCAACTTAATCGAATTTTATTGAACTCTACCATGTTCAATATAAACAACAATATAGTTGTTACAACCACTGGACTTAAAACCATCAACTGAGTAACTGTCAACAAACCATAATAATATGACTTTTTAATAACAGTGATCTAACAAAGCGAATATCTTTTTAAAAGCGAATATCTCCAACAAAATTAAAGATATTGAGATGAATAAAAAAACAGAATATAGAGAAAAGGTGCATTAGAATCCATACTTTGTTAAACAATTCCACAGGATGTTCCAAGTTTTTGCTAAAATAAAATCATTTTGTTTTCTCTCATATTATAATCAGATGGGGACTAAATTTTTAATTTAGAATGAGGTTAAAAAGTCAAATAATTTAGCTACAAATTACTTAAAAAATCATCAAAGTCGGCCTACTAGAACAAAATATATTTGGCTTTAAAATACATGAAAATGTCAGTTCATATTTTGTTAACTAATTTTTTGAAGACATGTTTTTTATTAATTTATTAAGAAGTGCCTTTAATGTGAATAAAGGAAAGTTGCTAAAAAGGCTTGTGGAATGGTACCTGCCATAATAAATAGCTACATAAATTATCGCTGTTTATAGCTCGCGTGGAGAGATCTATTATTGTGGTGAAGTTTAAAGTAAATATTTCCAGCAAGTTGAAGTTTTAAAGACCGAGGAGTCGAGACGTTGCTTTAAAACAGTTCCAGTGGAAAAGAAGGCGACGGAGATATCTTAAAACAACATAACTGTGTTTTCAGTCAATGTGGCCTATCAACAACTCAACCTTCTCCATTTTATGGTTACTTCAGTCGCATGAATATTTCCTTTTAATGAACATTTGTATCTTAAATCGTGAAAATTTCCTTTCGTTTTATTTGAAAGCCTCTTTGAAAGATTTAAATGGCACCGTCGGCCACTTTAGAACATTAAAAAATCATTGTTACTTTCCAATTGATATTTTTAATTCGAATAATTTATTTTTAGCCAGCTTTAGCACCTTTTTTATATTCCAACTTGACTGACACATATTAATAGAGTTCTTCAAATATAAATTTATTGAGTTAGCCGTCTAAGTAATGAATTAAAAAGATTCTGGATATCCGGAAATAAACGCTTGCAATTTAAATAAATTATCTATATTTAATGCAGTTTGCACTGCAGCGCACCAAAATGGAAAGGCATTAAAATTTAACAGGCCATACCTCTGATGGTAGAGGCTCATTCCCTTGAGAAGCTCTATAATAAATTTATTGTAAATTAGGTTACAAAGACAATAGTCTATATTATTTGAGATTTTCATTATAACCCGTTCGAGCTGGCTGTTCCTAAATTAAAAAGCTTAAATCACTCTCTCATTACTATTCTTTCATTTGCATAACCATTGAGTCATTAACAATGATGTCCCTTTTTAGTCGGGCCGAGTTTATATTATATTTTTATTTTATTTTTTGAACAAAACCTAAGATTCAAGAAGCTTAGCAATCAATATTCTTAATCCGTAATTCTTTTCAGAAATTTAACGAGGAATTGATTGTATAATAAACTAGACGAGAGAAACAGCTTGTATTATTTCAGTTTTCTATTAAACTGAACTTGGAAACGGTCCATTTAAAATTAAAACTTTTCAATTAGCCATATTTTGTCATTACTACTCTTCTTATTTATTTGGTATTGAATTCCTGAATTTTTTATAAACTTCCTCTAAAACTTTCTCAAATTGTCAAAGTAAAAATAAATTGAGAAAAGCTAAAGCTAGAATGTAGAATGTGAGAGAGAGGGATTAACCATTGTATGATGAGTTATAACGAGTTAAAACTCATTAGACAATCTCAGGGCTTTGACAAAAGTCAGTATCTGAGACGGCTGCACAGAGGCTAGTTCTCAAGGAAGATCTTTGATTTTTCTCGGTCGTAAGTTCTGAGAAATTTCTTCGAATGTCTTAGACCGGGGGCCCGAATGGAGCCTTCCAGGTTCTGGAGTTCCACTTTAAGTTGATATCCACTTGGAAAGGAAAATGGTTCTGGTCCAGTTAGTAGAGTGTTCGCTCCTTTTCTAGCTAGATCGTTTGCTTGTTCTATCCCTTGGTGAACTGGTAACCCAGAGTAGGAGGACTTCATTTTCTTTGCCTAATTTGTTCAGCTGCTCTAGGCATTCTTTGACTAACTTCGAATTATTGCTAGCTAAAGTCTAATCAATTAGATTAAGTATAAATTTTATTTGTTGAACTGTCAGCCTCAAGAGAACTAAAAGATTTGTTGATAACACTTTGCCATATTCTGAACTCTTGTAATTAGAAAAAGTCATAGCGCTTTACCTCTGAAAAGGGAGGTATGCTAAAAAAGCCCCAGTCGTTTTAAAAATATATCAGAGTCAAAAGGATTGCTATTTCCTTTAGGATAAATGTTTACAAAGGAAATAATTCTCCGCTATGCGCTTTTTATTTTGTAAGTCGACATAAAGCATCCGGAGATGTTCCGCAAACCTTCGATTGCGAAGCACGAAAATAATTTTTAATATAAATTTCATTACCTTTGCGAATGTTTTCGGTAAAATATAAAAGGGCACTTAATTAAAACTAGTTTAAATCGTCGACGAATTATGATAACCATAAAAACCTAGCGAGATGGCTCTATTTTTAATAGTGGCTTGCCTTTATTGTCTCAGGTATGAACTTTAAATTTTATGACGGGCTCTAGATTACTTTTACATGTAATCTCTTTCTATAGAGTTTATTCGTTTTAACCCCAAAACTATGCTATTAAATTGATTCGGAATAGCAAACAGGGATATAATCAGATTAAAAAAAAAGAAGACAAGAGTTGTAACCTAACCTAACCTTAAAAAACGTAATTTTGAAGGTACCAACAGGCGAGTGGAATAACTGCTAAATTTCAGAATTGTTTCGGAACGGATCCGAAACTACATTTCGAAAAACAATAGAGTCTAAAAGTTAGCTACTGTTTTTTTCTCTACCTGTATATGCAAAATATAAGAAAAAACCTCGTTTTTATTTTTGCCTATTTGTTTTTATCTCCTATATCTATCATTATAATTTATAAGCATCGCATTGATGAGAGGTGTACAGGCTGAAAAATATTTGCTCAGAAAACCGATCTTATTCGGTTTGCTTGGTGCTATGCAAAATAATTCAGGAGTGTGCCGAGAGCAGCTTTATGTAACTTTCATTGCAAAAAGATATACGGTTCCTTGGTCCTGCTAACAGCCTGTCACACATCGAAAACTCAAGTCTTCAGCAGTCTCCTAACAAGGGAATATTTTATATTTTCTGAATATAAATATGGCGTTTATTTTTTAATCTGGCGAAATGAAATGAAAATACGGCTCGCCGAATATTTGTGGTAATTTTCGATGTTATTTTTGAAACATGATAAATTAGAACACCTGAAAGTTAATCTATGAAATACGCCAGGTGGAGGGTTTTAATCCCCCGTCGTGTTATTCCAGGAGAATTTCGTTTAATTTGGTCGAATTTCCAGCTTTGGTTTTCGTGACAATCCCAGGAAAATACGCGATGGAGCGGAGGAAAAAAATCACAACTTTCACGCTTATATCTAAATTTAAAGATAGACGGAATCCAATTTTCTGGGGTCGGTTTGTTTGTCGAATACATAACTACAGATGCACCGGGTTTTTTCAGGAAAATCGGTATTTTTAATCGATTGGTAATATTATTTTTTAAATCCGTTTGAAAGAAATAGAAAGACAACTATTATCTAAAATAGCTTTAGACAAGGGTCCAAAAAATTAATTTTCTCACAAAACCAAGATATCTATGCATTTCAAGGTGTTTATATTCTGAATCTACATAAAATTATCTACAAATGCTGAAATTTTCATAATTTTGTGGCTATGATTACTATTTTTCTAAGGTCTTTGAAAATGTGAAAAAATAGCCAAAAATGTACATTTTTTCGTATTTTTTCCATACATATGTATAGTCGTGAAAATTGGCAATTTTCTTCATGTCGCCGATTTTGTTAAAACTGCCGTTATTTACTAATTAAAATGCGTATAATTAGAAAATATGGGCCATTGTAGTTCTACGAAAACAGTAATGGATGTAGGAGACGTGTTAAACCGTCATCAAAAATAGCTCAAAAATAAGGGTTTAAAAAATTAATTTTCCCACAAAACCAAAACATTTAAGCCTTTAAAGGTTTATATACTCTGATTCTACATAACATTTCCTACAAATACTGAAATTTTCGTAATTTTATGGCTACAATTACTAGTTTTCTAAGGTCTTTGAAGATATGTAAAAATAGCTATTTTTTTTCGGATTTTTCCTACACCTTTTTGTAATGTTACCGTTTTAGTTAACTCTTATTAACTCCTGTTATTTACTAACTAAAAGGTGTAGAATAAAAAAAATATAGTCCATTGTAGTCATACTAGAAAAGTACTGGATGTAGGGAGAAAAAAACAATGTCATTTATATTTTTGTGGCCTATTGACCGAAAATACCATAGGATAGGACATATATGAATAGAATAACAAAAAACACAAGATTAGAGGAAAAACTTTTCTCTGAGGAAAGGGAAACACGAGTTCCTAAATCTGTAATAAAAATTTTCGTCAAAATGTCATTGGAAACCGATAGTCTATAGGCAACGTCCTTTCGCTTTTTGTCCCTATTTCCAGGTTCGGCTTTCTACGTATTGAATAATTTTGCAGAAAACAGTATCACTTTATTGAAAATTTAGTGAATATTTTAGGTAAAATATACTTAGACAGCTCTTAATGAATTAAATCATTACGTATTACCGCGGAATGTGAAGTATTCCACTGTATAGCGTAGAGAGAGATCAGAAGAAGAGATAAGTGATGTTTGGAACACCCCAAAATAGTTGTTTGCACGTGTTTGAATTCCAAAGAAAAACCTAGCATTTAAAACGTACTTTGGGGCAATATTTCTTTTAGGCCGGCAGCAGATTTATTGGCAAGGTGATATTTTGAATGGGATTCTTTTTCGGCTGTATAAAAACACGACGTTTTATTATTGTTGAAACAATAAGTGCTACAACAGCTGGAATTGCAGTTAGTGCATTGCAAAATAAAAACACTAAATCACCACAATACACCAAAACACTTTTACTTTTACACTGGACGCGCGTTTCGCTAACCATGTTAGCATCATCAGCAGATGATTATAAACTAAAGTACAATCTACAAGTTGAGCGTTTATATACACGCTCAGTGGGCAACGAGTGGGCGTGGCAAAATCTAGCCAACCAGTCAGAGCCAACTGAGCGTAACAGTTAGATTTCCGCCAGTAGTAGAACAAAGTGAAGGAATTGAACCGTTGACTCTGTTCATACTATCTTTACATTTATTATTCTGATGCTTTTTTTCATATGCATTCCTAATTGCCTGTAATTTGAGACTTGTTTAATTAATTTTTAAATTATTAAGATCTATACAATGTTCATTATCAACAATATGTTCGGCAGCAATCAAGTTATTTATCCGGTCTACCGTATCTTATCTGAGCTAAATGTTCTTTAAATCTAGTTAATATTGATCTTCTAGTTGTCCAACATATTTCTGATTACAATCTTTACAAGAAATTTCATAAATACCCGATCTTTCCAGTGAGGTGTTTTATCTTTGGATTACCTAATAATTGATGTAATTTATTATTAGCACTATACACAAGTTTATAATTGACATTCTTAAAAATTCCTTTTAGACCACGGGATAACTCTCTATCAAACGGTATCGAAAAATATTTAGACGTATCTTTCTCCACTTGAAAAGTCGAATTTTCAGAAATCATTAACCTATACCTACGTTTTCTAATTAATTTTAAAACTTGTGTATAGTGCTAATAATAAATTACATCAATTATTAGGTAATCCAAAAGATAAAACACCTCCACTGGAAAGATCGGGTATTTATGAAATTTCTTGTAAAGATTGTAATCAGAAATATGTTGGGCAAACTAGAAGATCAATATTAACTAGATTTAAAGAACATTTAGCTCAGATAAGATACGGTAGAACCGGATAAATCTTGCGTTGCCGAACATATTGTTGATAATGAACATTGTATAGATTTTAATAATTTAAAATTAATTAAACAAGTCTCAAATTACAGGCAATTAGATGCATATGAAAGCATCAGAATTAATAAATGTAAAGATAGTATGAACAGAGTCAACGGTCCAATTCCTTCAAGTTCTTTGTTCCTACTACTCTAGTGGCGGAAATCTGAACTGTTACGCTCAGTTGGCTCTGACTCGGTTGGCTAGATTTTGCCACGCCCACTCGTTGCCCACTGAGCGTGTATATAAACGCTCAACTTGTAGATTGTACTTTAGTTTATAATCATCTGCTGATGATGCTAACATGGTTAGCGAAACGCGCGTCCAGTGTAAAAGTAAAAGTGTTTTGGTGTATTGTGGTGATTTAGTGTTTTTATTTTGCTGTGTAACACCAAAGGTTCCAACCCTCAACTGTAAGTTAGTGCATTGCTATTCATATTTGTTTAATGTCTCTCTAACAAGTTTTTGGAATCACCGAAAATTATGAATTTATTTATTCGGGGTGTCCCAGAAATAAGTGCAAGTATTTTAACTGGTAGTATAGTTAAAATGTTGAAAAATTTTCATTTTTCTTGACATTTTCCAGAACATATTAAAAAACTTTTGAGTGCCGGTTAGTGTTCGGTTTCCGGAAATTTCTTTATAGTGCTTCCAGAGAATGCAATGTTGCCACCTCCTACGTTATCGACATTCTGTATATTTATATGTTATAGGTTCTACAAAAAACTACTTAAATTAATTTTATTCACTGTAGTTTAGTAAGATTTTTTGAAAAAACTGAGATTCTGGTAAGTGCTTGGTGTTTGGAGCTGATTACAGATTCTCTCAAAAAATTCGATCGTCTCTAAATGTAGCCATTAAGATACCTGCACTTATTTCTGGGATACCCTGTATAAAGTCTGTCCAACGGTTAAGTAGATATGTGACATCGTAACGATTAAAATATTCAACAAAGTTAAGTCGTTTTTACGGTCAGATCTCCCGGACACCTTAAAAACCCGGACGTGTCCGGATAAATCCGGACGCGTGCAAACCCTACTTACAACAATATCAAGCATACAAATTTTCCTGTTCATTTATTAACAAGGCAAAAGTGTTGTAAAATATACATGCATATCTTTTACGGGACGGCAATATTTTTTACAGCGTCATATAAAGGATTTTACGCGAAAATTGACCTAAAGGGACGAAGAAAGAAGGGTATCATATTGATTGAAAGGGCGTTAATTGAGGTAGACCCTATTTTCTTATCTTGGCCTTATTAAAACCCAAGAGCATGCCTCAAATCCGTGCTTTTTAAATGCATCAGGTTTTAAATCTTTTCACGAAAAAAATATCTAGCAGCTTTCTTACTCTTGTTTTTTCTTGCCCGGCGCTTTTGTACAAAAGTAATTTAATTTAAATGAGCTGAAAGAGAAAAAAGGCGAATTGAATCATGAATATTTCGTTTAGCGTTTTGAATCTAATAAGAAATTATACCGTATAATCATAAATAAATAAAAGATGGTTAGCTCTCAACTAAATTTTATTTAATTTCAGTGATATATTTAAGCAAAACGTTAGAATATAATAGGGTTTTTTGTGTTTGCGTGCAAACTTTAGATCGATACAAACATACATTTTTGGTATTAAGTTCTGTATCACGTTAACTTTAGGTGCAGTCCAATGTACAACGAGACTCCGATGTGCCTTGCCCATTTTCCATTGGTCAGTAACCCCTACTAGTTATAATTGCAATATCATCAAGAGCATAACCGCACTATTCCTTTTTTATACCCCTCTTTTACCTGTCATAGTCTTAAACTAGTATATTTTAGTGATGATATTCTCTCAAGGAATACGCTTATATTTGTCAAGAGAAAAAAGAGAACTCAGCGAACATACTCGTCCAAAAATTTTATATATATTTGCATATATTAAAGGTTATGCCACATCAGAGTGCAAGTACCTGATATTTATCTTACGCTGATGCAGTTTGTCTACGCCACTGAACATTATTAAGCAAATTTATCTCGGTCTGCAAGAATGTATTTATCCTAGACATCAGGAAACTCTAATAGAGCGAGCACACCTACAGCCATTTACCAGTAATAATATCTTTCACTTATACTTGTTTTGACTATACTATAAGTATAATTATAGAAGTATAAGTTGTTAGGTGATAATAAATAAGCAAACAAAAAAAGGAGAAAAAAAATCTAAACAAGCTTTCTGCCGGTTAAAAATTATTGCCATAGATTTTTTTTAAAATTCGAAAGCAAAAAATTGTAATTCTTTTTATTAGAGAGATACCCTTAGAGAACATCGTAGAAAACTCACCCTGTAGATAATGTTTCTATAAAGTGATAAATGTGATCTAATGTTTTTATATCGAAATGATGAAGATGAAATGAGAGTAATTTGCATGATTCCATTTGATCTCTGCGCTCGCTCCTAATGGAGCAGCCTTCCACTAACGAGAATGCTAGAAGCCTTATCGATGAATGTACAACTATTTGATTCGAAAATTCAATTACATCTAACAAATGATCTTCGCGCTAGCCTTTGACGCTTTTGCGGCTTCGATATTCCGACTAGAATAATCCATAATTCTTCCAATTTAATCGCTAAACAGAGCTGCTTTTTTTATCCACCAGTACAGGATGTCCCATTTTCATGTCCTTTACAAGGTTTCTCGTTTATGAGTAACGGTAAAAAGATGCGGCGTTTACATTATTGTGCTACGGTATGATCGAAAAAAAAACGGCGTCAGCGATGGCTATGAAATGAAGATCGCTGTCATTTTATACGTAAATTTATCTGGAAAACGTCATCGATCGTCATTTCCCAGCCAACTGACCGCCGTTTTTTTTTCGATCATATGGTACTTCCTCATGAATCTGATAATACGGTGATTAAATACCATACAATGGGGGTGATTAAATTCCATGCAATATATATCTACAATCTCTACAATCTACATGAAGACTACAGGGGAAAAACGATCTAAGTCACATTTTCTTACTTTTGAGATAAATTATTTTGAAACTTTAAAGACTAAAGGAAAAGAAATAATAAAATGTGGCGAATCGTAAAAAGTTTTTATCAATAGTTATATGTATAGACATTAACTGATTAACAGACAAAACAAAGAAAAATAATTTGTAGCAAATTTGTTAGATAAAATAAAACTCGTATTCGCTTGGTTCAATGGAAAAGTGATCCAAGTCCATATGGAATAATTCTGTATATGGTTACTCCGAGGATTACTCGTGCTGGAATAAAGAGAAAAATATTTTTTAAATAGTTTTTATTCTCATTTTTATAATTAATATTGTTATTATATTTTCTTAATATTTCTTAATTTATTTCTTATTTTTATTATTATTTTTTTTATTAATATTATTAGCATTAGATTATATTTTACTTAGGAATGGCGATTTGTTTCTGATAAAATGAAACTACACTACTAGACAGTTCCCTTATGGTTTCACTAGAACCATTTCCAGATTTAATTTCTTTGAATTTAAAACTAGTGACACAATAGACATAATCAGATTTCTTTTCTTAGGCAGAAATAAAAGCAATATAGTTTAATTGATATTACTCACCATATCTGCATCGTTTAGATGTGCAATGTTTGACGCACAAGGCAAATTTGTGTAGTAGTCTTGCAGATATTCATCTACGAACTTTTTTAAAAATTGTAACTGCTCATACTTGAGTTTGGGCAATGGAATTAGGTCAGCATAAAGTTATTGTGGTGCTGAATATATAGCTATTTATTCGTTTTGTATGCGTTGATATGTTTACAAACATGAACTATGGACTTGGATCGGTCTTCCGTGAATTCACGTGGATTTAGATCGTTTTTCCAAAGTATTAATATTTTAATCGCCGATTTTAGTAGACTTAGATCATTATTTCAGTGTTACATTATTCCTATTTTGGAACGGACACTTGATGGGTATAAGATGGCAGTGTTTTTCCCGTGTAGTCTTCATGGATTTATCTTAGCTCTCTTAGTTTTTTTAGGTTATCTTATAACTTATCGGAAGTGTAAAAATTGCCACCATCTCTAGTTTCATGAAAAAAGTAGCATAGTAATGTGAAAATTGCTTTGTATGGCAAATTATATATAGTTTTATACAATTTCTGGAGCTGTAAACTCCATTGTGAAATGATAACTTTTGATAAAATTACAGAGAGTTGCTAATAATTTAGATAGAACAATGACAAGGTTTGGTTTGAGAGACGCCGTGAGTGTTGTGTGGTTAATTTATTAGGAATTAGACAATTAGCTTTTAATTGACGGTTAAGCGTATTAGGAAATTTAGAAGCTTATGTTACAAGACAAAGCAAGGCCCTTAGCTATACGAGACTCCTTTGGGCTCATAATACACCGAAGAGAATTGAATTTTTATCATATCTTTTATAGTATGTATTTTTATTGGAATCTATGAATAAGTATTGATATAATGGAGTATATTATTAATGATTTATTGGAATCTATGAATAATTAATAATATAATGGAGGTATTAAGGAAGGAGTGTAATTCTACCCATGTATTGGTGCATGGTAGACGGATGAGGATCTAGGGTGGGGATTCTTGACAGTCCTGTATGACGGTTCATTTGACACATTTGAAATTTTATTTGTTTATTATAATTATTTATTATTTATTCTACAGCTGGTAAGAAGGAAATTGTGTGGCAGAACTTAAATTAAACAGTGACACTATTGCGATTTATCGAAAAAGAATATAAAATAGTTGGCTTGTGTCAAACATCGAGGGAAATAATGAAACAACTTTTCACTAGTAAGTGACTATACAGGGTGAGTCTTAAATATGTGCAAATATTTTTAGGGCTAGTGTATTTCGACCCCAGAAACACGATTATGAGGATGGAGGATTTTTTTTAGATTTTAGCTAAAAAACATAATTTGTTGATAATATGGCAACATAGGTAGGTAGTAGATTAAATTTAAAAGAAGGAAAATCCAGAAAAGATCCAATGATTCTCAACATTTTAGGAAAAAATCTTTTTTTTTAATTTTCAAAGTAAAATAACTGGGTTATTTTGGATTTTTTTGAAAAACGGTAAAGAGAAAATATGTTTCTTTTATCGAGATCTACCAGCCCTGAAAATATTTGCACTTATTTAAGTCTCACCCGGTATAATATACATATGTTTAGTAAATCGTTCATTTATGAAATTCACTTAAAATGAACTAATAATTATATATTTTTTCTTGCATTTTTGCTTTTATTTACTACTTATCAAAGATTAGATGTCAAAGAATTTAGATACGTCAATTTGACTTACCTGCTTCAGTAGGGTATCGGATGTTTGTTTTAATAAATAATTCTTATAACTTATCTATTTTTATTAGAATTATATATTTTTGGGACACTTATTGACAACGTAAAATAAAACAAATTATTGAGCCTACCCTACATCATAGTTTTACAAGTTTTGAATAAAATTATAACGGCACTGATACATATATCCTTTCTAAATCTTTTTATTCAAGAGTTTCTCAAGAGTCCTAGATGTTTTTGGTTTGGGAAAACCCGCAAAAGTCGTTTGTTATATCTTTAACAATATTTCTCTTAATAGACTATAAAAGCCATTAGGAGAGTCTGAAAAATGAAATGCGCGTATAAAAAGAGATATCCCCCATTATTAATGAAATAAATTTGTTCCGTTACATAGAGTGTTCAGTGAATTTGCGGAATGCCGAATATGCCCCGTCGCCCGTAGTAATGCGCCAAAATTATTTACACGGAACATAAGTTATAAGAGAGCAGAAAATTATAATCCGGCTGTATCGACACCCAGCCACTAATTTCTTCATGCCACTGAATTGAGGATCCGCTTTAATATTTTTGTCAAAGAGGAAATTATTTATGGCTTTTTAAATTTCATTAGAGGGATGCGTCCAAATTATATTACGGCGTTAGGGCTCAAGGGGAACAGAAAGCCTCGGGCTTGATAAATTAAATATGTTTCTCCTATATTAAATTTTGGCTGGCTAAGTTCAACCTCTGCTCAGGCATTTGCTTTAAGATTAACACCGTTTCTCAACCACTGGCTTTTTCCAAATTTAACCTTTCCGTATTTTATATTTTACCAGCTTTACAGAGACAACCTGATCATAATTACATATTTTGATTCGGACTATTAATAGTCTGAGTGTAGAGGTGGAGAGTAGTGTAGGAGGTGGAGAGTATTCGGGTGTTGAAGTCATGGTTACAAAATCTCGACTAAGATAGGCTGGTCATGTATGCAGAATGCAAGAAAACTGCATACCAAATTCTCTGCTTTACGGTGAGCTTGTAGACGGTAAGAGGAGGCCAGGTGGACAACTGAAAAGGTACAAGGACATTTTCCACGAAAACTTAAAGGGGATTAACATGCAGAATGAGTGGGAAGAGGCAACTCACAATAGATAGATAGATAACTCCTAATACGTAAACACGTATCAGCTTCTCAAGAAAGGTCATCTCACACTTATCCACTCAGGAACGCGGAGCAAGATCTTTATCTACCTACCCCACGCTCAGAGTTAGTTAAAAGTTCAATGTTATACAACTCGAAAAAAATGCACAATCACCTGCCATTTGAAATCAAATCCATAACATCATTTTTTTCATTTCGCAAAGCATTGAACTCTTATTTACTAGACAAGGCTTTCCACGCCGTAAATGAATTATATTTTGAAAATCAAATTTGATCTTGTAAACACTGGTTTAATGTTTGCTATTGCTATATTTACTAATGACATCGAAATGAATTTATTTAGAGGTCATTGATATTTTACTATAAACTATAGCTAAATATTTTTGAATATTATTTTTATTTTTTTGTTCTTTCACATTATAAACATTTATAAATGTTTATTTTAACAATAAGACTGACAATATTATTTGTATAATGTTTTGTATTATCTTTTGTTTGTTTGTTTGTGTACCTTGTTTTTCTACTTTGTTTGTTAGTTTACCTTTGTCTACAAATTGAAAAATTTTTTGACAATAAAAGCATTTATTTATTTATTTATTTATTTTATTTAGAACTCGACAACCAAAAGACAACCGAAAAGAGACAACAAAGCAATGAGATTTTTGAATGTCCGGAGTGCGGTAGACAGATAACATCACGTATCGGTCTTTTCAGTTACAGAAAAGCTCATGAAAGAAAACGCCTTGTTTGAAGGCGGTCACTTCTTCTGGTGCGTGTCAAATACTCGTCAGCGAGTAATGGCAGTGTGTAGTGTAGAGGTGGAAACCTTGGGCTAGATACGCCTCGTAGTTCTAGATCCAGAGGAATAGTTTCTTGAACTAGGTTTTTAAACATTTACATTAGTTCTCGACGAATATTGTCATCTCCGTTGCTTGCTCATGGGTCTCGTTATAAGTCAGAACTATTCATAGTGTGATCTGTATAATTTGTTTTTTTTTAATGCAATATTACGAGACGTTTAATTGCGTATATTAAAAACATATAGGTAAGTTTTATTGTAGATAAAAATCGAATAACATAAAAAAATAAGTATTTTTTCTTAGAAAAAAAGTTACTAAAGGTTGAAATTTGCCAACGAGGTCAAATCGTTAGAGATAGCTCATTTTGGGGAAAAAAATTCGCAGCATCAATTTGGTCTACCACTATTTGTCACTGTACATGTCATTGTACAGGGTGTCCCATTTTCGTGTGTTTTATGGGGTTTCTCATTTATGAGTATAGATAAAAAAATTCGATTTTCACATTACTGTGTTCCTTTTTTTACAAAACTAAAGAAACTACACACATATTTCTTTTAGACATTTTAGTTCATGATATACAGAGCGAATTTGAAATTGTAGCATTTTTTGATCCCTTTTGTATCTCGATTATCTAAACCAAACTTATCGAAAAGGTAAAAGCTGTGTCACGTAGGGTTAGCTTTTATTAAAGGGATAACCTGTACATTATTTTTTTATTTTATTTGCCATGTTATGAACTTTCTAAAAATATAATACACTCTATACTTATTTGCATAAATAAGATAAAAAATGTGTTATTTAACTGTTTTATATAAATCAACCTAGTTTAAGAAAGTATTATTATTTTATTTTATTTAAACAGATAATTTTGCTTTTCATAGTGGGCACCTTAATAAACTGCACTGAAAATGAGGGTGTGCTGATTTTAGCTGCTGTCTATCAGAGATATTGATATCTTTGATGTACTTGTGTAAGCATTTTCACCCCATAAATGGGACACCCTGTACATGGGTTTGAAGTGAAAACGTGAAATAAATTTATGATTATAAATGTTTCTCGACGTAGAAAAAAATATATTTCATTTTTTTGTATGGTTTTCCGCATTCTTGTTAGAAATTTAATTAAAACGTAATCATACCAACATTTAATTACATCTACGCACGTCGCATTTCAAAATCGAACTGTTGTTTTAGCATTTATTTTTTTTATTTTTACTAAATCTGCACCAACATGTTGCCCGAGTATGTTTGTTTATATCCCCTCTATACTATTTTCAATATCTCAAATTAATTGGAAACTAAAGCTATTTTGAAATATACCAGAATTATTTCTACCCACGCAACGTCCAAATATTTGTTGTTAATTGTATAGACTTTTTTGTACTAATTTAGCTCTAAATCTATCATGGGCGCCGGACAGGGGGGGCAAGAGGGGGCATTTGCCCCCCCCCTGGATCACTGAAACAATAAAAATAAAAGCTATCTTCTTACATCCATCTGTAAAAAAAATAATCATTATTATGAAATTGTTAGGTGTTATCTATAAAATAATAAAAAATGTGGTAATTATTGGGAAAACTGGAAATCGTCCGATTTTCACCAAAATTGGTATACACACTATTTTGAGGTCGTAGATTACGAATCTATTTTTTTCTTGGCGGTCTCTTACCGTTTTTCAGAAAAACGGAAAATTATTTCAACATTGAATTTTTCTTAATTTCGGCCCTATAAAGTAATAATTCACTATATTTTCATTATATTATAGTTTATCTAAAAGCCACACTTGATTGGGGATAGAAAAGTGTCCAACATTTTACTGAAAAACACTTTTCTTAACAAAATAGCAAAGAAAATTGAGACCAGATGGAAGTTTGACATTTGATATATCCTTCTTTCTCTCTCCTATGTAATAAGAGAGACAAATATATTCTAGACCTAATCTAGAAATTTGAAAATTTACAACGTTGCCATATCTTCTATTTTTTCGGGTGATTAGGGATTTTAAATAAATTACCTATTATGAGATCGACAATAATTAAATATACACCTATATCCACAAAATTACGCGGAAGAGTTTTGATTGCATTGGTTTTAACTTCTTTGCGGAGGGGGTTAATCTTTTTTTAGTTAATCTAATAATATAACAACAAAAGATTAACACCCTCTGCATGGAAGTTGTAACCAATGCAATCAAAACTCTTTCGTGCAACTTCGTGGGTATAAATAGTCAGATCTCGTTGGTAAAATAGCAGTTATGGGAAGGAGCCGTTCTTCTGGCGACCGCCTTTCGTAATTCCAGAATGAGCGAAAAAAACACGCTAAATTTAGGTTTAGCATTGGCAACGTTGCTTTAAATGCCAGAAACACATAAACTTACTTCGGGTTTCTCTTATTACCGATTCTGAACCGTCCTAGAACTGTGATGCGTATGCGCAGAAGGAAATATGAAGACATTATTTCATTTGCGCATGCGCTGCAGAGTTCTTGGACGGTTCAGAATCGGTAATAACAAGAACCCGAACAAAGCTATAATCTAACATTTTCAGATTGTTTACAAATTTATTTTAGCAAATTTTCCTCTATTATGCATAGAATTGGTTAAAAAAGTAACAGAAAATAGCAAAAACATTATTGATTATTGAATACCTAACAAAATATGTGCTAGAAAACCTTAAAAATATCAAAAATTAAGAAAAACTCGGTATTGAAATTATTTTCCGTTTTTCTGAAAAACGGTAAGAGACCGCCAAGAAAAAAGTTCAGATTCGTAATCTACGACTTCAAAATAGGGTGTATACCAATTTTGATGAAAATCGGACGATTTCCAGTTTTCCCAATAATTACCAAAAATGTCAATTTTTTATTCATTTTTACCTTGCCCCCCCCTAAATTTCATTCTTCCGGCGCCCATGAAATCTATCAATAATGTAGTTCTACATTTTTTAATTGGTCAAACGCAAATGAAATGACCCTGTTTGCAATTTTATGTACAGCCAAAGAAGGATTTATATTGTTTTTTAAATATTCAGACTAAACAAATGGAGAGTGCCTGTTAAGAACAACGCCGAATATATTCTAAATTGTAAGTGAAGAGAGACAGCGTAAAAAAACCCATATTGAAAACGTTTGGTGGCAATAAATCCAGAGATTATATATTAAGCCACTTCTCGTCTGGAGCCTGGATTTCTCCAAGTCGAAGAATAAAAAGTGCGGCCTTATGGTTTATTTAGAATATGGTTTAGGGCCATCAGATTTATAAGAGCCAGAGATTAAAAATTCATTTATTATGTACGGTTGATTTCTAGGGTGGTTATTCGTAGGAAAATTCGTAGGAAAATAATAACTGACCTCACCACAACGCAGGTTTAACCTTTGCACTACTCTGCTTAATTATTCAAAATTTGAGCATACCCTTAATCAAGACTCTATTTAATAATTGGTTCTCATCTCTGAACGATTAAATTTCTTGCTAGAAAAATATTACGCCGACGGGCAAAAATAACCATTATTCATTATCAATATCCGACGATAAACAAGGCAATAAGGTGGTTTAAGTATTGGATTAAATAAAGTTTTATATCGTACTGAGTTTGTTGGCTTCGAATATATCGCAGAACAAAACGAAGAATCCATAAAACGGTTTACAATAATTTAATATCGTTCGACGAAAACATGAAAACAATTTTATTTGTTGAGATATGTATGTGTTTTTCTTGAAAACTCTTAATACATATAAAAACTGCGCAACGTTCTATCGTCTTAAAATAAAACCGTAACTCCGAATAGGCTTGACAGAAAATTGTGGTTGAAGATTGACACGCAGATGTTTTATGTGGCATCTCGAAAATAATAATGAAAAAAGATATGTGACACGTCAGCAAATATTCAAACTAAGGGACGAAAATAATATATTCTTTCCAGAAGTAAAGGAAGAGAAAGTTTGATCACAAAAAATCTATCTAGAATTAAAGCTCCACCTACACATAACATTTTATCTTTAAGAATTAGATGTTTAGCCAAAACCGTAAACATTGATAATATGTATATGTTTTTAGCAAAATAAAAACACTAAATCACCACAATACACCAAAACACTTTTACTTTTACACTGGACGCGCGTTTCGCTAACTATGTTAGCATCATCAGCAGATGATTATAAACTAAAGTGCAATCTACAAGTTGAGCGTTTATATACTCGCTCAGTGGGCACCGAGTGGGCGTGGCAAAATCTAGCCAACCGAGTCAGAGCCAACTGAGCGTAACAGTTAGATTTCCGCCACTAGAATAGTAGGAACAAAGAACTTGAAGGAATTGGACCGTTGACTCTGTTCATACTATCTTTACATTTATTAATTCTGATGCTTTCATATGCATCTAATATATATTTTTAGTTTCCTGCGTTAAACCGATGTAGAGTTTTTTTTATCACTAATTGACTCCAAATGCTTTCTGTTCTTCCGTCAACAGATACGGTATCCAACGAGAAACGATAATTCTTCTAAAAAAAAGATAATTCTTCATGTAAAATTTTTTGAACTGAAGTCTTTAAAATGCCCAATGATCACGATATGTGACATGGGTGACATGACTGACATGTCAATCTTCTTGGATCAGCTTACATACATCATCGATGTTTTCCTAGGTGAACATTTTTAGGTTAGTTAGGTACCTAATTATTTTTCAGACTAAAATTAGCATGCTGAAAATTTGGGATACGTTCAGCTCATTCGCTGACGCAAAGAAAGCGATTGAGGAACTTGGTGAAAATACGTACACAACATTTTGGAAAAGAGATGCCCGTACGATTGCAAGCAGTAAAATTGTGAGACCAATAGAAAGCTCTTTGATTTATTATCAACTTCTATATGCATGTAATCCCGGTGGAAAGAAGTTTAAGGGCAGTGAGAAAAAATTCGACAGTCTTGGACATTTAAAGAAGATTGCCCAGTACATGTAAGATTCAAAGCATCGTCTGATGGAAAAGCACTCGAGGTAACATCGGTTCAAATTATGCTTCAAATGAAGCACAATCATGTCACTTCGAAGGTAAGTTTACAGATTAGTTGACATATAGTATGCTTTTAGAATTCTTGCTTGAACAGTATTTTATTCATAAAAGATATATTTTGTAGGTTCTACATGCATATAACCCTAGCCAAAGAAAACTTTCCAGTAACATGAAGGAAAGCGTCAAGGATTATTTGAATATGAAGGCCAATAGAAAAATGATACAGCAAAAAGTTCAAGAAAGTACTGGTAGAATTGTTACTTTACAAGATTTAACAAATATGAAGATATCCGATCAATCAAGAAAAGAAAACTTAGATGGCTGCTTAAATATATTTAAAGCTAAATATGGTAAACTAAAATATTCTATTATCGTCTTATTAGTCCCAATAACTACTCTGTTTTCAAGTGCCAATGTAGCTGTTTTGCGAGACGAAGACAATAATTTCAGAGGACTTTTCATTCAAAGTCCAACCATGAAAAGTACAATGAAGGCTTTTCCAGAATTTCTTGCAGTAGATGCTACATATAAATTATGATGATGCAGTTGTATTTGAAAGTAAAAATCAGTCTTCTGTGGAACACTCTGAGGGTTGTGACGAGACGGACCTTCAAGACAGAAACAATATGAGTGAAGCGCTCATATTAGATAATAGAAATACATCAACTCTTGGTCAGTCACCTGTGGAAGCACCTGAGTTTTGTAACGAGCTGGTTATAGAGGAGGAAATGACACGAGATGAAGCGCATCAACTTTCTTATATTAGTGATTAAGTTTTAAATGACGTCAACAACCAGTCCCATCAAATAGTTGAAGTCAATGATTTCGCTTTGACAACAATTAAAATGCCTGTTTCAATAAAAAAACGAGGACGAAACCAAAAGGACAGGACTTAACAGTCATAGGACTACCAAAGAAAAAGAAAAGATGTACTGTAGCATTTGATAAACAATCCTATCATGAAAAACAAAATGTAATCCTGAATTGCTTCGTTAAGGATCGTAATATCGTTAGAGACATCACAAATGGGACATTTTTTGAAACTGTAGACCTTAAAATGCTCCCCGAAGTAATATCACATGCCGTTCTTGATGAGGCTGTTGATATCCACATGATTAGGTAAGCTAATAATTACCAAATTAATAACTAATAATGTAAATTACGATTTTCAGAAGTTTTTGCACCGAGAAAGCCTTTGAAAAAATAACCAATCTAGTTGAGCAGAAACGACTTCAACAAAGTTGGTTTTGTTCTGTGTGCAGTGAAGACACGCAGAAAAATCATATGTCACTTTGTTGCAGTAGATGCCTTCCTTCCTATATGCAACATTTAAAAAACAACTCTATATGTAATGCTAAGAAAATTATTTTTTCCACCCAGTTCCCTAAATTTCCGTTTTAACTGACAGTCCAAACTGTTATGTGTAGGCGGAGCTTTATTCTATCAAAATTCCGCTGTTTATTTTTGAGCTAATTTTAATTGTGATAGAAAATGATAAATGGTGTTAAAATATTCCGTTATAAAAACGTAATAATAAAGTTGTGAGTGTAATGAAAAATTACGAAAGTTGAGAAACTAAAAGTTAAAAAGCACAACTCGTAGTTTAAATACCTTTCTCGGATTATTACCGGTAAAACATACAGTGAAAAATTCAAACTACATGCCCTTTTAGAGTACATTGTTCGGGATAAAATAGCAGAGATAAAAAATGCGAAAATTGAAAAACGCGCTCGATCTTTCCAGAAAAAAAAGGAAAGTGTGCAGCTTGTCGGCACATCCGAACAAAAGATAAGGACATGTCCCTACTTGATATATCATTCCGTAGCAGGAAAGAAGAAAATAAGCCTCATTGTTAATTGCGCTGGTGCTGTGTAACAGAAACTACTCGGGCCTATCGTTCGGTAGCAGGATTCAGGCCCTCAAGCCAGACAATTTCGGGATAGCAGGGAGTACGGTCGACAGCTCCTGCAGCGCGGTTTTGCATTGACGCGCGCCTCGACTGTCATGTTCAGTGCTTTTGTGCTTTTACTATGTCATTTTTCTTGTTTTTGCCGCTAATTCTTTACAGCTGTTTTGGATTAGGAGCCAAAGCCAACCCGCACGACTATCAGCGGCTGGACATTTTCGGTAAATTAACTCTTCTCAATAAGAATAAAAAGCCTTTTTTAAACTTTTTTCCGTCGCAGCCTTTATATTTCGAGAGCAAACTTAAATATGAACTTCAAAAGGGTCGTTACATTAAAAATAAAGCCTTATCAATGCATTTCAATGTATCAACGCTTGATTTGTTTCTCACGAAACCTTTTATATATTTCTTTAGGTCAGAATAAGTATAATTAATTGTTTTAAATAAGAAAAAAAGTATTGTTCCTTAAAAGTCACGGTTTCAAATACAAAACAGGACAGTTAATAGTTGTAATGTAAAGTTCTAAAATGAAATTAGAGCTTTAGATGAATTTCCGCGTCAAGTACAAACATCTAAAGAAAGAAGTGTGTTTTGATGTTCCATCTGTCACACATGGATATCGAAGGGTCAAAAAATTCGTACTGTTTGAAAAGCCGGTGAACTCTTTTGGGCCCTGTCCTAATACTACGAAGTTTCTAGCTCAGGGGAGGACAGTTTATATATAAAACATATATAATTTTATACAATTACCGTAATTTTCAGATTTTTCTGAGCTTTATTAACATTATTTTAAAGCGTCTATTCAAAAAATGCTTACCTTTTGAAGAACTGGTGAACACTCACGGGTCCTGTCTTAAAACTACAGATATTCTGGCTCAGCTGTGGACAGTTTCTGAAAATATATAAAATTTTATACAATTTCTGTAATTTTCAAATTTTTCTCAGCTGTATTAAAATTTTTTTACAGCAGCTATTCAAAAAATTCGTACTTTTTTGAAGAGCCGGTGAACTCTACCGGGTCCTGTCCTAATACTACAAACATTCTAGCTCAGCGTTGGACAATTTACGAAAATATATAAAATTTTATACAATTTCTGTAATTTACAGATTTTTTTCAGCTTTATTAATATTAATTTAAAGCGTCTAGTCTAAAAATTCTTACCTTTTGAAGAACTGGTGAACACTCACGGGTCCTATCTTAAAACTACAGACATTCTGGCTCAGCTGTGGAGAGTTTCTGAAAATATGTAAAATTTTATACAATTTCTGTAATTTTCAAATTTTTCTCAGCTGTATTAATAGTTTTTTAAAGCTGCTATTCAAAAAATTCGTACTTTTTGAAGAACCGGTGACTACTCCTGGGTCCTATCCTAAAATTACAGATATTCTAGCTCAGCAGTGGACAGTTTTTGAAAACATATAAAATTTGATACAATTTACGTAATTCACAGACTTTTCTAAGCTTAATTAATATTTTTTTAAATTTTAAAAAAAATCGGAAACTTTTTGAAGAGCCGATGAATATATTTCTCTAGATCAGAATAAGACATGACTAAAACCAAAACTAAAACTTAATTGTTTTAAATAAGAAAAAAAGTGTTATTCTTTAAAAGTAGAATTTCAAGTACAAAACAGGAGAAGTAAAAAGTTTTAATGTAAAGTTCTAAAATAAAATTAGAGCTTTAGATGACACAGCAATTTGTTCTGAATTTCCGCGTCAAGCACAAACATCTAAAGAAAGAAGAGTAATTCATGTTCTATCTGTCACACATGGATATCGAAGGATTTTACAAATTTCGGACCGTTCTTCAGTTGAAAATAAATTCACAAATAAAGGATTTAATTTGAAGTTTATGTGCACACGGAAATATTTCAATTTTTGTTAAAAAATGTATTATGCGTCCCCACCGCCATCATGGAATGACCCAAAACGAAATAGAAGCGATAAATTTGGAAATATGTTAAGTCCAAGTTGGAGAATTGGCTTTTGTTCGCTTCAGATATAAATTGTCTTCTATTATAGCAAACCGGCGTTGCATATTGGCAGTTTGAGAGAGCTAGAAAAAAAAACAAAATCAAATTTAAAAGAGTTTAAGAGAATAATACACCTAGCGTTTCATTTCGTGGTTTTTACAATTCTATATTTGTTTTCTAGAATTTGTTAGTCAAATTAAACGAAAAAAGAGTAAAAGTACTATTTATTACCAAAAAAATTTTGGTAATAAATTACCAAAAATTATTACTTATTACCAAAAAAATTTGGTAATAAATTACACAAAAATGTTTTATAGAAATTGTAAGTTAAATTAAACCGAAAAAGAGTAAAAGTACTATTTACTACCAAAAAAATTTTTGGTAACACCAAAAAATTAATATTTATTACCAAAAAAAAATTGGTAATAAATTACCAGAAAAAAAATTGGTAATAAATTACACAAAAAATAATTACTTATCACCAAAAAAAATTTTGGTAATAAATCAAACAATCATTATTTATAACCAAAAAAAATTTTTGGTAACAAGTAGTGCAAGAAAAATTCCAATTTGCTTTGAATTGCAAATTGCAACTCTATGTGTGACGCCCTATTTGTTATTTTACATTAGTGTGATATTGGAAACGGGTTAAAATAATTTGAAACGTATTTAATATTGTAAAATTACTGTAAATAATTGCTCGGTTATATAATAGAACAAAAACAAACAGGTCGGTGGAAAATTAATTTAAAATATTTTCCTCGTTTACGTTTGAAATCGATCATCTATACATAAATTGGGCTGGTGCCTTTATTTAACAGCCAAATCATGTCGACAATTGAAGAAAAATTGTACTGCCTCACTTCTGCTTATTAATTAAAAGAAATTGCGATGGAATTTTGTTCTACTTATACCAGACTGCAATGCAAGTATACATTATCTAAGCATTTGTATTGCTAATGGATTTTATTCCCCGTAAAATACCCAGTGAGTTTAGAAAGATATTTTAAGGTTTAAGTGATATTTTTAATTGTCTTATCTTAAATTTTTCTGAGATTTATTAATATTAGTTTAAAGCGGCTATTCAAAAAAATTCATACTTTTTGAAGAGCCCGTGAAGTCTTCCGGGTCCTGTCCTAAAACTACAAATATTCTAGCTCAGCAGTGGACAGTTTCTGAAAATGTATAAAATTTTATATAACTTCTGAAATTTTCAGATTTTTCTCAGCTTTATTAATATATTTTTAAAGCGGCTATTCAAAAAATTCGTACTTTTCGAAGAGCCGGTGAACTCTCCCGAGTCCTGTCCTAAAACTACAAATATTCTAGATTAGCAGTGGACAGTTTCTGAAAATATATAAAATTTTAAACAATTTCTGAAGTTTTCAGATTTTTCTCGGCTTTATTAATGTATTTTTAAAGCGGCTATTCAAAAAATTCGTAGTTCTTGAAGAGCCGGTGAACTCTCCCGGGTCCTGTCCTAAAACTACAAATATTCTAGGTCAGCAGTGGACAGTTTCTGAAAATATATAAAATTTTATACAATTTCTGAAATTTTCAGATTTTTCTCAGCTTTATTAATATTTTTTAAAGTGGCTATTCAAAAAAATCGTACTGTTTGAAGAGCCGGTGAACTCTCCCGGGTCCTGTCCTAAAACTACGAATATTCTAGGTCAACAGTGGACAGTTTCTGAAAATATATAAAATTTTATACAATTTCTGAAATTTTCAGATTTTTCTGAGCTTTATGAATATTTTTTTAAAGCGGATATTCAAACAATTCGTACTTTTTGAAGACCCCGTGAACACTCCTAGGCCCTGCCCTAAAACTACAGACATTCTAGCTCAGCAGTGAACAGTTTCTGAAAATATATACAATTTTATACAATTTCCGCAATTTCCAAAATTTTCTCACCTTTATTTATATTAATTTTAAAGTGATAAATAGAAAAATTCAAATTTTTGATCAATTAGATGACCCTCCCGGGCTTTATCAATATTCTAGCTCTAAGGTAGACAGTTTCTGAAATTATATAACATTATATACAATCCTTATTAAAATATATTATAATTTATTAGGCTCTTTTGTTCTCAGAACTAAACTAACTACATGTTAAGCATAAATAATCAAACAATGCTACTGTGGATAAATCACTGATACTTTTGTTTATTGTTTGAAAAAAACAATGAGGTTTTGTATCGAAAAAAAGAATAATTATCGGAAAAATCCTTCCTATTAAGTCAAAATATGAAAATGATAGTTAAATGTGTTTTTGGAAAAATGAGGTGC
Organism: Sitophilus oryzae; assembly: GCF_002938485.1. Taxonomy (NCBI): domain Eukaryota; kingdom Metazoa; phylum Arthropoda; class Insecta; order Coleoptera; family Curculionidae; genus Sitophilus; species Sitophilus oryzae. Next base: position 5,236,513 of record NW_022146105.1, read on the forward strand.
CCGAATTATGCGTTTTACGTATTTACTGCCAGCGGAAAACGTTTACAAATGTAAATGGTATGACTGAAATACGAAGCAAATTGAATTTTACACTGGACTAATTGAGAGAGGAGCGAAAAATGTTGATGTCCCATTGTTTATTTTGCAGCATTTTTCCAAAAAAAAATCCTCGCCAGATAGCATTATTGAAAATACATTTTTGCACTAACTGCTAAGAAATGTTAAAACAGTTGGTTCATACACTGGGGGAAATATTCTGTATAAGTTCCAAACAAATAAAAAAAAGTCTTGTAAGATAAAACTAACTTTATTTGACCCATTTTATTCTTTGTTAACAACTACAGTTAAGAAAGGCATTTCTAAACTTTATTTGCTTTTTAATTTTCGGAGCAGGGAATAATTTTCATTTAGACCTCCACAAGAAATAAAAGGACATTAAATGAAGTTGTATTGTTAATTTATTTATTAAAATTACTATAAACGATGCAGTGGTTAGAATAGCTTCATTTTACAAAAAAAATTAGTCAGGTTTAAATGAAGAAATTTAAAATAAATGTAGGTATGGCAAAATGTGAATAAAATATTTCAGATTCAGTTCCAGCAACGAACAAAAAACGGGCTGGGAAACATTATGTTTTATGTGGAAAATACTGTTTTAAAATAAGCTGTTAACTCACGTACTCTTTGCTAATGTAATAATTATTTTAATATACATAATGTCTACACAATTCCATTATTTAGCACGTGTTAATCCATTTTTAGATGAAATTAAAATAACCTGTGTTATGCTTAAGCATCCATATTATTATTATAATTTAATAGAGAATTGTATTTTGTTGTCAGGGCAAATAAATAAAGAATAAAAAATATTTTTAAGCCTTTTTTATTAAATATTAAAAATGCAAGAAATGTTCTGAAATCAAAACTATACTTAGTATTTACTACAGCTGGTCTGTACTTACTTTGCTATATTTATCGTAATCTTAAACCATACAGGGTGTACATAAAATAAATTTTCTTCTTTTTTTTAATGGAACCGCTAAAAATTCTAAAATGTTTTATTACAAAAAAAATAATATACAGAGTGTTCCATTAAAAAAAAATAAAGAAAAACTATTTTATGTTTTAGAAAGTTTGGCATAGAATTTTGAACACCCTGTTTGGTTTAAGATTACGATTATTTATAGCAAAGTAAGTACAAACTAACTATAGTAAATACCTAGTATAGTTTTGATTTCAGGACATATCTTGTATTTTTAATTTTTTTTAAACTGAAAAAAATATTTTCTTTATTTATTAAAATTTCTGAAACTATCAAAACATTTTTTATAATATCTTAGGATTATGTAAAAGTGATCAGAAATAAACCCAAAAATAGAATAATATACAGAGTGTTCCATTTAACAAAAGTCATCCCTAGCCACTCACACTTTTTTGAGCTACCCTGTAGAAATTAAAATATTATCCTTAAATTCATCCCAACATATACTTTAGGTTGGCACTTCATAATTTCTAAGTTTTTTTTATTGTAGGAGCTACAGATGCACGGCGCATTGTTGCCGGACCCATATAAAGTAGCAGGAAAAACTTTGAACCGTGGCAACATCTATATGCGGCAACTTTTTGATTAAAAATGTATTCCCCTATTGATAAATATACATAAAAATTAGGTTTTATCTTAGACTATTATAAAAGGCTCCTCAAGTTATAATTTGTTTATTAATACTGCGGCTCTAGCGAATTCGTGTTTATTGACCTAGGAGAGGAAAATCATTTGTCGAAAATGAATTTTACATCGGCCTGCCTCTCATACATTGAGAGCTAAACTAATAAATACGCAATCGAATTGTGTGTTATATTGGTCTAATTAGGGTATTTAATCTAGCACCTATGCAATTATTGAATCAGAAATGGCGAATCGATTAGATTTAATGGTGGCCGTGCGTAATGGATTGGGAAAAATAAATGCTATGCGTTGGAAATAAATATTTGAAGCCGTCAGTCCAGGATCGTTTTTTTTCATTTCTGCCAACTCGAACAAAAAAAATTAAAATGGTAAATATCCGAATACTTTTCCCCCCCTTTAAGATATTTTATAATAGTTTATTAAATAAAAATCCGTAAAGAATTATTTTATTAGGTTTATTATTTAACTTTCAGGCTATTCTGACCTTTATTAATATTTTTCATATAAAAGTTAATAGAAAAATTCGTACTTTATGGCCTGTCTTAGGTATCTCCTGGGTACAGTCTTAAAACTATCAAGATTCTAGCTCAGAGATGAACAGTTTCTGAAAACATATATAATTTTCTACGTTTTCCGTAATTTTCAGAATTTTCTGAGCTTGATTAATATTTTTTTAGAGCTGCTAATAGAAAAATTCGTACTTTCTGACCTGTCAGTGGTCTCTCCCTGGACCTGTCCTAAGTATATCAATATTCTAGCTCAGAAGTGGACAGTTTCTAAAAATATATAAAATTTAATACATTTTCTGTAATTTTAAGAATTTTCTGAGCTTGATTAATATTTTTTTTAGAGCTACTAATAGAAAAATTCGTACTTTCTGACTTGCCAGAGATCTCTCCCGGCGCCTGTCTTAAAACTCTCAATATTTGAGCTCAGAAGTGGACAGTTCCTGAAAATATATAAAATTTAATACATTTTCTGTGATTTTCAAAATTTTCTGAGCTTGATTAATATTTTTTTAGAGCTGCTAATAGAAAAATTCGTACTTTCTGGCCTGTCAGTGGTCTCTCCCTGGACCTGTCCTAAAACTAATCAACATTCTAGCTCAGAAGTGGACAGTTTCTAAAAATATATAAAATTTAATACATTTTCTGTAAATTTAAGAATTTTTTGAGCTTGATTAATATTTTTTTAGAGCTACTAATACAAAAATTCGTACTTTCTGACTTGCCAGAGATCTCTCCCGGCGCCTGTCTTAAAACTCTCAATATTTGAGCTCAGAAGTGGACAGTTTCTGAAAATATATAAAATTTAATACATTTTCTGTGATTTTCAAAATTTTCTGAGCTTGATTAATATTTTTTTAGAGCTGCTAATAGAAAAATTCGTACTTTCTGGCCTGTCAGTGGTCTCTCCCTGGACCTGTCCTAAAACTATCAACATTCTAGCTCAGAAGTAGACAGTTTCTGAAAATATATAAAATTTAATACATTTTCTGTAAATTTAAGAATTTTTTGAGCTTGATTAATCTTTTTCTTAGAGCTACTATTAGAAAAATTCGTACTTTCTGGCCTGTCAGAGGTCTCTTCCAGTATCTGTCTTAAAACAATTAACATGCCAGCTCAGAGATGAACAGTTTCTGAAAATATATAAAATTTTATGGTCTTTCCAGGTGCCTGTCTTAAATCTATCAATATTTCAGCTCAGAAGTGGACAGTTTCTGAAAATATATAAAATTTAATACATTTCCTGTATTTTTAAAAAAATTTTGAGCTTGAATAATATTTTTTCTTAGTACTACTAATAGAAAAATTCGTACTTTCTGGCCTGTCAGTGGTCTCTCCCTGGACCTGTCCTAAAACTATCAAAATTCTAGCTCAGAAGTGGACAGTTTCTGAAAATATATAAAATTTAATACATTTCCTGTATTTTTAAGAATTTTCTGCTTGAATAATATTTTTTCTTAGTACTACTAATAGAAAAATTCGTACATTCTGGCCTGTCAGTGGTCCCTCCCTGGACCTGTCCTAAAACTATCAAAATTCTAGCTCAGAAGTGGACAGTTTCTGAAAATATATAAAATTTAATACATTTTCTGTGATTTTCAAAATTTTCTGAGCTTGATTAATATTTTTTTAGAGCTGCTAATAGAAAAATTCGTACTTTCTGACTTGCCAGAGGTCTCTCCCTGGACCTGTCCTAAAACTATCAACATTCTAGCTCAGAAGTGGACAGTTTCTGAAAATATATAAAATATAATACATTTTCTGTAAATTTAAGAATTTTTTGAGCTTGATTAATATTTTTCTTATAGCTACTAGTAGAAAAATTCGTACTTTCTGGCCTGTCAGAGGTCTCTTCCGGTATCTGTCTTAAAACAATTAACATGCCAGCTCAGAGATGAACAGTTTCTGAAAATATATAAAATTTTATACCTTTTCTGTAATTTTCAGAATTTTCTGAGCTTGATTAATACTTTTCTTAGAGCTGCTAATTGAAAAATTCGTACTTTCTGGTCTGTTAGAGGTCTTTCCAGGTGCCTGTCTTAAATCTATCAATATTTCAGCTCAGAAGTGGACAGTTTCTGAAAATATATAAAATTTAATACATTTCCTGTATTTTTAAAAAAATTTTGAGCTTGAATAATATTTTTTCTTAGTACTACTAATAGAAAAATTCGTACTTTCTGGCCTGTCAGTGGTCTCTCCCTGGACCTGTCCTAAAACTATCAAAATTCTAGCTCAGAAGTGGACAGTTTCTGAAAATATATAAAATTTAATACATTTTCTGTAATTTTAAGAATTTTCTGAACTTGATTAATATTTTTTTAGAGCTACTAATAGAAAAATTCGTACTTTCTGACTTGCCAGAGGTCTCTCCCGGTGCCTGTCCTAAAACTATCAACATTCTAACTCAGAAGTGGACAGTTTCTGAAAATATATAAAATTTAATACATTTTCTGTGATTTTCAAAATTTTCTGAGCTTGATTAATATTTTTTTAGAGCTGCTAATAGAAAAATTCGTACTTTCTGGCCTGTCAGTGGTCTCTCCCTGGACCTGTCCTAAAACTATCATCATTCTAACTCAGAAGTGGACAGTTTCTGAAAATATATAAAATTTAATACATTTTCTGTAATTTTAAGAATTTTCTGAGCTTGATTAATATTTTTCTTAGAGCTGCTAATTGAAAAATTCGTACTTTCTGGTCTGTTAGAGGTCTTTTCAGGTGCCTGTCTTAAATCTATCAATATTTCAGCTCAGAAGTGGACAGTTTCTGAAAATATATAAAATTTAATACATTTCCTGAATTTTTAAGAATTTTCTGAGCTTGAATAATATTTTTTCTTAGTACTACTAATAGAAAAATTCGTACTTTCTGACTTGCCAGAGGTCTCTCCCGGTGCCTGTCACAAAAGTATAAACATGCTAGCTCAGAGATGAACAATTTCTGAAAATATATAAAATTTTATACATTTTCTGTAATTTTCAGAATTTTCTGAGCTTGATTAATATTTTCCTTAGAGCTGCTAATAGAAGAATTCGTAGTTTCTTTTCTGTCAGAGGTCTCTCCCAGGACCTGTCCTGAAACTATCAATATTCTAGCTCAGAGATGAACAGTCTATGAAAATATATACAATTTTTGTACTTTCCAGATTTTTCTGGCTGTAGTTCTTTTTAAAAAGAGACCTGTAATGAACTACCTCTCTTGTCGAGATGGAAATTTAGACGGTTCTTATTTCAAAAACGTATACACCATAAAACCAAGTAAAAGATAAATCTACCGAAACGTAATTATGTTTATAATTTAAATTTTTAAATTATTGCTCTTTCTGCGATCCTATCAAGGGCCATGTATTTTCATAATATAAAGAAGGGCATGCACTCCGTGTATTTTTATCGGGTCTCGGAAATTATATAGGTAACGAAGAAGAGCGAAGTGATCTTAACGTTTTTATAGTATTTTCGGACAAGTTTACAAAATATTCCCGTCTCCAGTGGCGTAATCCAGAAATAAAATCGGGTAATTAAAAGTTCGGAAGAGTTCAGCTGGACAGAAGGATCAAAAGAAAACATCCAGTTTAGAAGTTCGGGGACAAAAGTTTTAACGTCCTTCTTCTTGGAACTTGTTCCCTTCAAATGTAGATACTTATTGGTTTCGTGTCATTTCATACAAATTGTACATCTTTTACGGGGTCATGGAAACATACAAATCTCAAAGAACCCTACTATAAAAACTTCATGACTTGTTTAAATCATACATTGTCGTGAAACAGTTTTTGTAACAAACTTCACTTAACAAAAACAGTCTTTACTTATTTTGCTTACACAACGTTTCGGTCAGATGTATCACTGACCGTTATCGAATGTTATTTATATGGAATGTTTCCATATCTATACTAACATATATATCCAAATCCTTAAGAGACTGACATACTGATTAATCACGATCCTGCTCAAACCACTCAACGTAAGAAGCTCAATTTTGGCATACAGGTTGATTCTAGGGTGTAGAGGTTCGATAAGAAGGGATTTTTCGAAATTCCAGTTCTAAGAGGGTGAAACAACCCCTCAAATATTACAATATTTTTATTTAAAAAACGGTCAAGTTTCCGAAAAAACGCTTAAACACGTATATTTTATTTTGTTTTTTTACATATTTTAAGATTTTTTAAAAATGTATACAGGGTGTTTCGAAAAATCTGGTCATTGATTAATCACGATCCTGCTTAAAGCGCTTGACGTAAAAAGCTGATTTTTGGAAAACAGATTGACTTTTGGGTGTAGAGGTTCGATAAGAAGGGATTTTTCGAAACTCGAATTCTAAAGGGGTGAAACTATCCCTCAAATATTAAAATATTTTTTATTTAAAAACCGGTGAGTTTTTCGGAAAAACTCTTAAACACGTATATTTTATTTTGTTGTTTTACATATTAAGATTTTTTATAAATTTATACAGGGTATTTCATAAAATACGACCATTGAGTAATCACGATTCTGCTTAAACTGCTTGACGTTTAAAGCTGATTTTTGGTAAACGGATTGACTGTGGGGTGTAGAGGTTCGATAAGGAGGAGTTTCTCGAATCTCAAATTCCAAGGGGGTGAAAACGCCCCTCAAGTATTACAATAATTGTTATTTACAAAACGGTTAGTCTTTCGGGAAAACGCTTGGACAAGCATAATTTATTTAGTTTTTTTACATATTTTGAAATTTTTTAAAAAATCATACAGGGTGTTCCAAAAAGTTGGGTAATTTCTTAACCACGATTCTGCTTAAACTGCTTGACGTAAAACGCTTATTTTTGGCAAACGGATTTTTCGAAAGTCAAATTCCAACGAGATGAAACTACCCCTCAAATATTACCAAGTTATATAATAATATCGCCATATTGCTTTTCCTCATGCTGACATAAATGTGAGAAGATTTTATCCAGTTTTTATGTTAATGGAAATTCTTGCTTTGCTTTATCATCACCATTACAAATGATTAATTCGACGCGAACGAAGTCGCTGGTATACGCTAGTATGTATATAATATGAGTCCAATGGGGGCTTGGAAAAAGAGCAAATTTAAAGTGGCTGTATTCATATTTAGCAATAATAAAATCTTTATCAATGAAAGTATGGAAATTTTAACAATATCACAATCACTAATAAGACGCTCCAATGCAGGCATTCTCAGTGGACAACCTCATGTGTAAACTTCTTCACGGGTGAATGCTCAGTAGTTTTAGGAATTATATTAGTCCACACTGAATAAAGGTCAGTGATATTTCTGAACAAAACGTTGTGTAAGCAAAATAAATAAAGACAATGGAAAAGTAGTTTCATTTTTTTAATCCTATGTTTCTAGTAGGTAAATTTAATTGAAATCAATACAAAATGTATTTTCCAGATCCGCTACACGCGGTAGTTTTGAAAAACATATAGTACAAAGTAAAATGCTGAAGTAAAAAAGTAAATGTAGCTGTATTAGAGAAAACGAGTTTTTTTGCCATCTTTGGTTATTATTTTCAAACGGCAATTTATGCCCGAGTGAAGAGAGTGTTTCGCTAAATGTGAGTAGTTGTCGTTTCTCCATTTTTCCACTTTAATTCCCGTTCAAAAAAATACACAGGAATTCGTTTTTACAGCTGGCGAAGATAAATTCGCTAAAATTTGTGTAATGCGTTATACGGTTTCGCAGATTTTTTATTTTTACTACTCCCTTTTTGAGTTGCTCTAGAACGTTTACTACATCTGTTTACTTTTTCACGCTTACCTAAGCGAGTAATTTATCTCTGCTCTTCAATTATCGAAAGGAAATATATGTCCATATATATGCTTCGCTGGGAATTTATAATTACTTTACACTTTTTTTGGCTTCTTCCTTTTTCATTGTCTTTATTAAAACTACGACTTTTACCAAAAGGGATACCTACTAAAAATTTAAATAATTTAGCTACGTATTGCTTAAAAACTCATCAAAATCGGCCAACTAGAACAAAGTATATTAAACATTAAAATACATCAAAATTTTAAGGTGCCCTTTTTTCATGCCGTTGAGTGTATAATCACGATTTTAATTTCACCTTCCAGACTATTTTCCTCACAAAAATTACACATATTTCATAAAACAAGTACCAAAGTCAATTAAATTCTTTATATTCATTTAAAATTAGGCCCTATTACGAAAACTATAAAAGTAATTATAATGGGGGAGAATCTAAAAATAGAAGGGCTGCTTTAGAAAACTATTTGAGAGACCCGAACTAAAATTGAAGGCATTATTAGATTAATTAACCTAAAATGAGCTGGGAAAGAAATTAGCGACTCAATGGGGAAATTGAAAATAAAACTCAAAGAAAATCAGCTACTGAGTATGTTGATTAAATGCTTTGTCCGATTTATATGTAACAATGTAAGACAATAAATAATGAGTATATAGTTAAGTTTTTTTATGATTGTGAATACAATGGCTAAACAACGATCAAACTTCAGCCGTTATCATTTCAACATCAACAATAGAACGAAAGTTTCGGTCACGTCACAAGCAACAGTAAAGACAGACTCGCTATTACAGGCTGTTAGATATTGGGTTATTTATTAGTCAAGTTGTTAAATGGTGGGATTATAAGGAATTAAACCTAAAGATAAACATTTTTAATATATTTATAATATTGCGTCAGCACGAAGTTTCAACTAAACTTTATACATCTAAAAATGTATGTTTTCTTATTTATAACTTCACATCGGGACCATTAGTGTTCGAACTTTAAGTATACATAAATACATAAAATTTTCTACCTCTACTTCTGGTCAACTTTTAATAAATTGGGTTGTATATACTTCGCAAATTAATCGAGGCTTTAAAAACTTATTCACTTTAACAAATGTACTAGTTTCAATCTTAATCTACTTCTACGGTTTATTTAAAATTATTAAGTAGTTTTTAGCTATCTGGATTTAGTCTTATTCTGCTGAAGTTTTGGAAAGAATTTTAATAATCTACGTTCAACCGAAGAAATTTTAAATTGAAATCAATTATTTATAATAGACAGGGTGGTTCAAAAAACATGTACCGTCTCTCGTAGGGAGGTTCCTCACGTAGAAGAATGTAGAATGTTTAGGAGGGGAGTTAATCATCGCGACCTTATTGATCTATTGTGTGTTCCCTTTCTTGAGTTATAACGAGTTATAACTCATCATACAGTCTCATGGCTTTAACAAAAGCCAGTATCTGAAACGGCTCCACAGAGGCCAGCTCTCTATCCTCGACATCAGACGTACCAAGGTTCATGGCACGAATGGTCGTCGCACAGTGCTTCGAACATATGGCTCTAGAGGACAAAAATGCAAAACTTCTCTTTTATTGTAGGCAATTTATTCAAACTAGGTTAATTTGACACAAACGATGAGTACTCTCATTGTACTAAATGATGATGTTCTTAGTCCCACGTTTATGAAAAAAAATCTTATAAATAATAAAAATGTTGGAGCTGTGTTCCATCTAAGGAAATAATAATTTATAGTATGAAAACGGTGTAAGTATTAAATAAATCCCTGTGATAAAAAAGAATTGGAATAACATTAGAACATGATTCCTACAATATAAACCTAATATATGATAAACATGTTTTTCTTTAATGAAAAAGAAACATTAATGCTATATTTAATTAAAAAAAACTTAAGATACTATAAATTTACTTTAGGACAACAAAATGCATAGATCGTAACTACTCTGATTCAGAAGAATCACTGCTGATAGAATCTTCCAAATTTATAGTATCCAAATCACAGGTAGATGAAATATCTTCACATATAAGATATTTCTGTACATCATTTTCTAATATGGTACTTTTTCGCGTTGTTACTGTTCTTTTTGTTGGTATGAGGGGTTCAGATGTTAATAGTTATCTCTTTAATAGACCATATCCATATATTATTTTTTCGTTTTCTTGGGTATTAGGTTTTATAATAAATTGAAAGATGGAAACTTTTTTTATGCCACGTTTCGCTCCAACATAGTGGGATTTTTCAGGCACAAATGGTTGTCTCATTGGACTGGAAGGTTCATCAATATCTAATAAAGGACACATTTTTTGAAATACAAATAATTTTGAGTTCTTGTCCTTATGATCATGCCAAGTATTAACCAGATCGGCATTGCTTATCAATTTTACTCCATCTGAAAAGTATTATAAAATAAAGTTCGTCGCAACCAGACGCAGGTGAACTATACAAAAATTAAAAGTGTATGAATATGTCAACAAAAATATTCAATAAATACGATATGTTTTGATATGTTTTTTTGTAATACCTTTTTGAAGTTTGAAAACTTAAAATTTTTATACCCATTTAAGAATCATCTTAAAAAATAAATAAAAACTAAACAATGACGAACTTGTTTAGAAATAAATTTAAAGTACATACCTTGTTTAACAATATCCATAGTGGCTTTCAATTAAGTACGTACCGTTTAACTCCATATACAGAACTACTATGAATGTTATTCTTTTCACTGATATAAGATAACAATCGCAAAATTTATTTTTAGTGAAAATATTTGCTAACAAAAAACGCTGTTTATGAAAAATAATATACAGGATGGTTGAACATTGTTATAAGTATAAAATTACATATTGAGATATTGGTAAATTTTAACTTTTTTTTCGATTTTTGTCCATTGGACGAAGCACTGTGCGTCGTCTCGGTGCACTCAGTGATAAGGTGTTTTGGTGTTTCCCCATTTTCCCCACAAAATCTGCATTCGCCGTTGTTTCTCAGTGTCAGCCTACTGAGATGTTCGTTGAGGAGACAGTGTCCTGTTAGAAACCCCGTGACAATCCGAAGATTGTTTTTACTTAAATCAAGGAAAACCTTTGATTTTTCTCGGTCGTAAGTTCTGAGAAACTTTTTCGAGTGTCTTAGACCGGTTGGAGGACACCCATTCCAAGTTACGAATGGAGTCTTCCAGATTCTTCAGTTTCGCTTCCCGTTTCCTCACGTAAAAATATGATTTATTTTTTGTATCAACATAGGGTCCAATTCTGCTTTGTTTCGTAGATACAGGGGATTGAAGTCTTCATTTATTTTCATTTATTATAATTTTCTTCCAAGTGTTTTTATCGATTCGAATGAAACTTTGAGGGTAAAAATTACTTTAGATGCGACATATTTTAATGCTAAAAAAGTGTCGACATTTTCACAAGGAACATATGGGTTTTCTCTGGAATATTTTTCTAAAAAAAAATATTTGCGCCACTGACTTTTTTCTCTTTTTAGCAAAATTATGTAGGCCATTTAATGCCAATTAAAAGTTGTATTTTGATATTTTGTCGATTTCGATCTCCTTGATGAGATAAACGCAATTTTATTAATCACAATTAATAAAATTAAAAAAATTAAAATAAAAATAAAATTAATAAATTATTTATTTAATATAATCTATTATTAAAGTTTATTAACATTTATAACAATAATGTTTAGTGCTACCTACAGCAAATGCCAATAAAAAATAATGTCATTTATGACAATTACAAAAGGCTTATTTTTTAAAAGTTTTAACATCCTGTAACTTTAAAACTATGCATTTCGGCACTCATGTTTATAGGAACTTTTTTCATATTTTTTGATGAGGAATCAATGAGTACTTATTTAATACTTTGGCCAGTTAATGATATTAAAATTATATATTAGACCTATGTTAATATAAAAAATAAAAAAGTCAGAAAGATGTCACGTGTTACACCCTGTATAATATCAATTTTCACTTGGGAAGAACTTTTCTGATGTTATTTTCAATAGAAGTTTTTAAAATAAAGTGTGGTGTCCAAAAAAATACATAAACAAACTGGACAGAATCTATTTTTCCTTTTTTGAGGCTCTATTTCTATCGAAACTTTCAGAAAAACAAAAGATTACAGATATTAAATCGGCCAAAGTTTTTATAATGGACAATAATCTTTGTTGGAGCTATAATTATTATCCCTTAAAGTATCCTGGCCTAGAAATTATTTTAAGAAGTTTCATTATAAGATATCTCATGCCTAAAGAGTTTCTTAATCAGAAAAACATCCCAATTCAAATTTTTGACAAGGAAAATAATATATTCACATAAATTCTGAAACAAGGTGTTTTCTTAAGCCACTTATCCAGATTTCGCATTATAATACATTTCTTCCTGGAATCACCAAAAAAGTTTCTTCCTTTTAAAAAGTTTTAATTGGATTTTAACACAATTTTTCCTCCTGGTTTATATAGTACAATTTCCTCTTAAAATTGCTTTTAGTCATTTAATTATCGATCAATCTCTTATGTCTAATCGGTTCAAATCGGAATATTCAGCCTGGAGTTATTTAGCTAATTAAGTACTTACTTTTAGTTGGAAAACAATCAACATTGCAACAACAAGAAAAAAGATCTTGTCCAATTTATATAAAATCCATTAGATATAAAGTCGAACAAATTTAAGCTAATTTCGTTCTAGCTGGAATGTTTTCATATTCAACACAAACATGTTGTTTGTTTATTTATGTGCTAAATGGCTTTGGAAAGTGTGTTTGTAAATGTTAGGGTTAACTTAAAAGCAAAAATATTATATAAAATAAATTAGAGGACTTATTTTCTTAGTTGTCGATTTCGGATTATAAGGATTGTTTACGGAAAGTCTTTGGTCTTTTTCGACTTTTCTTATTTTATTGTTCTCCAGATCTTCTCCAGACTTCACACTTTAGTTAAAACTTTATTTGTGGCTATAAAAAACCTTTGAAATAAAATGAACCAACCGTTTTTATTATTGTAGGTATTCTGTTAACTATAAAACTCTGGTTGGTTCTTTACTCCTTTTACTATCTGATAAAATATTTAAATATCTACTCAGGAATTTAAATACCCTACTAGGTATATATTTTAGAAACAACAATATTCTGTTTTATTCCATCACCGTCGGATGGAACGAACAAATGTAAACATGTAATTAATGTAAAAATGCAATCCTACTTATCGTCGCAACGTTGACAAAGTTTCGAGGACTTGATAAAATATTTCCTGAGAAATATATAGATTCTTGACTTAGCTAGCGAATACAATTTGACCTTTCTTCATGTACTCAATGATATAAGAGCTAACAAATAGGTTTTATGGTCCCCGATTCCCAGAAGACGTACATTCTTCAGCTTTAAGTTCATTTGTCATTTGATTTCTAGTATTACTCGTGTTAAAATCCATCCAAGCTCGATTGATGAAAAAGATTTCCTTCATTTTACGGTAAAATCTTACAAAGCTTGCACATTAACAGTTTGTCATGTGACCATTGGTTTTAATTTACTCGGAATACTATTTAAATAGATAAAATTCAATTTCTGCTCCGTTCATTAAGTGATCGAGTTTCTTTCAAAGGCTGCAATAGTTACAACAATTTAAATTAAAACTATATACTGGGTGGTCGCACTGTATTCCGGAAACTTCGGCAGCATATTCTGCACATAAAAATAAGTAAAATAGTTCGTATAAATGTATGTCCTAAAATGTTTAGTTTTGGAGATACAGGGTGTGGAAGTTTCATTTTTATTTCGATTTTTTCCTAATAATTTTTGAAGTAACGTCAATTTTTGGATGAAAATTGGTGTCTGGAAGTTTTTTGATATGAGAAATTTGATTTTGATGTCAATATGACTCCTATTTGTAGGGGGCGCCACCTACATGTGTTTTAACTGTTTTGAAGAGTAATAACTTACTAAAACAACTGAGTGAAAAAATATACATTTCTGTGATTTTTTACCTAAAAAATATCTCTTGGTAAAAATCGCTACGAGCAACCGTTCTCAAGACATTTAGAATGGAAATAGGCAATACATGTCATTTTTGACAAAAAATTAGCATGTTTAGTAGATAGTTATTTGACTGAAATGATAAATTTGGAAACTTTTTGTTTCTTTTAATTAATCATAAATTTTTCTTCGAAAAAATTATTATAAAACAGTTTCTGTTGAACTTTTGGCGCAAAAACATTTCAAATTTATGATTTCAGTCTAATAATTATTTAGTCAACATGTTTAATTTATGTCAATGATGACAGCCAGAATGACAGCTATTGATAACTTAGATTCCAAATATCTTGCGAACCATTATTACTTGTAGCGATTTTTACAAAGGCACCTTGTTTACGTAAAAAACATCGTAAATGTATATTTTTTTACTCATTAGTTTTATACAGGGACGGACGAAAAGTTATTACTGTTCAAACCAGTTATAAAATATGTAGGTGGCGCCTCCTAAAAGTATGAATCATATAGAGATCAAAATCAAATTTATCATGTCAAAAAATTCCCAGACACCAATTTTCATCCAAATATTGACGTTACTTCAGAAATGATTTAGGAGAAATAGAAATAAAAATTAAATTTCTACACCCTGTATCTCGGAAACTAAGGATTTTAGGACATACATTTATACGAAGTTTTTTACTTATTTTTATCTACAGAATATGCTGCCGAAGTTTCCGGAATACATTTCGGTCCACCCTGTAAATAAAAATGGTATTGGTTATCAATCTTTAGTAATCTGAGTAGTAGTATTGAAAATAATATAATAATAACTGCAATAGATTTTCTAAAGAATTTATTTGAGATTTATTCTACTAAAACAACCCCGGTCCCAAAGCGTCCTCATATAACGAAGAGATATCACGCTCTAATTAATGGGGTCAATCAATTTAATTAAATCACAATAAGTATCAGGCACGATGTTTAAAGAGCTCGTTTTCTGCCTTTATACCTGAGCGTCAGAATTTTCATTTAATAGTCCTGTAGGGCCAAATATGAAGGTTTCACCCCAAAATAATATTTCGAATTTACTTCATATGATCTTAGGATGGGCGAGATAACTTTTTTGGCCATTTGATAAGGGAACAGTTTAGGGTTTTCGGTATTTTATTAGTACAAAAAGGGAATTTCGCCCTTCGCTAACCGCTAACTAGCACCTCTCAGGAGCCGTCCTTCAAATAAATTGGAAAATAAATGAAAAATAAATTAAAACGTTTCCAGAGACACGCGTTTGCCAATATAAACCGTTTTTCTATTGTTCAGAGGGATAATTATTTTATATATTGTATATATTTTGAGAGAAAAGATAATATAAATGTCATTTTTAACTTTAATGGGCAATTAAGACAAATAGTTTTACACAAGTTTGGCTTCAATATCTGTAAAACCTAAAATAGAACGGCCAGATAGAGTGTTTTTTATCTAGAATTTATGCTTGGCTAGAGAAAATCACCTTTAAATGGGAACAAAAGACCCCTGATATCTTGAGTGCATAAAAATGTGAAAAATGCTCCAACTGAAAAATGTCCTGTATCCTAACTTAGATAGTAGATAATTCTACATTCTTTCACTCATAATAAATTAAAAAAAAAACATTTTTATGAAAACCGTGGTGTCCTTAGTTGCTTAAATAAAAACATTCCATGTTTAACGTAAGACCTTATAGCTGACCAGCTACCTTAAGTAAATTCCATCAGATTGTGACTCTTAATTTAGTTAATAAAAGTTTTTCGTTTATTTAAGCAGTTCTATGAGTTTTTTCTACTTATTTATATAGGCCTCCAAAAATAATTATAACAAACTCGTTATCAATTGGCGCCCAACGTGGGGCTATAAATCGCAGTTTTTAAGCATCTGAGCTTTTAAAAAACGAAATTTAAGAAGATATAGTTCTAGGAGAATGTTGTACTATGAATAAAATGTAAATAATTCATGGCCTTCTCACCGAACAAATTCTAATGCTTTTCCGTAGCATCGAATTCGAAAAAATAAACCAAAATCGGGAAAGCTTGCTGAAAACTTATAAATTATTTTCCATAACAAGTTCAAAGTATGTTTAAGAATAATCCTTTAATTAAATACGTTAAAGTTTCGAACTGGGCAAGAAAAAGGATAATTTCTTATTATAACATAAAATCCGTCAGTTTGTTAATTATTGCGTTAAAGCCGTTGAAAATAAGCACAGTGTTTTTATAGAAACTCATTTAAGATAATCTGTTTTCTGCAAATTAATTGTGTACAATGCCGCTGGCTTTACTTTATTTAGTATTTTAAAATCGTGTTGAATTCGAGTGTCCGTGACTTAGAAGAGACTTTTTTAACATCCATGGACAATAAGTTTTGATGTCAAAGCTCTGAGACTATGATGAGTTATAACTCAAGAAAGGCAGATACAGAATAGAACTGTAAGGTCGCGGTGATTAACTCCTCTCTCAAACATTCTACAAGTAATGATTTGTATTTAGTTAGTGCATCTGAAATGCTGATGATATAGAGCCCATGTTGCCGGTTGAACAGGGGCCAAGTAATATAAATTTAAATAAAACCTAGCGGTCCGTTTGAAAATAAAATATGTGCGTTTCCAAATCTGCTGGAAGTGATACACCTTATTTGCATATGGTAATTTTAATGGTTACCTAGACATATATAAAGTAATAGGGCCCAGTATAATGCATATATATGAGCTAAATCAGGGTGGGCCATTAGTTTCATTTAATGCAATTAGGAACAGTGCTTAATTAAATCACAAACGGCTCTATTTAAAATTCTTGGGCTAGTCGACTGCCTGCTGTTTTAGCAGACGTTGCTGCAAGCCCTTTAACTTTTGTTTTAATTAAAACAAACACCGCAAATTATTTGGCTCCTTAAAATATATTTTTTAAACGCGTAAAAGTCTTATCTGTACATAACGTATGTGTGTCTGTAAGTAAAACTGGATGTGTACACGAGGCTTTAGTGTGTCTATAAAATAAAATGAGATTGTTCCCTGAGAGATTTTTTTTTATTTCCTATAAAAGCTTGCAGAATGGAAATTTAATTTTCATATTTAGTAAGGAAGTTAGGAAGAAAAGACGTAAGGCCTGTAACGTTAATAAAGACGAAATTGAGAAATTTAGAGCTAAGGGATTCTTTCAGACTTACTGGCAATTCAAATATCAAAGAAAAAATTAAAACAGCATGAAAAATACATAATGTTTTATGGCATCCAGTAGCAGCTTCTTTGCAGTAAAGAATATTTTTTATAAATAAATTTTAGTCTCTAGAAGTACCATTTTTATTGTCAAACTTATGCTTTATTTAATGAAACAAAATTGATGTTGTTTAAATTTCCGAATATTAATTAATAATTCGACCGTTTTTACTATATGTTAATCTAATATTTTTTCCGTTCAGGGCATTTAATTCAAATATTGCCATTGTTAAATATATTAATCCGAAAGTCAATAATAATGAAAAACCGTTATATTCGTGCATATTAAATTGTTATTAGCATGTATAACGATTTAAGTTTTTATTTGTTCGTAATTAATATAACATTTATTAATTTTACGCTCAAAATATTTTTTATTGCTTCATCTAAAACTTTTTAAGCTCTGTTGTGTAAAGTAATTATTAAACTTGACAAGAAAATCGTTTAATTTTTCTTTGGAACAAAATTAAACAAAGCAAAGTTTGCAGGATATCGAGAACACAACGAACTTTTAAAAATTCGCAACCTTTATTTACCAAAAATTGAAAATCGTCTTTAACCACAGAATCATAGTTTGAAAATTATAATTTTCAAGCTGAAAACAAATTCTTTTTAAAGTCTTTTAGCTTAAAGTGCCGCGAATAAAACGACATTTAAATACATTTAAATTTGAAGATGAAAAATAAGATTCTTTGAATAATCAAAAAAGTGAGACTGGGAATTTTATTCGGAATAATATTTAAATAGAAAGTAGCTGGCTAACTTATGTGATTGTTATATCCCAAAACGGGGATAAACAATTCCCAAAGGGGAACAAGATTTTCCTTTTAATATTCAATTATTTCGGCATAGATATAAAAAGAAATTTTAACGCGTAGGCACTTCGAAAAAATACAATTCTGTTTGCTTTGGGCTAAAGAAAAGTTATTTTGTCTTTTTATCCAGAAAATCATAGACGTCCCTCTGAAATTTTCGGCCAAAAAGGTTTAACGAAGATCACGTAGATTCTGTATTTGATATCCTGACATTTTGTATCCCCGTTTCGTCGATAAATTTGGCTATTTTTTACGTTTAGTTTTGCCGATAGAGCTATTTGTATCCCGAAATCTTCAATACAGCCATTTTTCCTCACAATTTCGACAAGGATTTTCATTTTAGAGATAGTCCGAGAGAATATATCATTTATTTAAATTACACTCGGTGTAATCATTTTAAAAAATGTGATACTGTGATAGGGATTAGTTATGAAATCCAGTTATTTACCATAAAGTCCGTTTAGGTATTTGAGAGATTTATATTTAAAGGCGAAGCAAGGCAGTAAAAAGGGAAGACAATGTATAGTTTATTTATCTTAAAAGGTCGAAGCCAGGCTCCGTTTGAGAATTTCTAGCTGCATTTTAATGAATTACGCCCTTTGCCCTTTTTTTACGATGCCCAAAGCCTCGGCTTCGTCTTTTCCGGATTTAACGCTATTGCATCCAGAGCTCCCGACACTATCCACTTATGCTGTTGTAATTTAACGACCAAAATTCTATCAAATCCTTCATTATTTTCCCTGGAACAGAATAAAAACTGAATTTTTACCACCACACCACCATAAATAAATAACGAAAACAATCACATTTAAATTCCAGCCTTGTTCCAGATCGAAATTCAAATGCTCCTCAGATTTAATCGCGAACAAAAATAGGGTTCTTTCAAGTCGAAAACAAAATGCAGTTTTACAGCATACTTAATTAAACCGATGTTGGATCATACGGTATAGAGGTTTATCTCACTTGAGTAGGAATAAGTAGAAAAAGTCTAAAACCAGGAGAGCGCTTAAGGGAATTAGCTCGAAACGATTTTTATTCTCAATAAAAATGTACAAAAGGAATTAACAAAAAACCTCAGCGAAACAACCCCTATAAATTCTTGTTAAAGCAGGGTACATGTGTCCCAACCCAAAGCTCGAGGAGACGTATATTATACTATTTGACATCTTAGTTTAGGCATATCAGTAAAGAAAAATACAGAAAGCATCAAAAAGTGTTCGGAACTGATTAAGGATAAAAACTAAACAAGTCTAGAAATATCTAAAAATCAGAGCTGCAACAAGTCAGTTTTAAAAAGACTCAAGTCTTAAATTTATTATTTCTAAAATCAAAATGATTTAAGTTTCAAGTCAAATTCAACATAAAGTTCAAATGGTTTAAGTCTCAAGTCTTTGACTTAAATCATTTTATTTCAAGTCAAGTCATTTTGGTAAAGACTTAAATCAATATAACGTTATTTAAGTCGTTTTTATGACTTAAATCTTTATTTTTAACTTAAATCATGATGATCTGCAGGTTAAGTCAGTAAAATGACTTAAATTAGTATAATTACCCTCAAGTCAAGACAATCAGAATTCAATTTAAGTACCTTTTTTTAAATGTTAATATAAATTTTTTTTGTAGTACCAATTAACGATTTTTTTATTAAGTATTATATTATTAATTTATTGTAGATACAAATGAGACTAAAACCGTATAAAATAAAACGGTTAATTTTCAGAACAACTACAAACATAAAAGTATGTTTTTATATAAAATGAAACCGTTTTTGTAGTACTTTATATGTATCCATTACAGATAGATGTCATCGAATACATATATTTATTAAAAAGTGGTGATGTGTTTTGATCACTAATAATATAGAGAGTAATAATAGATGGCATAAGCTAAGGTCTGGAGAATTTTAAGGTGCTCTTCAATATATATTCAAGACAAATTTTTTTCGTTCGTTTTTCGGGCTACATAACGCGGAGTTTCCCTGGAAAGAAAACAGACTCACTACGCACGCGTAACACTACAAACAAAGCCGGTTCCGAAAAACAAACATTTTATTTACTAGTGGTATTGAGCATTGTTTTTTTATTCTGCTACTTTAACAGTTCAAAAAGAAATGCTGATGTTAAAAATGTATCATAAAAATATATAAAAATCTGACTTAAGTTTTTATAAAAAGACTTAAATCTTTTTCTATTTCAGAATAAAGATTTAGATCACAAATCGTTTTCAAAAAGACTTATGTTTTAAGTTTGAGGTCAGCTTTCGAAAAGTGACTTAAAACCAAATGAATTCAGTCATTAAAATGATTTAAATCAAAAAAAGGCTTAAGTTTTCCGTGAGCTTGCAGCTCTGCTAAAAATATGTATAATTCGAATAATTTACACAAACTAAGGCTTCTGGATACAATAACTAAAGCAAAAACAGTAGATTAAGTTAAGTGACTGACATACTGATTAATCATGATCCTGCTCAAACCACTCAACGTAAGAAGCTCAATTTTGGCATACAGGTTGATTCTAGGGTGTAGAGGTTCGATAAGAAGGGATTTTTCAAAATTCCAATTCCAAGAGGGTGAAACCACCCCTCAAATATTACAATATTTTTTATTTCAAAAACGGTCAAGTTTCCGAAAAAACGCTTAAACACGTATATTTTATTTTGTTTTTTTACATATTTTAAGATTTTTTAAAAATGTATACAGGGTGTTTCGAAAAATCTGGTCATTGATTAATCACGTTCCTGCTTAAAGCGCTTGACGTAAAAAGCTGATTTTTGGAAAACAGATTGACATTAGGGTGTAGAGGTTCGATAAGAAGGGATTTTTCGAAACTTGAATTCTAAGGGGGTGAAACTATCCCTCAAATATTAAAATGTTTTTTTATTTTACCGGTGATTTTTTCGGAAAAACACTTAAACACGTATATTTTATTTTATTGTTTTACATATTTTAAGATTTTTTATAAATTTATACAGGGTGTTTCATAAAATATGACCATTGAGTAATCACGATTCTGCATAAACTGCTTGACGTTTAAAGCTGATTTTTGGTAAACGGATTGACTGTGGGGTGTAGAGGTTCGATAAGGAGGGGTTTCTCGAATCTCAAATTCCAAGAGGGTGAAAACGCCCCTCAAATATTACAATATTTTTTATTTAAAAAACGGTTAGTCTTTCAGGAAAACGCTTGGACAAGCATAATTTATTTGGTTTTTTTACATATTTTGAAATTTTTTAAAAATTCATACAGAGTGTTCCAAAAAGTCAGGTAATTTCTTAACCACGATTTTTTTTAAACTGCTTGACGTAAAAAGCTTATTTTTGGCAAACGGACTTTTCGTCAAAAAAATCAAATTCCAACGAGAGGAAACTACCCTTCAAATATTACCAAGTTATATAATAATATCGCCATATTGTTTTTTCTCATGCTTACATAAATGTGAGAAAATTGTATCCAGTTTGTATGTTAATGGAAATTTTTGCATGCATCACCATTAGAAATGATTAATTCGACACAAACGAAGTCGCTGGTACATGCTAGTTAATAGTTTCCCTTGGACATTTTTTTCGCTATGTTTTCTTACAATTACAAGATTATTACATTTGCGCTCAATCGTAAATTAATTAAAAACGTAAAGTTGACCGAGCCGGAGCTGGGAGATAAAAGATGTTTTGTGGCAAATATAAAATGCAGCAGGATTTTTTAACCGTAGCTCTCACGTTACACACAAAAGCTCGTATCTCGTAATGAAAACGTTTATCTTTATCTCAAAACCACCAGCGACTTTTATATGTGACGAAGATGTGTAGAAATATATCGAGATTGTTTTTTGTGTCGAAGTTGCGGTTAATTTGGTAAAGCTGGTTTCGTCGACTCCCTGGAGATAACGGGTTTTTCTTTTTAGCTCTACTTTCTGGCACTCTGAGGACGTATCAAAGGGCAGGCTGCGACAACGATATAGTTACCTTAAAATGCCCTTCGGGGACCAGTATTTCGGTCCAGATAGCTCAATACGGCAAGTCCGCATCTTCCCATAGCCTGTGCAACTCCAAATCGACATCTCCCACCTTGAGGACAGACATCGAAGACGACACAGTGTGTTTACTGCCTAGCACTATACAGGTCAGTTCTATATAATGTTCCTTCTACTCTTTTCACACTACACTTACCTGTTTTACACATTTAAATATTTTTTTTCAATTATTAAATCTGTCTTTAGTCAAACTTTAACATCTCCGTAAATTACAGTTGGGGGTTGTAACCTTTGGTGTTAAAACTAGCTAGTTTTTAATCATCTGCGAAACACGCTTCCAGTGTAAAAGTAAAAGTGTTTTATTTTTATCTCCGTAAAAACTGATGTATAGGTCCAAAGATCCTGTATGCGTATACATTAATTATATATGAAAGCTTCGAACTTCATTGTTTTTATTTATTTTGCTTACACAACGTTTCGGTCAGAAATATCACTGACCGTTATCAAGTGTCAACTAATCTAAATCCTAGAACTACTGAGCTTATTGGTTGTAGAAGTTTCACTTATATTTCGATTTTTTCCAAATAATTTCTGAAATAACGTCAATATTTAGATGAAACTTGATGCCTGGGAGTTTGTTGACATGAGAAATTCGATTTTGATGTCAGTATGACTCCTATTCGCAGGGACGCCATCTACATGTATTTTAACTGTTATGAAGAGTAATAACTTTTCGTCCGTACCTGTATAAAACTATTGAGTAAAAAAATATACATTCACGACAATTTTTACGTAAAAAAGATCTCTTGGTAAAAATCGCTACGGGTAATGGTTCTCAAGATATTTAGAATGGAAATAGTCAATACATATCATTATTGACAAAAAATCATCAAAAAATACACACCTTGAGTAGATTTATTTGAATGAAATAATAAATTCGGGAAATTTTTATTTTTTTAAATTAATCATAAATTTTCTGCGAAAAAATTATGGAAAAGCAGTTTTTGTTGAACTTTTGGCACAAAAACCCTTCAAATTTAAGATTTGAGTATTAGACTGTTTAGTCAACATGTTTAATTTATGTCAATGATGACAGGTATTGACAATTTCGATTCCAAATATCTCAAAGACCATTACTCGTAGCGATATTTCCCAAGAGACCTATTTTACGTAATAAACGTCGTAAATGTATATTTTTTTACACAGTAGTACAGGTACGAACGAAAAATTATCACTCTTCAAACCAGTTAAAAATATGTATATGGCGCCCTCTACAAGTAGGAGTCATATTGACATAAAAATCAAATTTCTCATGTCAAAAAACTCCCAAATACCAATTTTCATCCAAATATTGACGTTACTTCAGAAATTATCTGGAAAAAATCAAAATAAATATGAAACTTCCACACCCTGTATCTCCGAAACTAAGCATTTTAGGACATACATTTATACGAACTTTTTTACTTATTTTTATACTGTATATTAGGCAGATTGCCTGTTCATTCTTCACATTTGCCTACAGTTTCAATCGATGGTAAGGTTATCACATCTTTTTCTTCGCCTTCCCGTACTTCTTCTTCCCAGTGATGATTTGGCGAATGGTGAATAGGCAATTCTTCTCTCGTCCATTCGGCTTATATGGTCATTCCATTCGCGTCTTCTGCCTAATACCCATTCATTAATGCTATCCACCTTGCACGTTTGGTTTGGTTTGGGGATTGTCGAGTCGAAGTAAATCGGTTTTAATAGCTTTGTTCGCGGTAGCGATCCCTGACTAACCCCTAACAAATCCGCGACAAATAACTGATTTATCAACTACGCATGCGCGGTTCAAAACAGGTTTGGGATTGACATTTCTCCGCGAACGCGTTTTGTACATTTGTTTTGAACTTTTATCATATAGACAAAATACATTGATTAATAATGAGCAGTGATATAGAACGTGGGAAACCTTTATATTTTTTAAAATATTAAATTATTTGTTTATATTCCTAACCGATGTTTTTTTTTGATACAGAGATAAGCGAATTTTTGGAATTTAATTCCAGTACTGTCGAAGAAAAATTTTATAGATGGACTCATGGTGATACGTTACTTTTTTTGGATCTCTATAAACACACAGAACTAAAAAAATGCCCCTAACAGAGAAGTGCTTTTGTCAACAAACGCAATAGTCCGCAATACGCATGCACCTGACAAGAAGTACAGGCATCTATCCGCTGACTATTCTGATCGATCCCGTACCAGTCCCCGATTCGATTAAGCGCTTCCGCGAACAACTGATTGTTTGTCAGAATCCGGAACTTATTGTACCGCGAACGCTCATATTCAAAGCGCGCCGGCGCGCCAGTCAGGGATTAGTCAGGGATCGCCTCCGCGAACAAAGCTAATATTACTTAGTTCAGAATTCAGAGATTCTTGGTCACTGCATATAGTGATTGCTTGATGACATAATGTTTTAAATCTATGTCTTTTTTATTAATCACGGGTGAAGGCTCGGCTCTAGTAATTATAAGTTTTGGATTAGTCCACACTTGATAACGGTCTATGAAAATATATAAAAAATATATAGACAATGGTTGTAATCTCAATAAGTACTCAAAAATTGTCTACCACACTCCAATTAACGATAATTATATACATATATTTATATAATTTAATTTTCAACACTAAACCAACTCGTTAAAATAAAGTTTATTGAATAAATAAATTGCGTTAAGGGTCTAAAGATCAAAAATACCAAGAAAATGATGCTGTGAAAGACAAGAAGAGGGAGAATCTAATTCAATTTTCATATATTTTATTCGTTTTTAACAAAGGCTATTTTTCCGCTGGCCCTTTTATTTTCTCAGACCCTCGATTTTTTTCCTCTCTTCAGCCAGAAGCTAAATTTCAGTTCGACTTAATGTTTTGTATCAAATGGAAGCTGCTGCAGGCTAAGTACACCCCTTTTCTTGAATAAATACGCTTGTATCGGATTTGAATGTCGCTTTAGTCGCTTGAAAAGGAACAGGACCACGGCATAAAAACGCTACTGAAGAGGTACCTTTTATTTCAACGGTTATTGGTCTGTTTGCCTCCTAAAAACCTTTTCAAATTCTCCTTGAAGGAATATGAATAATTTTATGTCGCCTCATTACCATTTTTTGATTGTTTGACGATGTGCCTCATTGAAACCTGTCGATGGCATCTAAAGTTATTGCTTGTACAAGCTAATTAAACATCTGCACTAATTTGAATAATACCGGATGTACAGGGTGGCGCCTCTCATACGACGCGCAGGCACCAAGGTGAACGACAGTTTGTATTTGTTATTAGAACTTTTTAAAAATAAAGAGAGTTTTACAGGGTGTCCCAAAAAAAGTTACATATCAAAGTTGTGTTTTTTGTAATGGAACTCCCTATATATTAATTGATTTTCCGATTCTGGGAGAAAAATAAAGGTTAGTTTTATAAGAGAAGTATATGACAAAAATGTAAGGTTTTTGACATATTTACTTTTTCTCTTTGCAAAAATAAAGAACAATTGTTTTTAAATCACGATAAAAGCTACCTAAATTGGAACTTACCCGGCATAGCCTAATATGTTGTTAAATTAACTATTGTACTTTTTAATTCAAATTAAAACTTGATCCAAAAAGTTATACAGAGTGAGACAAAATTAATATTGAACATTGGTCACCTTTATATTCTTTAATAAAACTTTGTTTTTTCCTAGAATCTGTTATCAATTAATATATAGGGTGTTCCATTGATGACACCCTGTATAATTCAATATATTGTTATAAAATGCTTCCAATTTATCTACATATGCTGCCAAAATTTAATTTTGATATAAACTACCGTTCTCCTTGGAGCTTCCGCGGCGTATGAGAGGCGCCACCCTGTATTAATTAATACTATGTCTAAAAAATAAATTTATAAATAAATAAATTCAAGAAAAACTGAAATATTAAAGTATTAAACTGAATTCATTATCTGCCATATTGCAGATCGAATATTTAGCGTGTTTCTCCAATTAAGCAGCAATTGTGTTATTATTTCTGTTGTTCCATGGAAATTGCTCAATTGCGAGGGAAGGAATTACAATCGTTATGATTAAAATAATTACTTGCGTTTTGCATAAATCGTTTTTTATTTTTCTCAAACAAATCTTATTTTTTCCATTAACAAAACAGCATAAAATAAATTCAGATAAATTGAAATTAGAGGCGAACGAAGGTATTTTTGGAGGTACGTTAAGTTTCGATAAAGGAAAAAGAAAAGTTGTCTAAAAAAACAGAAAGCTGCGTCATTTAAGTAGGGAAAAGGTAATCTCATTGGACCTTTGGTTCCCCGAGGGCCTGTTAAGCTAGATTCATCTAAAATAAACAATGGAACGAAAATGATAAAACAAAACCTCTTGGCCAGGAATGTAATTTAACGCCTGTAACTAGCAATTTGTCTCTAAAATAAAATTTGTTTCGTTAATTCCTGATGCGTCGTTCTTCGTTACAAGGAATGGCGTTTTTCTAACAATATTATATAGACTCGCTTTACGAAATCAGATATTTTCTCTTTGTATTGTTTCTTTCTGTTCTTCGATTTCGTCTTTTCCAATAGGCAATTCAAAATTGGGAAAGTTTCTTAAAGTAGTAAAATCTAATATCAAGTAAAGTGTTTTCCCTTCATTTTTATTATTATTTTTTAAACAAAACTGTCAAATGACATGATAGAGAGTAATGTATCACTTTCTATTTAATCAGAAAAAAGTCTGTATTTACAAAAGTACCTATCGGTAAAATTTAATACACTTACTGTCAATAATAAAGATGAAAAAGCTAAAAGAGATGAAATATTTTTAATATATCATATTTTCAAAGTTAAAAAGCCTTCAGAGATGTATGAACCGTCTAGTATTAGTAATAAAGTAAAATATTCTTGTTAATTAGGACTGAGGTGATATATTAATATTAGGAGCATTAGTCTAAAAATAGATCTTAATCAAATTGAAGTGCATTGTAGGAAATCCTTTGGAAAAGCATTAACTGCCAATAGTAAAACGTAAAAAAGCAATATCCTGTCCGAGAAAAAGTCAGGCGAAATGCTTTCAGCCAGGAGATTTATTTTTAAGGAAAAAGAGAGCATAGTTCTAAAAGCTATTAATCAAATTCATCCTGATGCGACAACACATCAAGATTCTCTCTGAGTGTATGTGTTTTTTTAAACAGAATAAATTGTTTTATTTACGGATATATCAAGAAAAATCATCGCGCGTCTTCGGTTTGCATTCCTCGCAACTTATAAAATCTTCAGAATATTATGAAATTCACGATTATATTACTGATTACCTTGTACAGGGTGGCACCTCTCATACAACGCGGAGGCTCAAAGGAGAACGGTAGTTTATAGACTTCGTGCATATCAGTTGATATCAACAAATTCCGACCGCAGCGCTGTATATGGCAGAAATAAAAGATTTTCACTATGTATTTCACGCAGTCCCGGTTACAGTTCATGTTGATCGCATTAAAATAATATAGAAATCGTGGCTTTGTCATAATATTTAAGTAGTTTAGTTTTTTGCTGGTGCAATTATTGAAAATATAAAACACTCAGGTAGGAGGTTTGTGTGATGTAACGCTGTTTCGGGTAGTAAAAAAATAAGAAAAAAAAATCCGAACTAGGCGTCGTGTTGTGTTGTGACAATTTTATATGTTAATATAATAGCCGAAAAAATGTTAACGCGTAAAGAGAGCGTGATTAGGGCGTTGTTGGGTGCTATAACATTCAATAACTCAAATTTCCCGGATATTTAAATGTCCCGAAACAACACTTTATAGCTTCATAGTTTACCACACCGATTTGATCGAAAGCAAAAATGTATTCAAGCAGTTCGACGAAACAAGTGAGTAAACAAAGTGCTCGTTACTTAGCAAAAAAGTTAAATAGACATATACTATGAGAGGATAACATATAATTTGCAATATTGATGGTATACTTTTTTAAATCAATTAATGATTAAATGTTTTATGAACATCTTCTAAAATTATAATTATGTACCTTTAAAAAATTTCGTTATAGCCGAAATAGCCCCAATTATGACCCAACTAGCAAAACCGGTGCCTAAAACTATGCTCGCTACCGTATATATATACTATACCTCATCTAAAAAGTTTTTTTACCTGGAATAATAAATTACAATACAAGTTAGACCTTCTGAAGATATTAAAATATTTACTTTTTATTTTAATTTTTAAAATTTTCACAAATTATACTTTTAGAATCATTATTATATAATAAATTTTTCGTATACTTGCTATTTAAACCCGTTTTTTTGTATATACTAGTTGTTTACGATATTCTCCGATGGTGGCAGCTCCGGCGGAGAATGCACAGAACATATATCGAAATGAAATTTTGGGTTACAATACAGGGTGTCCCCAAAAAAAAGTTATGCATCAAAGTTGGGTCTTTTGTAATAAAACACCCTAATTATATTAATTGATTTTCCGATTCTAGGAAAAAAATAAAGGTGTGTACCATTAAAGAAGCCTATGTCTAAAATATAAGGTTTTTGACATACTTCACATTTTGTGAAAATGAAAAATATACTTTAAGTTTCACTAACAGCTAAATAAATTGTAATTTATCATGTATGTAGCCTGATGTTTAGTTAAAATAACCATTGTATGTTAAACCCAATTAAAAATTATACAGGGGGAGACAAAATTAATATTGAACATTGGTCACAAGAGGCGCCACCCTGTATATTGATTTAGTTAGAATCACAAATCTTACAATGTTGCTGCTTTCCGATTAGTGAATATAATTTCGTCCTACATTAATATTGATATTGAGGGGATTTAACAGAAGATTATCCTTCTGGAGATTCCAGAACTATGTCCAGCCGGATTAGACTTATTGCGCAATAATTTTAGATAAATGACTTAAAACTGTATCCAGCCAAAGTGTCTGCGGAGTTTCGGTTTTAAGAAAAACATATGAAGACCGCCTCGAAAAATATTCTAAGCAGATATAGGACACGGTATCGAGTTTCCGACAAATTTTAAACTTAATTTGACTGACTCTTCTTCAGCCGAAGATAGAATATTCTTTAATAGAAAATAAATTGGCAATAGACAAGCTCTATGCGGGAATAAACCATTTAGATATAGCTTTAGTATCTCTCTTCTTGAATACTAATCGCACAGTTGATTTAAATTCCCTTCTAAATAAAGAGGTTACAGTAATGTTTTCAGAGTAGGAAACTTTACCATCTAATAAGAAAAGGAAATTACAATTCAATCAATCTCAAAAGGGATATTGTTTAGTTTCTACTACTTTATTTTTGAGGTAACACAGTTATTCTCCTGGCAATTTTGCTACTGAAAAATGTATTATCTTATCTTCTATATTCCAAAGTCAATCGAGTTACCAGTAAATACTTGATCGAAGTGGATTTTTAATTAGGAAATAAGAACAAAACTCTATAGAGCGTGTCTCTATATTCCCGAATATAATCTTTGAAGAAAAGTTTCAAGACTGTTTTTGAAAAGATGACTGCTTATAAAGTTTAAAGTAGTATCTTTGAAACACTAAAGTTAAAAGCTGCTTATGAAAATTCCAAAACAAGCGAGATTACGTACAATTAAGTAGTCTTTTTCGATTTTCATAAACGTTTCTATTAAATACAAGGTTGAGATGAGTTTATTAATGCAGGAGTCACATTCTGTACGGTTGTAAAACTCAAATAAATTACTTTAAACGAGCGATGCCTAGAATTGGTTTAAATAAGCCTGTGTCTAGTTCCTTTTACAGCAAAATCGTCATTAAAAGTCTTACAGATTGTTTATTGTTACGCTTAATAAACTAGTGAAAGAGAAAAACTACATTAAAACACAATAAATTTAAATAATGTGTATTTTATTATAAATATATAAATAAATTTTTAAACCTGCTAAAAGTATGGGTATTTTTATTTGTACATTTGAGTTCTATATTTTAATATAACAGCAAAATTTCGTAATATTGAAACGTTTCATGTATAAACGCTAACACCAAAATATGGATTCGACATAAATGAAAAAAAAAATTCCGAACATTTTAATTGATTTCATTTTTTCAGCATCCGCAACAAAATTTTTACGAAATTACCGAAAAAACACACAGACAAATGAAACAATGAAAAATCGCAAAGTAAAAAGTTCAGCCGATCTAACTGACGGTATAGTATTCTCTATTACAGACCGTTATCGAGGCATGCCAGAAAAAGAGACAGTGCAAGTTCCAAACATCTCCGACAACGTTTGGTGGAGACCCTTGTCCAGGCATACCGAAATATGTTGAGGTCGCATACAAATGTAGACCCTGTAAGTAATATACACCCTTTTTAGTTGTCATAGCCTAAAGGTTTACTTTTAACCACCCATGCTTTCATTTCATTAAAAAAAACATAATTATGCATGAATAAATTGACGTCCTTTCAAGTCGACTAATGTATTTGCATTGGAACGTATTCATCTACAGGGTGGTCCGAATTGTATTCCGGAAACTTCGGCAGCATATTCTGCAGATAAAAATAAGTAAAAAAGTTCATATAAATGTATGTCCTAAAATGCTTATTTTCGGAGATACAGGGTGTATAAGTTTTATTCATATTACGGTTTTTTCTGAACTAACATGTCTGAGAGTTTTTTGACATGAAAAATTTGATTTTGATGTTAATTTGACTCTTACATTGTATTTCCATTCTAAATATCTTGAGAACGGTTGCAGCTTGGTCGTAGCGATTTTTAACAAAAGATGTTTTCACTAAAAAATGTCGGAAATGCATATTTTTTACAAATGTAGTTTTATATGTAGAAATTTAGTTTTATACAGGTACGGATGAAAAGTTATTACTCTTCAAAACAGTTAAAACACATGTAGCTGGCGCCCCCTACAAGTAGGAATCATATTGACGTCGAAAGCAAATTTCTCATGTCAAAAACACAAAGACTCCAATTTTTATCCAAATATCGACTATAGATCAGACATTATTTGGAAAAAACCGAAATAAAAATAAAACTTCTACACCCTGTATCTCCGAAACGAAGCATTTTAGGACGCACATTTATACGAAGTTTTTTACTTATTTTTATCTGCTGAATATGCTGCCGTGGTTTCCCGAGTAAATTTGGACCACCCTGTATAGGGTGTTCCTTAATGACATGCTAGTATTTAAGGGGAATATTCTAAGGGAAAAACTTCATATGCATGTATGTCCTAAACATCTTAATTTCTGAGATACAGGTATATGGTAAATTTTTTTAAAATTTTTTTTTTGATAATAACTCTGATTTTATTATAGATCTCTTTATGAAACTTGATATACGTCTTTTATGTATCAAAATACCTTTTTTGGTGTACAAAGAAAATTATTTATTTCAACCAGTGCCGTCCATACGGGTTTTACATTGAATATTTTTGGAGGAAAAACTGATGGTACACCACTGACTTCTTTTTCAATATTTCCATTAATTTCTAAATAGTTTTTATCTCCTGAGTTTTTGCTTAAAAAAATAAAGTCAGTTTACTTCAGGGTCAAATCGCTGAAAATCTGATGAAGAAAATTAAGAAATAAAACAATTTTTTTTGGTATATCAAAATAAGCATTTTGATGCATGGAAGACGCGTATCGAATATAACATCAGAGATATTTTGAAAAAAATATTAGAACATTTTACCACCCTGTATCTAAAAAGGTAAGATGTTCAGATGACATATCTTCATATAAAGGTTGTTTTTCTTAGAATAGGTCCAAGAATCACCACCTTAAATATTAGCATGTCGTTAAGGAACACCCGGTATATTGTGTATTTGATGAGTAAAATATTATAAATTAGCGATATCGATATTCTCGATAGACTAATAGGTAGAGTAAATCGATATTTTGATTCTAGAAAACTACATCCCTAGGCCGAAATGAAGGCATCTGTTTAAAACATAAGCCGTTTGAACCTGCACAACATCTGCGGAATTTTTTAATAACCATTCCAATATACTTCATTTCGGAGCTTTGCCGTTTTTTATGCCCTGTTCGAAATTAAATTTTAATAGAGTCTCGATTTCCATGAAAACTAGCTTTTCCTTTGCCGTTTTATCACTTTTATACCAGCAAGCCAAACATTTGATTAGTTATATTTAAAATATCAGAGCGGCATGGCAGTCAAATTTTCACGTAGGCTTTCCGATGTTTAGTTAACATTTTCAATTAATTTTAGGGACATTACATTTTCTGGTTACTATTAAAATACTGTTTATGGTAGAAAATCCGTTGCTCTATCTTCTGGTAGGATAAAGGAATTAAACAGACATACACTAACTGTGGAAACTGAACCTAAATCCTGGGGAGAAATTGGTCCGTGACTTAAAATTCCTTATTCTGGTAATGTAATTCGATGGGAGAACCTAAGTCTTACACAGGATCGCTAAATTTATTCAAACCAATTGCAGTTAGTTCTTAATGGCCTTGTCAATCAGTCGTAACGATCGATTTCTTGATTTATTTCAGGTCTGAAAGAATATTAAATGCAGATTCTGTTAAGTAAATTCTGCAAAGTAAATTACCACATCTACACTCACCGGCACGAAAAACGGGCACCTTAAATTTTTTATGCATTTTAAAGTTTAATATATTTTGAAACTAAACGTTCTCTAACCCAGTGTGAGTACATATTATCAAAGTAAAACCATAGTTTAAGGAAAAGAGTAGTTGCACTCTCGCAAATATTTTCTGCCAGTTTTTGCAAGCTGTCGAATATCGGCAGCTTGCAATGGTCCGGAAACTTCGGCAGCATATTCTGCAGATAAAAATAAGTAAAAAAGTTCGTATAAATGTATGTCCGAAAATGCTTAATTTCGGAGATACAGGGTGTAGAAGTTTCATTTTTATTTTCATTTTTGACAAATAATTTCTAAAGTAACGTCAATATTTGGATGAAAAATGGTATTTGGGAGTTTTTTGACATAAGAAATTTGATTTTGATGTCAATATGACTCCTACTTGTAGAGCGCGCCACCTACATATTTTTTAACTTGTTTGAAGAGTAATAAATTTTCGTCCGTACCTGTATAAAACTACTGGATAAAAAAATATACATTTACGACGCCTTTTACGTAAAAAAGATCTCTTAGTAAAAATCGCTACGAGTAATGGTTCTCGAGATATTTGGAATCGAAATTATCAATACCTGTCATCATTGACGTAAATTAAACATAACATATGTTAACTAAATAGTTATTAAACTGAAATCATAAAATTGAAATGTTTTTGTCTAAAGTTCAACAGAAACTTTTTTATCATCATTTTTTCAAAGAAACATTTATAATTCATTTAAAAAAAATAAAAAGTTCTTCGAGTCATATTGACATGAAAATCAAATTTCTCATGTCAAAAAACTCCCAGACACCAATTTTCATTTAAATATTGACGTTACTTCAGAAATTATTTGGAAAAAATCGAAATAAAAATGAAACTTCTACACCCTATATCTCCGAAACTAAACATTTTAAAAGATACATTTATAGGAACTTTCTTACTTATTTTTATCTGCAGAATATGCTGCCGAAGTTTCCGGAATACAGTTCGGACCTCCCTGTATAAAACCTTAAAATACATAAAAATTTTAAGGTGCCCGCTTTTCATGCCTTTGAGTGTATTTACCTTTCATAGATTCTAGATAATTCTATACTGAAATAAAACTAACCAGCATAAGGCCAGTATATATCCTTTATCTTACGTGAGGAATCATTCATTGTTAAATTTATTATCAGTTAGGTGTCATTTGTCACGTCTTATAATATACCGTATCTCGCATCGAATCTATTATATAT
Source organism: Sitophilus oryzae (assembly GCF_002938485.1). NCBI lineage: Eukaryota > Metazoa > Arthropoda > Insecta > Coleoptera > Curculionidae > Sitophilus > Sitophilus oryzae. The sequence continues at coordinate 5,270,334 of NW_022146105.1, forward strand.
CTCTACTCTATGACACACTCCAGGATGTTATCGATTTTCTCATCCTGCAAAACAATGGGGCGAAAGAAAGTTTTAAATTTAATAAAAACATAGAGGAATTTCATTAAAACGTATGCCTTTTTTAATGCCGAACAATTACTGGATTTAAAAAATGGAATCGATAAATTCAATTTCGACCAATCTCCAGATAAAAATTCTCATTAAATGTAAATTTTCAGATGAGTTCCGTAGCAAAGTGGCCTGCGAAAATGAACGGGTCACACTCAAGTGCAATCCCAACTCCAGAGTGGCTGTATACAGTGCCAGTTATGGAAGAACTCAATATGAGAGTATACAGTGTCCTCAGCCACAAGGTGTACCGGAGGAGAGTATGTAGATTTATTTATAGCACACATTTAGATATATAAAAAAAAACAATAAACACTTTTTTGACCACATACAACACCCTCAAAATATGAATTACTAAATAATTTTTCAAGCTGTGAAACTGTCTATCCCGGAACCTATATGCAAACTAATAACATTCTTGCTTAGAAGTAAACATTTTCTAAAATTATACAAAATTTTATACAATTTTGTATTTTCAAAATTTTCTGAGCCCTATTAACATTTTTCTTAGAACTGTTAATAGAAAATAACACTTTCTGGCCTGTCAGAGGTCTCTTCCGGTACCTGTCTTAAAACAATTAACATTCTAGCTCAGAGATGAACATTTTCTGAAAATCTATAAAATTTTGTACGTTCTCTGTAATTTTCAACATTTTCTGAGCTCTATTATTATATTTTTTTAGAGCTGCAAATAGAAAAATTCCTACTCTCTGGCCCGTCACTGGTCTCTCCTTGAACTTGTCCTAAAGCTATCAACATTCTAGCTCAGAGATGAACAGTTTCTGAAAATATATAAAATTTTATACATTTTCTGAAATTTTCAGAATTTTCTGAGCTTTATTAATATTTTTCTTAGAGCTGCTAATAGAAAAATTCGTACTTTCTGGCCTGTTAGTAGGCTCTCCCTGGACCTGTCCTAAAACTATCAACATTCTAGCCCAGAAATGAACAGTTTTTAAAAATATATTAAATTCTATATAATTTCGGTAATTTTCAGAATTTTCTGAGCTCTATTAATATTTTTCTTAGAGCTGCTAATAGAAAAATTTGTACTTTCTGGCCTCTCAGTGGTCTCTCCTTGAACCTAGAACCTGTCCTAAAGCTATCCACGTTCTAGCTCAGAGATGAACAGTTTCTGAAAATATATAAAATTTTATACATTTTCTGTAATTTTCAGAATTTTCTAAGCTTTATTAATATTTTTCTTAGAGCTGCTAATAGAAAAATTCGTACTTTTTGGCCTGTTAGTAGACTCTCCCTGGACCTGTTCTAAAACTATCAACATTCTAGCCCAGAAATGAACAGTTTCTAAAAATATATAAAATTTTATACAATTTCGGTAGTTTTCAGAATTTTCTGAGCTCTATTAATATTTTTCTTAGAGCTGCTAATAGAAAAATTCGTACTTTCTGGCCTGTCAGTGGTCTCTCCTTGAACCTGTCCTAAAGCTATCAACATTCTAGCTCAGAGATGAACAATTTCTGAAAATATATAAAATTTTATACATTTTCTGAAATTTTCAGAATTTTCTGAGCTTTATTAATATTTTTCTTAGAGCTGCTAATAGAAAAATTCGTACTTTCTGGCCTGTTAGTAGACTCTCCCTGGACCTGTCCTAAAACTATCAACATTCTAGCCCAGAAATGAACAGTTTCTAAAAATATATAAAATTTTATACAATTTCGGTAATTTTCAGAATTTTCTGGGCTCTATTAATATTTTTCTTAGAGCTGCTAATAGAAAAATTCGTACTTTCTGGCCTCTGAGTGGTCTCTCCTTGAACCTGTCCTAAAGCTATCAACGTTGAAGCTCAGAGATGAACAGTTTCTGAAAATATATAAAATTTTACACAATTTCTGTAATTTTCATAATTTTCTGAGCTTTATTAATATTTTTTTGGAGCTGTAATTTAAAAATATAATAGTTTCTGGCCTGTTAGTGGCCTCTCCCTGGACTTGTCTTAAAACTATCAACATTCTAGTCCAGAAATGAACAGTTTCTGAAAATATAGAAATTTTTATCCGTTCTCTGTAATTTTCAGAATTTTCTGAGCTCTATTAATATTTTTCTTGAGCTCTTAATAGAAAAATTAGTTTTTTTTGGCCTGTCAGAGAACTCTCCCTGGACCTGTCCTAAAACTATCAACATTCTAGCTCAGAGATGAACAGTTTCTGAAAATATATAAAATTTTATACATTTTCTGAGTTCTATTAGTATATTTCTATGGCTAGAGATGCTAATAAAAAACTCGTATTTTCTGGTCTGTCAGAGGTTAGAGGTCTCTCCCAGAATCTGTATTAAAACTATTAACATTTTAGCTCAGAAATGGTCAGTTTCTGAAAACGTATTAAATTTTATATAACTTCTGTAATTTTCAGATTGTTCTGATCATTATTAATATTGTTTTAAGTACTTAATCAATGTTGGACAAGAAATAAACAGGTGGATTTATTTCAAACGCACCTTTAATACTACCAAAAATAGCAATAAAGACTTTTTGAACACTCGGAATATGAATTACCAAATAGTTTTTCAAGCTGTCAAATTTATATCTAACCATTTGTGATAGAATATCTAATGGGATCCAACTTATCAAATATTGTGTACTTAACCCTTCTCAGTGAACCTTAATCTAATGGACCGGAGATATTCGATGGGTGCTAGAAGGTTCATGACCTTAAAACATAAATTATTTTCCTTTTTAGATCGACTGAATTTAAACTTGCTCTCCTTAATCCGCAGGGTTGTTATTTTTGGATACTATATATTATAATATATTACATCCATTACAAGAACATATAATTTTAATATTGATTTTTAACACTTTGGTACTATTTTTATACATTTTAATGATGTGAAAAATTTGAGAGAACAAGTAACTATAAATTAAACTACGTATATTATATTTCTTTGCAAAAGGCATAAGTTCGTAATAAGTTGTAAGACGTAAAGCTTACGTAGGAGGCTTGTTTATGTTTGCTCTGCAATAGTCAGTGAGGATTTGAAAGATTTCGACTGTGCCAGTCGAAATCTGGCTTGTTAAAACTTGTAAATTATTCAAGAAAACACCCCCGACAGAAAAGAACCATTTGCTTTGAAGTAAAAACTATTTTTGCAATGCGCTCCAGGCGAAGACAAAATAAACTTTGGAATATTTTATTTTGGACGATTTCCACGGCTGCAAACTTTTTCAACAGCAACGATTTTAAAGTCATATTACCGAACTTAACTGCAGAAAAGTTTTTTTTAATAACGTTTGCCGCAAATGGAAATTCGTGTCGGTTAGTAGGTGTAAAGGATTTTTTTGGGTCTCCCTCAGGACTCTAACTCGTATTCATTGCCATTTTTAATAAAATGCTGTGTTTACACATGCTTATTTATATTATTTTGTCGACGGTGAGCTTTTTGCCCTGAAATGTCAAACTTTTTTGTTTGCTGGGCAACTTTCTGTTGAAGTTAAGAACTGCTGAAAAATTGGGGTCCGTGACCCACTCTTTTTTACTTAGAACAGGCAAATTTCTTTTTTCTGTGTTTTCTAGTCGTTTTTACAAAGTTTGGTAAACTTTGACTCATTGAAAAGGCATTTTATTTATCATTAAAGAAAATTAAATTAGAAGAAGACCCGGTCCTGGGTACGTATAGGGATTATTATATAAATAATTTTGGAGGGAACTTTAGCAAAAGTTCCTTCCTTACCCAAATTACTAATAATAACGGCAAGATTAATATAAACTGTATCAGTGGTGCATTGTCTCACTGTCGTAAAAGGATGTGGAACTAGATATTCTAGACGGAAACAAAGATATCTTCATAGTTAAGTTAATCATTTGTGATACATGGAGAATATCTAGATTTTATCTCGTCTTTGCTTATGTTAGAACATGATAGTGATGTGCGAAGTCCCAGTAAATTTAATTTTCGTGCAGTTCTCCCTACATTCTCAAACTGTCTGTTTTCATTTGTATCCGAAAATTAATAACATACACTATTCCTATTTATAATATTTCAAACTAAATTAAAAAAAATACTATTTCTTTATTTAGCAGCTGAAAAAAAACAGGAAATTCCACTAAAGTATAAAATAATTAAAGTGTAATTAAAGTTTTGAATTAACTGACTCAATTAAAAGTTTTAAAATAAAATTGCTGAAAAAAGTTTCCTTATTTATGCATTTTCATTTTTCTGTATGATGTGGATAGAATATTTCGTTCTCTGAACAGTTCAAATTTAAGCGTGTGTGTTTAAAAATTGATTTGAAGGTAATCTCCTTTCTAGTGGTCAAAAATACGAATAGTATTAGTTTTTGTTATAGTAATTTGGGAAGTTTTTACTTGCTGACTTGCATTATCCTTAAACCCTGATTATGTTCCAGCAAGAACATTTTCAAGACGATCGTTTCACTGATAAGGAATCTCGTTATCATTACGCCGTACTTAAGGACGCAATCGTAGCATTTTTTAAACTTATAGGACTTTGCTTAATATTTTAGGGTCTTAAGTCGCTTTTAACGATGTTGTAATCACACCAAACTTTTATGAACAATGTACTTTCTTTCTTCTCAGTATACTCTCTTAAAACTATCAATAATCTAGCTCATAAAGGGATAATTTCTAAAAATATATAAAATTTTATACTAATTTCTGTAATTTTCAGGTTTTTCTGACCTGTATTAATAGAAAAATTCGTACTTTCTGGCCTGTTGAAAACCTCTCCCGGTCCCTGTCTTAAAACTATCAACATTATATCTCAGTGATGAACAGTTTCTGAAAATATATAAAATTTCTGTAATTTTCAGGCGTTTTTGAGCTCTATTAATATTTTTCTTAGAGCGGCTAATAAAATAATTCATACTATCTAGCCTGTAAGAGGTCTCTTTCAGGACCTCTCTCAAAACCATCAAGGTTCTGTCTAAAAGATTGATTACTTTGGTTGATATTACATATTTTTTAATTCTCATACCTAGCTCTAGTTAGTATTGCAGTCGATATTGCTTGGTGGGTAAACAAAATTGATTTAACCTTTCAATTAAAACTTGTTTCATATTTGTATTTCATCTATTAAATTTTTAAAAGTTTCGTTTTATACGAAAAAATATCAAATAAATTTTTGTCTGTTATAGCGTTGCTTTTTTTAAATAAATATTCGAATTAAAATTCTATTTTTAGTATAGCCAGTGAATAAACAAATTTTCTTAGCAATAATGTAATGTAATCAAGTAGAGTATTGAGAGAAGAATCCCGTGTTCTTCTTTAAATCGATTAAAGATTGTCAAGGGAGGTTTAATGAGGGTTTGGCGTGAGTGACTGGTGAAAGAACACGAAAAAAGTCTTTATTCCTAAAAAATATTGTTTCAAATTAAGAAAAAAAGGCGACAAAAGACAGATTAATTTAATTTCAGCTTGTCTTGCAAGTTATGCCACTGAGACTGTTATGAATCTTTGCCATGGAAAGAGGACTTGCGAACTGGCAGCCGACATCAGCACTTTCGGCAGTCCCTGTAAACCTCAATCTAGGATGTATTTGAAAGTAGTGTATACTTGCGGTAAGTCTAAATATGTTTCTTATTCCGTACACTTATTTATCCGAACAAAATCGCGAAACCCCATTCGAATATCAAACTTCCCCAATAGTTTGACCTGATTTATTCAAAATATGATCCATTTTTCGCAAAAATTGAAATTCAAAATAGATATTCTACACATAAATTGCGTCATTTTAACGTTTGTATACGTAAATATTTCATGTACGCCATTGAAAAAAAAAACATATACCAGTATAATACGCAAGTTAAGATTGTAGTAAAATTCAATATTTATCGTTGTTGAATAACAATACCCAGAAATTATTATTTTATCATTCCCAGCAACATTTGTTGTTAGCTTGATTTGCTTTCCTGGTTTTTCCAACGATTTAATAAAAATAAATGTGTTTTTATTATTTTAACAACTATATAATAATACTTATAGGTATAAAATAAAAACATGATACAGTATACATCACCAATAAACTAAGCATATAGCAAGGTTAATTAAATTTTAATTGATACGTTACAATGAGTGAAATCGATAGGCAGAACTTTATAGTTAATATGTAACTAAACTTAGTGCGGTCGGTGAAGGAGAATTCGAATACAAAAATCGATATTCGAAAACAATGGGGAACCTATAGTTCCTGATACGATATAAATTCGTACTCAAATATCGTTATCTGAACGAATATTCCTTTCAGCTATTATTGGGTTACAGATGTAACTAGTATTAAAACCATTGTTTATAATTGCTTGAGAAACATTCGGCTCACACTGGCATTTAAAGCGGTCTCGAAAACAAAAATATTAATTAGCCAAACTTAGTTTAATTAATAACTATACTTTTGCCAATACTTTTGTAATTAAGTCATTTTTATCATCTTTCAAGGAAATAAAGCATAAAAAACTGTTGGCAAAATGATCCAGCCTCATTAAGGGGCGGGTAGAGGTGTGTAGTTCGTGAACGAACTAGTTCCAATGAACTATTCCGAGGAATGAAAGGAACTATCCCGGAATGAAAGGAACTAGTTCCTGGTTTCCCAAAGAACTAGTTCCTCAGGACCTGTTCCGGAATCGAGACTGTGACCGATATAGAATAATATGCGACGGCGACGGATCGGCTAGCGCGCGTAGCTCGATGGTAGGCAGGAGTGGGGAGTGCCAGCCGTATGCCGTATGTTATCGGATCCGGACCTAAAGGAACTCGAGGAACTAAATAAAAGACTAGTTTACCTATGGATCAGCCAGCGCGGTTGATGCTAGGCAGGCGTGGGGAGTGCCAGCTGTATGTTATCGGATCCGGACATAGAGGAACTATTAAAAGACTAGTTCACGGGAATCTATCAGTCGGCAGATCCGAGATATAATACAAGGCGACGACGATGGATTCGGCCTTGTCTATTGCCACAGCCGCAGCCGGCGCGTCGTAATTACCACAGAAAATTGTCGTGGATACTGTTTTTGATTTTTAGTTTGTTTTTTAAATATTTTATGGGAATGGTTCACTTTAGGTCCCTAAAATTAAGAAATATCTTATAAAACGAAGTAGATATTCTGAATTTTTAGACAAAAACAAAAAGCTTGAGGAAAAAAGATGTGAGGAAAAACGCAATTTTTTGTAAAATTTGCTCCAATTGATTTGTGATATAGTTTTTTAAATTCTTATTTGAGTTTTTTTTTATTTTCTTTTATCTGCTATAAAACTTACCTATATGTTTTTAACATACACAATTACACGTCTCGTTATATCTCCGTACATTATAAAAATTATACAGATCATACTGTGAATAGTTTTGACTGACAACGAAACGCATTAGCAAGCAAGGGGGATGTCAATGTTAGTCGGGAACTATTGTGAACTAAAGACCTAGTTCAAGGAACTATTCCTCTGGAGGAACTAGAACTAAGGAACTAGTTCCTCCCAAGGAACTAGAATTCCCACCTCTATTAAGGGGTGGTTTTTTGTTTTTGTGTAAATATTTGAGCGCGTCCCGCTTAAAGCAGTTGAAAAATTCGCCGTTTCCGCCAAATTCCAGCTTTTTTCTAAAATCTATCAAGTCCTAGTAATCTCCAACTGAGCAAAATCGAACGAATCCATCACACTCGATGGTAATATAGCAATTCCCTATTTCGAAACACCACGGCATGCCAATGAATTTGCAATAAGTAAGTGGATAAGGTATCTAGTTCTGGCAAATTCAAAATCGATAGATTTCTTTATCTTTAATATGCATAAAGTAAACTCTGCTCCCCTAACTGCGATAAATATTAACAACCCTAATCAAATAAATACATGGTGGTCCAAACTGTATTCCGGAAACTTTGGCAGCATATTCTACAAATAAAAATAAGTAAAAAACTTTGTATAAATGTATATCCTAAAATGCTTAGTTTCGGAGATACAGGGTGTAGAAGTTTCATTTTTATTTCGATATTTTCCAAATAATTTATGAAGTAACGTCCATATTTGGATGAAAATTGGTTTTGGAAGTTTTTTGACATGAGAAATTTGATTTTAATATCAATATGACTACTACTTGTAGAGGGCGCCACCTACATATTCTTTAACTGGTTTGAAGACCAATAACCCATACAGCACATCAAATCACATTTACGATGTGTTTACATTATTAGATGTAGACACAGGGTGACACAATTACCCCGATGTAAATATGCTACGTTTACACATTGTAGTTCAACACGTATGCACAAAGGTTAAACGTCCGCCTCACAATATAGCCACAGTATAGCATTTACGTATATACAAAGTAAGGGATACACAGTGTGCCGTAGGATACACAGTACTTGTGTATTACGTTTAAACTATGTTTATACATTGCAGTTGTGACTACCGCGTGTATACGTATGTATTTTGCTTCGTATATATCTACATCTTGTGCTAGATAAAACTTCTTCTTATGAACGAATTTAGGAAATAATACAAGTTTTGATGCCTAACTTTTCGTTCTTTTTAAGAAATATTTATTCAATGATACCAATTATATCTTTTTAGAACGAAAATTAGGAAGGCAAAACTTTGTATTTTCCAAAAGTATCTCGATCGTAAGTTCAAGAGAAGTAGCCTTAAAATTGTTCCATTTTTGTTTTGTATTAAATGTACCATTTTTCTTCCATAAAATGGATTAACGTTCATTGGGACAATGAACGCGTTCATTATATTAATGAAAATCTTACATTACTTTAATAACCAGATTTTCATTATATTGATGAAATTAGATTCATAGTATTAATAAATCGGACATCGATCTATGATTAACAAATCATTATATTAATGAAAAAAATTATTGTCCCAATGAAACAACAGTTAATAATCAATGTTCATTAATATTATGAACAATATTTTTTTCAGTGTTAAACTGGCGTTTGTTACATTTTAATTAAAACTCGTTTTTGTTTGTCATTTGCGATCGTTGTCTAATTAAACAAACTGACAGGGCGTTGACACATTTTTTTTTACTTTTATAAACTTATTTAAGAAAGTTCTTTATCTGTCTAGACCGGAGAGCTCTTGAAACAACCCGATGTCTTAACAGCGCGCAATAAATCTCTCATATTTCAGAAAGTTGCGTTTAATTTTATGAAAGTTTACGCCTTGTGTAGCTCGAACGATTTGTCCATTCGAACTTCGCGTCTTAAGGATCTCCAGTAATTGGAAAACAAATTCGATGACAAAGAAAACAGAAAAAACTTATTCGGTAAAGGATATACTGCCAGAAACCTATCGACCCCAATAAAAAAATGAAAGCTCGCATAGAAATTTCAGTATTTGTTAAAAATTTGCCAAATTGTCTTTAAGGGATGAACCTTATTCAGGAAACACATGAAAAAAAAACATAAATGTTTACGTCGGCACATATATCGGTCGTTCTCCGATATAAAGCGCAATTTGGCAAAAATCGCTTAATTCCACCGTCTCCCCGTTCTAATATTACAGAGAATCTGGCGAAATAAATCTTCACGGACCCTAAACAGAAGTAAAAGAATATTCGAAGCGCTCTTTGTAATCAATAGCCCTGATTTTTTTCAGTGCCGAGGCGTGTGCTCAAAGACCAATATGAAGGACCACTGGAACCGGACGAGGTGGGCCATAGCCAGAAGGACAGCGATGAATTCGACACTTACGACTCCGAAAATGAATATATTCGAGAGTCTGCAGCCTCACCTCCTGGGCCCAGTTTTAACGACGCTTCCAAAAACAACTTAACAGAAGAGAACAGCCTCGTGCCAGGAAATAGCTCCACGGAATTGCACTTTGGTAAGTTCAAATCAAGCCATTTTTGAAATCCTCTATAAAATCAAACTGGAAATACTCTCAAAAGATGAAAAAAAAAAGGTAGAGTTGACACCAAGCTGCTATTCCCTAGCCAAAATTCAAATAGAACATTTGTTTTCCATTAATTTGTCCATTTAACTAAAACTTTCCGTATAATAATGCTGCGTATAAAGTTTATATTACTTGAAACATGCAATTTTGACCTGACCAAAGTTATTCTTGACTTTAAATTAGTAAAATATATTCATAGTGCGAACCCGAAAATAATCAATATGAAATGATAAAAGAATGTTATGTTAACATGGAAACTTCTCCCACTTAGTATAGAGAAAGTAGGTCTCGGATCTCTGAAAGGGTCACTTTTTTCAGGAATAGGAACAGAAAAGTTGGGGTGAATAGGATTATCTACTTACATAAAAGGTGGTTGGGACTAACACAAAAGAAGAAAGAAAAAGCCAAAGACACTAATTAAATTAATTTATGCTAATTCTTGTAAATAACAGGGTAACACAGTTAAAAGTCCAAGCATTTTAACTGAAATAAAAATCATGTTTTTTTTATACAGGGTGGTCCGATCTGTATTCCGGAAACTTCGGCAGCATATTCTGCAGATAAAAGAAAAGTAAAAAAAGTTCGTATAAATGTATGTCATAAAATACTCAGTTTCGGAGATACAGGGTGTAGAAGTTTCATTTTTATTTCGATTTTTTCCAAATAATTTCTGAAATAACCTCAATAGTTGGATGAAAATTAGTATCGGGAGGTTTGTTGACATGAAAAATTTGATTTTGATGTCAATATAACTCCTATTTGTAGGGGGCGCCACCTACATGTGTTTTAACTGTTTTGAAGAGTAATAACTTTTCGTATACCTGTATAAAACTACTGGGTAAAAAATGTACATTTCCGTGACTTTTTACGTAAAAAATGTCTCTTGGTAAAAATCGCTACGAACAACCGTTCTCAAGATATTTGGAACGGAAATAATCAATACATGTTGTTATTGACAAAAAAATAAACACGTTGAATAGATAGTTATTTGACTGAAATAATAAGTTTGGAAAATGTTTATTTTTTTAAATTAATCATAAAATGATTAATGAAAAAATGATGATAAAACAGTTTCTTTTGAACTTTTGGCACAAAAACATTTCAATTTTATGATTTTAGTTTAATAACTGTTAGTCAACATGTTTAATTTATGTCAATGATGATAGGTCTTGATAATTTTGATTCTAAATATCTCGAGAACCATTCCTTGTAGCGATTTTTACCAAGAGATCTTTTTTATGTGAAAAATGTCGTAAATTTATATTTTTTTACTCACTAATTTTATATAGATACAGACGAAAAGTTATTACTCTTTTAACCAGTTAAAAATATGTAGGTGGCGCCCTCTACAAGTAGGAGTCATATTGACATCAAAATCATATTTCTCATGTCAAAAAATTCCTTACCACCAATTTTCATCCAAAAATTGACGTTAATTCATAAATTATTTAGAAAAAATCGAGATTAATATGAAACTTTTACACCCTGTATCTCCGAACCTAAGCATTTTGGGGCATACATTTATAAGGACTCTTTTACCTATTTTTATCTGCAGAATATGCTGACGAAGTTTCCGGAATACAGTTCGGACCACCCTGTATATACTTAAAGAGTTTGGTTACTTTGCAAAGCCACGTTAGTTTTTCTTGAGCGCTATTAAATAGAATATGCAGAGTATTTGGCGAGAAAATTTTGTTAGGAAATGTTTTTAGTCGTCAAATAAAAGAAGGGAAATCAATATTCATACGTGGGAAAAATAACGTCACCGAATTTTCACCTTTTTCTACTTTAAGGGCTTTAAAAAACATCATAAAATATTTTCTCTTACCCTCACACACTATTTTTTTATATATTTCTAGAAACGAAATATGTATAATTTGATTAAAATAGCGTCTGATTTTTGATTATATAATAGGGAATCTTTATTTTAATAATTTTAAATGGATAATTCGAGGCCAAAGCTAAAATTTAAACTATGCAATTAAATAACCTGGTCTAGCAAATTGCAGCTCGATAGACAATAACACCCAGATGACAATTACGTGTTTTCGATTAAAGACAAGTGTGGAGTTGGAAAATTTGATTACGTTGTTATAACCCTTGCCATAACCCTTTTATTATATCGGGATTTATAAACTTTCCAATTACAAGTTCACCGTAATAGGTTTTACACGCGCTGTCCCATCGAATTTAAATACATTGACAAATAATTTTTAATTAACCAGGGAAGATTATGTCTTAACGGTTTTTGACCCCCGAAAAATGGATTATATTTTTTCCGGAGGATTTAAATCGGTTTTAAATCAAAATCATAATTTTTTCACCAATAATGCTATTGTGTAAAGTCGCATCTACACATAAAGTCTTACCGTACGATTTGCCTGTCACTTAGAACGGAAGACTATCTAGAAAACTGATAATAGTTCTCTTTTTCTCAATATTCAGGGGTATGTTCTCCTGTGTTTGTTCCCTTGTCTGCGCTTTCTATTATAGTTGACAGGAAACTGAAGGAAAGAGAAATGGGCATTAGATACAGATACGACGGCGGTCTGTTCAATATAAAAAGACTCAATACGCTCAATACGCTGATGTCTGCGCTCTAGTTGCAAAAACGTTACAGCAATTACAAGAAATGCTGAATACATATACCTAGGCATGCGAGGCTTTGGACCTTAAGCTGAACATCGATAAACCTAAAATAATGTGCACTCCCCCGGAAAATCACAACAAAGCTATAAAAATCGGAGAAGAACTATTGGAATATGTAGCGGAATTTAATTAGCTCGGCAGTTTGATTCCGGAAAATATCGACTCTGAAATTCAGCACAGAATTAGCAGCGCCTCTAGAGCATTCTGGAAATTAAAGGACAGGGTTTTCTACAGACATGACTTGAGCACAAAAACGAAACTTGCAGTGTATGGAAGCGAAACCTGGATGCCGTACAGAGATACCTTAAGCGGCCCATACATTATCAAACAAATTGCGCAACGAAGCGATGCGCAACGTTGCGTTGCACAACTGATTCAGCGGTCCATACACTATCAAACAAGTTGCGCAACAAAGCGATGCGCAACGTTCCGTTGCACAACTGCCTCACCCATGCACTTAGTAAAATTTTGATCAAACTTTTTATTAAAAGTTGTGCATTGTTTGAGAAACAATCATGTCCTCAATTGCCATTGCGTCAATTATTATCCTATATACCCTAGATGATGTCGATGATACCAAAAAACAAAAAAGAAAACAAAGAATTTGGATGAAAGAACTAAAATATTGCACACCAAAGCGCATACACACATACACTACAAAACGCGTTGCGCAAACAGTCCTGTTGCACAAAAGAATTCAAATATTCTTGAAACTCATCAAACAATTTGCGCAACGCATCAAACACTATCATACATTGGCAACTCGTTGCGCAACAGCCTGCGTTGCGCAATTTGTTTGATAATGTATGGGCCGCTTTAAGGACGGTCCACACTTGCTATATAAACCTGCTATATAGCAAAGTTATATAACATGTTACATATTTTTTAGTCATATTTAGCAAATTTCGATGCTGTATAACTTGCTAGATGTTATCCATTTGTAGTCGGTAAAGATCAAAAGATGTTGTGCAACACTGCTATTGTAACATGAAACAACGCGTCCACACTTGCTAAATTTCTAGTTTAGCCGCTCATATTTTCAGGGACGTGCGCGCCAGAATCTTGTGAGTGTGGTTTGGTTGCGAATCTTGAAGTGTGGTGAGCTGATATTGGTTTGTTTATTTACGGGTCAATAATACCGTATGATCGAAAAAAAAACTGCGTCCAGTCGGCCTCCCGTCCAGTTTGCTTGGACATGACAATCGATGACATTCCCCATATAATTTTCCATATAAAATGACAGCGACCTTCATTTCATAGTATGTATTTGGAAAGAGAAAAAGTTGAGAAAAAAATGCGTTATCTAATAGGTCTGTTCCAGAGGGAACAAAAGAAATGCAAATCAGGTACTGGCTTAGGTGAAGGGGATAATTCAAAATGGTTTGCTTTTAAGTTATTAATGTTTTTAAAAGACAGAAACACACCATGAGAAACAGCCGAGGCAAGTATTGAAAAGATAAGCTATTTGAGTTCAACTATATCTAGATCTTGCTGGTAGGTTATGGCGGACTCAAAACCGCTTTTTTTTCTCGACTTTCTTTCTCATTGTTCAAAAATAATTACACACGCCGCTGCTGCGAGCTGAACCTCTTTCTCACCAAAACGATTCATGATTACGAAAACTATAATGTGGACGGCTCCCGGTTTTTTAACATGTGATATGTAGCTTGTTAAATAGCAATGTTATATAACATGTTATTAAATGTGGACCCTCCTTTAGACAACTGTTAAGAATCAAATGGTACCACAATGTCTCAAACGTATCGGTCCTTGAAAAAAGCTAGCTGCGAGAGGGCTGAAGTCATGATTACTAAATCCCGCTTAAGATGGGTTGGTTACGTATGCAGGATGTAAAAAAACCGCCAGTGAGCTTGTGAACGGTAAGAGGAAACCGGGTGGACAACTCAAAAGGTACTAGGATATTTCCATGAAAACTTAAAGGGGATAAACATACAGAATCCGTAAGCAGCGCACTATAGAACGCAATGAAGAAGAATTGTAATCTCATTTAACAACGACAACCAAAAAGTAAAGAGGCAACAAAGTAACGAGATTCTTGAATCAACTATCAGGCTTCTCGGTCACAGAAAAAATCAGTCGACGATGCCTTTGAGCTTTTAAGCACCAACTTAAGAGTCTATTACGCTCGGGTAAACCGGGTGTGAGGCCAAAGGAAATATATATTATATTTCAGAAATCTGCCTAAAGCTTCCCATATAACACAACACAATCCTATATACCAAGGATATAGTAAATATCTTAGGAATTTCCCACCAAAAACCAGAGGAGGATATTTATGGGATATCCAGATGGGACAAAAAAAGCCATCTTCAAGACATCCCTAGGCAAGCCTTTTACGATTATTTGGGATATTTCTAGGATAATACAAGGATGATGTTGGGAGCATTATAGAATATTTTTAGGACATTATATGAGGACTGTTACTTGACAATACTTACTTCATCCTTAGTTTATATAATTTCTAACACCACACATTCCAGAAACTCAAAATTTAAACACAAAAATAGGATTTCCGTTTGAATAGATCAAACACGAAAATGCGTTTAGGGATAAAGAACAAGCGCTTTTCAACAAATTTTCACCAACAAAATTTCATTCAGACCCTGAGTCGTTCGTCGTTTTTCGACATTAGTTGAGGTTAGGAGAGAATTTCTGCTAGAACAAGGCTAGAACTATGAGTATAAGAAAAAACTAAGTCAAACTCAACCAGTTTTGTTAGTTTCAGTCATTTTTAAGCCCATTCAACATCGACAAACGACCGAATTCACCTCGAATTTCACTAATTTCACAAACAACTGTCGAGATGGATTGTGGGAAATTTTTTGCGCGGGCGTTTTAAATTCTCGGTATTACTGGGAGTGGCCAAGCTCATAAATATCCAGATTATCCAGAAGATACCAACAGGATATTTTGTTGCCTTGACGTAATATTATATCTATCTGTATGGTTTATTGCATTTTATGTAATATAAAAAGTAGGTAGTACATTATTTATTTTTCCTAAATATCTAGACGATATTGTTAGGATATTTTATTATCATGAGCATGTTTGGATATCTCAGCTGGATGTACATTAGATATACGACAAAGATATCCATAGGATATTCTATTCTGAGACATCTACAGGATTTCAGGATGTCTGGAGGATATCCTATAGATGTCTGTATAAGATGATCTTATAATGGGACATTCCGACATTCTATGAATATCCTGCGGATATTGTGTGTTATATGGGTTAGCCCAATCCTGTCGTATTAAGCCACATCCAAAGTTCCAAACACCCGTGCTTTGATTAAGGCTTGATTAAGGTTTGCAGAGCTTCAGCATTTGCCATAAAATAGCGAGCAATTTGTCACAAAACCATATAAATTATATATCACCGTAATCACAAAACTTCAATCTATTTCCGTATTGTAACGGAATTTTAAAATTGTGTCTTTATTTTTGAGAAAATTTAGTCCAAACATAAGGAATATTTTGTTGATGTTTGACCATCAAAATCTTAACAATAAAGAAGTCGTCTAAAAATGTGCTTCAATACGGATATAGTATAATCCTTTATCTTTAGTTTCCTTCCAGTTTTCCATAAAACGTTAAATGCCGAACGTTTATTTTGCTACTTTTTCGGACTAGTGAAATTGACTCTTAAGTACCCCCTGACTGAGCATATATTGATGAGCTTATATGAGTATTATATACATATTTCTATAACCAAATTAAATTATAATGAGAAAAAGAACGTACATTACATGCGTAGGATGATTCGATTTGCGAAAATTTAAAATTAACCGTTAGCACTTTAAAACAAATTTTCCATCTTAAAATATTCATTCAGCTCGCTAATAATTGATTGGGTCGTTTAAAACTCGATTTTCCACGTTATTCGCTCATAAAATATTATTATACCGGCTTTTATAATTTAGGCGACGAAACATTTTCCATGTTTTTAATTGTTTTTAAAGAAAGAAAAAACATTTACTTTTTCCTACAAACGCTAAAATTTTCATAAATTTATAACTATGTTTACTATGTCTCTAAGGCCTTTCAAAATTAGCCAAAAATTTTAATTTTTCGGCTTTTACCCATACATATAGTCGGGAAAATTGGTCATTTTCGCCGTGTCTCCGAATTTATAAAAACTGCTCTTATTTATTAATTAAAAAGCTTACGAGAACAGTAATATACGTGGGAGACGTTTCAAGCAAGGGTCCAAAAAAAAATTTTTATCTCAGAACCAAGATATCCAAGCTTCTAATAGTGTATGCATTCTGAATCTACATAAAATTTCCTACAAATGCTGAAATTTTCATAATTTTATGCCTTTGATTACTCTTTTTCAAAGACCTTTGAAAATGAGTAAAAAATAACCAAAAATGGACATTTTTTCGACTTTTTCCCATACAGATAATCGTGAAAATTGAGGATTTTCGTCATGTCAACGATTTCGTTAAAACTGCCGTTATTTCCTAATTAAAAGGCGTAGAATAACAAAATATAGGTCAATATAGTCGTAAACGAACAATAATGGATGTTGGAGACGTTTTAAATATCATCAAAAATAGCTCAAAACAAGGGACCAAAAAATTAATTTTCTCACAAAACCAAGATATTTAAACTTTTAAAGGTGTATATTGTATATATTCTAAATCTACATAAAATTTACTAAAAATACTGAAATTTTCATAAATTTACGACTATATTATATTGATATTGCTATTTACCTGTAAATAAAAAAAAGTCCAGACCAATAAGAACAGGTTGTCATATAGTAAAATATTATTAATTTTAATTTGAAATTACAAGAACTTCAGGAATTTGAAAAGGACTTATTGATTTATTGGAAATCTTCAATCAATTCGACAACACGCAGTTAATGGTAATGTTGTGTGCGAGCTGAGGAAATTTCAGCTCATCAAAATCTCCTCTTACATATGTATGTAAACACTTGTCTTAGTGGTGTTGACTATAAAATTAAACCCACAAGCCCCCCTCAAACTAGGCAGGGTATAAAATTTCAGTAACAGTAATTAATAATGTATCAAGGGAGCAGAGCGTAGGAGTTGCGAAGGAAATGTTTGTCTAATAATATTTTATTTCTAGGCTATAATATTTTTGTTTATGTTAAAAATACTACCTTAAAAGTTTAAAAATTCGAAATAATTTATTATTATATGAAAAAAATTGATAATTAATATTGAATTGAAAGCTTTGTTTACCGTTTTGTAAGGACGCTTTAATAAATATAATCAACTCTTGCATACTTGATTGCCTATATCCAGATATCTGGAAAAAATCTATTATTAGACCTCTAGCCAAGGTATCTGTTCCAAAAACTTTTAATGATTTACGACCAATCAGTGTTCTATCGGTGGTCTCTAAGATTATTGAGAAACATATTCATAAGCAGTTATTTTCATTTTTTACCGAAAATAAAATAATGCCAGAGTGTCAATCCGGTTTCAGAAAAAAATTTAGTACAACCACATGTCTTGTAAAACTGGTGAATGACATTCGAGTAAATATGGAAGACAAAAAAATCACCTGTCTTGCTTTGCTTGATTTTAGCAAGGCATTTGATACTATAAATTATGATATGTTACTAGCTAAACTCCATTACTTCGGATTATCAGAAAACTCTATAACGTTTTTTAAAAATTATCTTTCTAATCGTCTGCATTGCGTTCAAGTAAGACAGGGGAATCATCAATTAAAGTCAAATTACGTTTCTATGACATGTGGAATTCCTCAAGGATCCATATTAGGGCCATTGCTATTTTCATTATATGTTGCCGATATGAATAAAGAAATTGAGTTTTCTACATTACAACAGTATGCAGATGATTCACAAATTTACTGTGCTTTTGCATCTGATAATTTAAAACAAGCTGAAGAAAATTTTAAAACAGATATTAATAACATATACAAATATTCAATGGAACATAATCTAAAATTAAATGCATCCAAATCGTTTATTATGCTGTTTGGAAATAATCAGACTATTCTCAATTATCTATCAGACAATCTTGATATATGTGTTAATAATACTAAAATACCAATAGTTAAGGACGCTAGAAATCTCGGCATATATTTTGACTCTAATTTAAAATTTGATATACATGTAAGAAATAAATTGAAAATTGCATATATGCGACTAAAAGGTTTGGTTTATTTTAAGAAACATCTTCCTCAGAATACAAAATATGATCTTTGCAATTCGCTAATTTTGTCCTTGTTTGATTATGGAGATGTGGTATACGGCTCTTCATTGACTCAAATGGTTGCCATATCCATTCAAAAACTTCAAAATTCCTGCATGAGATTTTCGTATAATATCTCATTTCATACACATATTACGCCATATTTAAATCAATTTAATATTCTGTCTATGGTAAATAGGCGAAAACTTCATATGTTAACATTTATCTACCGTATCTTACAAACTGGCCAACCGCCTTATTTAAAATCATTGTTTATTCCTTTTAACCACACTCATGTAACAAGAAACTTACATCGTTTCAGAATACCTCAACATAGGACGGCTGGCTTTCAGAAATCGTTTTCTTTTCTTGCGCCTCAATTATGGAATTCTCTTTCAATCAGTGTTAAATGCTTTAAATCACATTATTTTAATAAATATGTTAAGAATAATTTGCTGGTTTTACAATCGAATATAATATAGAACTTATTTCTAAATTTATCTTTTATCTTTTGTTATTTTGGCAAACTGTGGTGAACGGGCCTTTAATTTGATATGGTTTTGACTGGCCACTGATCAGCTTTACAATTTTGGAAAATATTTGTGTATGTGTTGAAATTGTATTTATATATTTTTAACATTGCTAAATTGTCTTGCAAACGCTTTGTTCTGTGCGCTCGGGGTTTTTTTTTTGCTTTGCCGGTGGTCCCTCTGTTTTTCTTACGGGTTTGTTTGTTGTTGGTATATTATTGTATTGAAAATGAAATTCTGTTTAGTTATTTTTTACAGGGAGTGTGCCACACTGATGCCTTTGGCAATCAGTGAATCGGTTTTGTAATCGCGGTGCACTCCTTATTAGGCTATTAGGCTATTAGTCAGCCAAAGTATGGTTTATATTTTATATATTTTTTATATTGGGGCCTAATAAAAAGATTTGATTTGATTTGATTTGAATAAAAAAAAACTTTCTGTTACAGAAATTCAGAAAGAGTATATAATATACATGGGCATCAGTTTGGCGATAATATTGGTACTTTCAGCGAGCATCATTGCAGGTCGATTGCTTCTGATCCGCCACAGATCGCAAAAAGAAGCAAAATTTTACTCTACCAGCATATCCGATCATACCCTGGCCAACGGATTTACGGACGACATCAGCGAGGTTTGTAAACAGGGCCCTTAACAGTTACCCTTTGGCCCTAATAGCGCCACTTCGCGATAGCATTGTCTTTATTTCATCGGGGAACCATTCCAGCCAGATAACATTTACGGCATTTATCTATTTAGGGACAGCAAAGCGAATTCAAAAACGATCCTTGCTATATTAGCTAGGACGAGACGGAAAGACGAACAAAAAAGCACCCTTTGCTCTCTCATTTAAAAATCGATCCTTTTTACTACGCGATCAGAAAAAAATCACTTTGAAAAAAAAGGGTACTATACATGATCTTCTATTGTGTAGGCATGTCAGACTATCAGTATACAGGGTGGCCCGAACTGTATTCCGGAAACTTCGGCAGCATATTCTGATATCTATCTTCGATAAAAATAAGTAAAAAAGTTCGTATAAATGTATGTCCTAAAATGCTTAGTTTCGGAGATACAGAGTGTAGAAGTTTCATTTTTATTTCGATTTTTTCCAAATAATTTCTGCAGTAACGTCAATACCAGGATGAAAATTGGTGTCTGGGAGTTTTTTTGACATGAGAAATGTGATTTTGATGTCGTCAAAATGTCTCCTACTAATAGAGGGCACCACCTACATATTTTTAAATGTTTTGAAGAGTAATAACTTTTCGTCCGTACCTGTATAAAACTACTGAGTAAAAAAATATACATTTACGACGTTTTTTACGTAAAAAATGTCTCTTGGTCAAAATCGCTGCGAGTACTGGTTTTCGAGATATTTGGAATCGAAATTATCAATACCTGTCATCATTGACATAAATTAAACATGTTGACTAAATAGTTATTAGACTGAGATCATAAAGTGTCAAAAGTTCAAAAGAAACTGTTTTATCATCATTTTTTTGCAGAAAAAATTATGATTAATTTAAAAACATAAAAATTTCCCAGATTTATTATTTCAGTTAAATAACTATACATGAATCATGGGCGCCGGACAGGGGGGGCAAGAGGGGGCATTTGCCCCCCCCTGGATTACTGAAACAATAAAAATAAAAGCTGTCTTCTTACATCCATCTGTAAAAAAATAATCATTATTATAAAATTGTTAGTTGTTACCTGTAAAATAATAAAAAATGTGGTAATTATTGGGAAAATTGGAAATCGTCCGATTTTCACCAAAATTGGTATACACACTATTTTGTGGTCGTAGATTACGAATCTACTTTTTTCTTGGCTTTTCAGAAAAACGGAAAATTATTTCAACATTGAATTTTTCTTTATTTCGGCACTATAAAGTAATAATTTCACTATATTTTCATTATATTATAGTTTATCTAAAAGCCACACTTGATTGGGGATAAAAAAGTGTCCAACATTTTACTGAAAAACACTTTTCTTAACAAAATAGCAAAGAAAATTGAGATGGAAGTTTGACATTTGATATATACTTCTTTCTCTCTCCTATGTAATAAGAGAGACAAATATATTCTAGACCTAATCTAGAAATTTGAAAAATTACAACGTTGCCATATCTTCTATTTTTTCGGGTGATTAGGGATTTTAAATAAATTACCTATTATGAGATCGACAATAATTAAATATACACCTATATCGACAAAATTACGCGGAAGAGTTTTGATTGCATTGGTTTTAACTTCTTTGCGGAGGGGTTAATCTTTGCAATCAAAATTCTTTCGTGCAACTTCGTGGGTATAAATAGTCAGATCTCGTTGGTAAAATAGCAGTTATGGGAAGGACTGCTTCTGGCGACCGCCTTTCGTAATTCCAGAATGAGCGAAAAAAATACGCGAAATTTAGGTTTAGAATTGGCAACGTTGCTTTAAATGCCTGAAACACATAAGCTTACTTCGGGTTTCTCTTATTACCGATTCTGAACCGTCCTAGAACTGTGATACGTATGCGCAGAAGGAAATATGAAGACATTATTTCATTTGCGCATGCGCTGCAGAGTTCTTGGACGGTTCAGAATCGGTAATAACAAGAACCCGAACAAAGCTATAATCTAACATTTTCAGATTGTTTACAAATTTATTTTAGCAAATTTTCCTCTATTATGCATAGAATTGGTTAAAAAAGTAACAGAAAATAGCAAAAACATTATTGATTACTGAATACCTAACAAAATATATGCTAGAAAACCTTAAAAATATGAGAAATTAAGAAAAATTCGATATTGAATTATTTTCCGTTTTTCTGAAAAACGGTAAGAGACCACCAAGAAAAAAGTTCAGATTCGTAATCTACGACTTCAAAATAGGGTGTATACCAATTTTGGTGAAAATCGGACGATTTCCAGTTTTCCCAATAATTACCAAAAATGTCAATTTTTTATTCATTTTTACCTTGCCCCCCCCTAAATTTCATTCTTCCGGCGCCCATGACATGAATATTCTACCGCAGTTTCCGGAATACAGTTCGGACTACCCTGTATATATATTATTAAATAAACCTACTATTAAGGTATACAGGGTGATAATTTGAAAACGAACAGTATTTAATAATACCTCTACCGATGATAGTATGAAAATTTGGCGAAATACGTCAATTTACATATCAAGGGGGACTATTCTTGAGGCATTTGTTGTCGTGTTACTTTCAACCCTTTGACCTCCAGGGCATCTACCCGTAAAATTTTAAATGGCAACCTCAAAATTTCTTTTACCATTTTTGTGTTACTTATAAAATTCTCAAAAAATAATGCAGTTTATGTAAAATTCAAAAAGAAACACAAAAATGGTAAAAGAAATAGGGGTTGCTTTTTAAAATTTTAGGCGTAGGTGCCCTGAGGCAATATTAAAATACTGTTCGTTTTCAAATTATCACCCTATATATCTACTCAACGGGTTTATTTTTTGTCAATAATGATCCGATAACTATCATCACCCTTTCCCGTTCCTTAAAACAACAAAAAATATTAATATTAATTAAAATTCTATGAATAACAATCTATCAAAGAATCAAAACGAAGTTATATTACCATAGAAACACGCCTTTTGATTTTTAGGATTTTCAACCATAGGATGAATATTAAAAAAAATTCAACCATATTTTCATGTTTTTCTTAATTCTCTAAAACGTTATGGAAATTTGGAAAAGTATAAACGGAATTAGCCATTATAGAACAAGCAAAAAGTTTTATGAAGAATGCATATTTTTCTCAAAACGTGGAAAATAAAAAAGTTTTCCCTCTTGTAAAGACAATCCAGAGACAGTGTATGTTAAAAAATATCTATACTTACTTTAGATAATTTAAAAGTAGTTTTTTGATTTGTTTTTTGTTTTTTTTTTTGCTTCCGACGACGGGAAGAGATATACTTCCCGAAACGTTAAACATTTCTTGTCCGTTAAGCCGGTCCCAGACACTACGTGCATTTAGCGAATATTCGGTATTCGAGCTTATTCGCGTAGCGTGTGGGAGGTTACCTTCGACGAAGATTCGTCTTGGTCATTTTCCCGGCGGTTGTCGGTAAACTGGCACGAATCAAAGGAGCTCGTAGTCCGGCGTAGTCAACTTCGGAATTACTCCCAAACGCTACAGCTATTTGTTTACGTGTTTTTTCTTGTTTTAGCGGCGCGCTCCCCTACGCGTTGCTCTACTACGGCAAATATTTGTTATTGGACGTATTTTTACAAATAACGTAGCGTGTGGGAAGGTGGCCGAAGCCGCAGTACATAATTCGAATGTTCGCACATTCGCCAAATGCACGTAGTGTCTGGGACCGGCTTTAGGCAAATTTCTTTATTAGTAAATCACTGCTGACAAGTTGGTCTCCGTTGGATTAACGCCAGCAGTGTTTACAAAAAATAACCCAAGTAGCATTTTCACGACTTGCGACCACATGTTTACTAAACACAACGTTGGATTAGTTACAAAAAATAGTTAGCTCCGTACCTTGGGTATTAAAATAAATGTAAACGTTGTTGTAACGTTGTGCCGACGTTGAACTAGTACTACAACAAAGTAAACGCTTCTGCGACGTCGAATAAACGTTGTCTTGTAACCTTTTTGCTTAAGTGATCTTTAGGTGATTCGGACAACGTAGTTACAATGTTGGGCAATAAAGAGTTTTCCGACGTCACTTTCAGGACCTATTCCAACGTTATGCAAACGTCGTCTGTTTTACTAATTCCAACGTTGTTTAGATTTCCTTATTCTTACGTTGGTAGGACGTCAGGCCAGTACCTTTTTGCAACTGTATTGAACCATAGCCTTAAATCTTAAATTTTCACTTCATTGTTCTGTTCAGTCAGACAGTTCAGTGCTGTTTTTATTTTTATAAAAAAAAACTTAATTAAAATGGGACGGAAGAAAGGCACATATAAAACTAAATTTAAATATACTTCGACATATTACCAATACTTTATCCACTCCCTCATTTATTTAGAATATAGAGGGCGGCACAAGCTAGACTCTAGGATGACTATATTAGGCAATCTTGCGACTAGTATACTACCTGTTAAGGCTGAACTCCGACTTTATTAGTCCAGTATGCGACTACTCGAACTATTCCATCTTAATCTTCAAAACAACAAAGTGAAAGCCGCCATGTTGTTGAATAAGAAAATGTTTCGTTCCTAAAATAGCTATTCCTGCTTTTTGAATACTTGAAATATTTGACCCTAAACAATACGCGGAAACAATTTTTTTTCGACTGCGAATAAATTATTCTCATTTTACTAAAAAAAAATCAAGAATTTTTTAAAACTTCTTTAATTTTAAGTCCTATTTGCGTTTAACTTTTTTGCCTCGGGTAACGAGTTACAGAGTTGGTTAAAGTGTTTCAATAATTATGATCTTCAAACATCCTCTACACTTAAATACTTTTGTTTTGTTTCCCTTTACTGCCATCTGACATATGTCTCTAACTAAATCATAAAAATAATATTTTTACTATAATGATCCCAATTTAGGATAAAACGCGACTTAGACGCCATATTATTATAGTTTTGTATTTCTGTGAATTAGGATTTTAAACAACGTTGCAGTTTGTACTAAACTAGGCTGCTAGCCAACGTCGGTATCCAACGTCGCGTTTCGACCCAAAAATTATTCTCCAAACTAGTGCAGACTAGGGTTGGCACGAGGTTGTGCCGACGTTGCGCCCCGACGTTTGGTCGCGTGACACAACGTTGTCCCGACGTCCAAATGCTGCTTGGGAACTATTTTATTTTGTAGATTTTCTTAAAAGTGCAAGTGGCGAAATACCCATAGGACTTTTTTGAAGAGATCAGTATGTGTTATTTGATAAAAAAGACACATGCATTGTTTCCATTGAAAGCCAATTCTTTTTCGATTTATTTAGAAAATATGATCCGCCTTTGAGAATTTGAAATACATAAATATAAACATTGAAAAAGATGAATATATTTTCACATAACTTTTCAAGCAACGCGTAAATCTACTACCGATATTTCATCTCCGCCCTGGCGGTACAGTTTCTGTTTTCACCTATAAGTCTTACATCCGCCGAAAATTAAATGCCTTAAGCGAAGAATTTGCCGCCGTTTTCTACAGATACGACAAAATACAAATAGCATATTCGGAAAACAATAAACCGCAAAATTCGGGAGACTCAGATGTGGAAAATTAGTAGATCGCATCTACGTCAAAACTGAAGTAATTAATAAACCTCACACCCTCACACCGTCTTAAGTGGGGTCCACACGCAACGACTTTTCGTACGCAAAACGCCGCAGATAAAGATTGTGTCCATTATACAACGACTTGTTCAGACTTTTGTATTCTCTATATATTATATCTATATTCTCTAGGAGATAGACGAAAACTATATTGGTGTCTGGAGCTCAATTTTTATCAAAAACATGATGATGAAAACCGTACATCGATATCTGTTACCGTTTCGGAGTTACGGGGTGTTTTTCAAAAATTTGCATTTTTAAAAAATCGCTGTAATTTTTTTTTACTATATAAAATATTGTATTTTTGTGAAAACATTTCCAAAGCACCTTTTTACGTAGAATTTAATTGTTTAATTATTTTTCTTTAATTAATAATTTAAGAGTTATTAACAGAAAATTTGATTTTTATTTGGGACACACTGTATATTTTTAATTAAGTAAAAAGAACTTAGAATTACCTTTCCAAAAATATAGCACACTTGATATTTTGTTATAATAATCTTTGAAATACAGAATTTTTAAAAGTTCGCCACTTTTAACTAGTAGGCTTTGGACCCCTTATTGATGATCTGTCCCTAATGGAACTCGAAAACACATTTTTCCAGCAAGACAAGGCACCGCCTCAGAACGCTGAAGTTATCAGCAAATTTTTGCGGCCAATTTCGAGAATAATTAATTAGCTAACCAAGATTCTAAGGTTAAGTAAAATAATACAAGTATCTTTTATCATGTTGTGTAACTTTATCTTAAAAAAAAAATTATCTATAATTATATTTGATTGATCTGTGATATAGATGTAATGAAAGGATGAGCCTGTATGAATATTTTTTCTGCATTCCTAGGTTTTGTTCAATAAAGTGCTATTTGTATATTAAGATCCTAGCAAAATCTCATGTCTTGGTTGCTTTATTGTTATTAGATATAGTTTAAATGTGTTAATGTTGGTAAATATAGTTTAAATTGTTATAAAATTCTGCATCTCTCATTGCAAATGTTGTTTTCGTTTTAATTGCAGCTCACAGCTACAATTTTTTTGCATTACAGCCGGCGCGTTTCAAAGCCTACTTGTTCAAAGTGTGCTAATTTTTAAAATCAAGTATGTTATATTTTTGGAAAGGTAATTTTAAATTATTTTAAATGAATTAAAAATGTACAGGGTGTCCCATATAAAAAATCAAATTTTCTGTTGATAATTCTTAAATTATAAATTTAAAAAAATTATACTTAAACCATTAAATTCTACGTAAAAAGATGCTTTGGAAATGTTTTCATAAAAATACAAAATTTTCCACAGCAAAAAGTTACAGCGATTTGTTAAAAATGCACATTTTTGAAAAACACCCGGTAACTCCGAAACGGTAACAGATATCAACGTGCGGTTTTCACCATCATATTTTTAATAAAAATTGAGCTCCAGACACCGATATTAGTTTTTGTCTATCTCCTATAGAAAATAGGGCGTTTCCGGTTAAAAGCGTCCAATTTGACCCACCCTGTACAGACAGATGGTTCAGAACTTGGTTACTAAAAACGCTCAAACTTGCTTAGGGTATATTTATATGTTCATAAGATTCTTAGTTTAAGTTAGGTATACCAACTTATTCCTACTAATATTTTACAGGTTGATGCAGATATCGACCTTCAAACGACACTCCCGATGTCAATTCCATCAATACCATCCGTCACCGTCCATGCAGTACCGATAAGTACTATGGGTACAATAGCCGAAGTCGTGAGATACCCACAGTGTGCAGATTACCTCCACATGCATTCTCACTCACATACGTTTAGGGGACCAGCAGGTCCAGTGCTGGACAGTCACGTGACCCCTAACAGGAACATGAAAGACGCAAGTACTAGCCAGTACTACTACGGATGACCAGAGCTTTCGGGGAACGATACTGTTCCTCGTTCGGTACAAAATCCAAGGGAAGAAAAAAGAAACAGTACCTTCAGTTGCCAAGAACAGCGTACTTATTGTTTTTAAGTGGCGAATGAAATGAATTACAGGGTTGACTTTATTTATTTTGTAAAATAAGATGATGAAAGTAACATGATGTAGTAGTGTAAATAAAATTATAATAAACAATACTTCTAGAATCGCGTGTAAAGATAAATGAGAAAATATGTAGCTGAAAATGGTGCAAAACTTGTATACCTACCCAATAGGAATTCTTTTGTATTTCCATTAAGCGTCTCTATCAAATAAATTTGATAATTATCTTGTTAATTAATTAAACTTTTCATTACTCTGTGTCCGAACAACAGTTTGATGTTGGAAGCATTTAATTTTTGTAAGGCAAACAGGGAATTCGAATGAGAGTACAGTTTTTGCTTGTTGTATTAACAAACTGATGCAAAATGTTAACTCTTTTTTCCAGCTAAAATTAACAAATATGTTGCCTTTCATTAACCCGATGCCAATCTCTGTAACAAAAAAACAATTGTATAAAAAAAATCGTAATCACAATCTTTCAACCTTGAATTTATAGATGCTCCTCGATTAATTATCGATTAACGACATAGAAAATGTTTGATTAATAAAACCTTGAGTTTCAAATTTGTAATACAAACAGCCTTAAAGTCATTGTACTGTATTTGAAATGGTTTAACTTCTGATTTTATTTCATCAGCAAAAAATATACGTGATACTTATAACAGAAAATAATTGTGTAAACTTAGAAATATACAGAGAAATAAAATGTTATTTAAAATATTTCTTGGTGTTTTAATTGTTAATTCAAAGTATAGCTATATAATTTAATTTAAAACCATTTTTAACAGGCTTTATCAAATTCCTAAGACATATCTTAAATAAGAAGAAATAAAAGATAACGATAAGACGTGATTTATTTAATCTTCTCTTCATAAAAAATTAATTAAACAAATACAAAATATCTCCTTCTGGTTAACAATCGTTCAGACAGGGATGTAACAATTAAAATATTTTTTTATACATTAAAATTTATGATTTACAATATACATATAAACATTTTAAAATTAATCTCCCACATCGCTATCTCCATCGCCAATAAGATAAAGGAATTGAAAGGCGATTCCGAGAAGCATAGTCCCTAATAAGTCACCTAAAGCCGTTAAGTAAGGAATGGCAGAATTATCGGGATCAACACCAGCCCGCCACATGCTCAAAGTCAGTACTTGAGCGATATAAAGTAATAAAAATACTTGTAACAGCGCCGCCGATAAGTAAACAGCCATAAAAATTATAGTAAATGAAGTATGGCCAGCTTGCAAGTAACTAATCATATATGAGAAAATTAAATGACCAGGAACAACCATGAGCATGAGCATCTTTGCTGTACCTGTATGGCTGGTTTTTTTCTCATCACAGAACGCGGAACATGGACTAATGCACACTTGCATCGTTTCAGGGAGGTAACCAGGCTCACCTTGACTATGCAACTCAGTTGATATGCGACTAGCTTGAACAGCCACTAAATTACCACCTACCCCATTAATAATTAATTGAAATACTGCAACCCCCTTGAACTGTGACACAGTAAAATCTAAAATAAGTCCACCAGCACTGCTTATTATCATGGCTGATATAACTGGACTCCACCCAGAAAACAATACTTCACGCGTATATTTATTTTCACTAGCTATATAAGCCCATAAAGGAACCAAACCTAAACCTAAAACAATTAATGTTGGGGTTAACCAGGGATGACTATCAATAGTTCTATAAAACAATGAGGCAAAGTATGATAAAACTGCGAGAGTTGTTAGGTCACCCAAACCGGCTGCTATAGGAGTAGCTACATTGTCAGGATTGATATGAAAATGCCGAGAGAAAATTATTACACCCACCATCACCAATCCGAGCACAAAACTAGCCGCAAAGGCTGTGACTATACTACTGGCACTTAAAAGTAGGGCATGTTGAATGTTAACAATTCCTTTTGGAATCCACCCAAACACTACAGCGGCAAGTGAGGCCAAAAACCCAACAACAATTGCTTGACATAATATTAAAGCTATGTTCCCTACAATTAAACTAGTCTTTTGCTTTTTACTATCTAAATGTCCTAAATTAGCGTGAGTAGACAGCCTTGAACACAAAGTCATCTCCAAATTGCCTTTTAAGCCTAGCAATGCAGGTACTAAAATATAAACTTCAGACACATTTTGATACACTGGCCAATGTTGTACTTTATCTAACAGTAGACTTGCTGCAACCATTCCAAATCCAGCAAGGAGGAAAGGTATGAACATTTGTATTGCTGTCGCCCATACTGATTCTTTTTGAAATAAAACCACAGTTTCTTTGGTTGATCCCCTGTTGAGCAGTATTGAAGTATCAGATGGGTATTCACTGCCATCCTCTTCCTACAATAAAGGTAATATTAACGTGACGAACCAACATAACAACCTGTAGAGATTTTACAACTTCATTTTCATTTCCCACCATCATAGAGTTTAAAAATTGACGATCCTTATTGAATTTTCTTTTTTTTAATGTGGAATCCATGGTGTTTATTTAAACTTTTTTGCGGATTTGTCAACATTGCGAACAGAATAAAGGTGGATGCTTCGACGAAAACGAACCGCGACAAACTGACATTCTCGGCTAGTCTTTAAACGTTTAAGATAACAAAAATATGCATAAAATCCTAGAACCAAATACTTATATTTAAACACGAAACTATGGAGCGTAGAGGTAGTACCTCTACACTCCATACACGAAACGTCAAACACAATTTTCAAATTCTGACAATCAGCTGATCTAAATTTCCTTCTATATTTTATTTTATATTCTCTATGGATAGCACTTGCATTTATTTAGTTGTCTTCATTATGCAGCCAGATATACAACGTTATTTTCTGAATTTATTTAAATTTTATATTATTATATTATCGAATACAGTCTAAATTTATTTAAAAAATATATTTTATTACAAATTTTATTTAGTACAAAATCATATTCTATTCTAAATCTAATCATAATATATTCTAAACCTTAGTACTAAATTAATACCATTGATATGAAACTAGAACACTAAACAGAAGTAATATATGTTTTTAAATATTAAATTTGAATTTAATAATATAATTAAACTTATTATAAGATTATTATTATCAATTTGTATAGCCATAAAAATTAAAAATGCTGGCAAAATTTTTTTCTTGGCAAAATGGTGAAGGTGCCTTTAATTTTTTTTAAATTTCAAAAATAAATTAAAAAATTGTTCTTAGCTGCTGACGGATGAAAAAAATGCTACTTCTTTTAAAAATATTATATGTGTTTCCCATATTAAACAAAGCTGAATAGCACTTGAAATGTGTTGGATATAAAATTGTTGAAATTTTTTTTATATAGTATTTAGTTTTTTAATTTTATTTTTTTTAATAATTTTTATTAAAAAATTAGACAAGTAAAGGGTTTAATGCAAATAATATTTATTCTTTTCGTTAGTTGTGGCTGTTTGAAATAACAAAAGGAGAATATTATTTGCACACTGATATGATTGAAGAGTATACCTCCACTTATAATGATTTAAAGCCACCACTTGTCAGCTATTATGTAATAAAACTATGGTCACCTAATTTTCCTAACTGACCCAAATCCGTTTCTAATGATAACTTAAGTCAAATTAACTTCTATTGTTCTATAAATATTTCAAAGCTTTATTTATTATAACAAAATGCAAGTAATTTGAGTGTTCTCCTCTCAAATGTATTAATTATTCTTGTTGTACAAGACATTAGTAAGAAGCTCGTCTAAGATTCGGATAGCCAAAGTTACATAAATAATATCTCAAGGCCTATGGCTCATAGCAAATTCATGGGCCATTTTTACGCATTTAAAGCATTTGAGGGCGTAATAACATAATGGGCCATAATAACTTGTAGGCTATTGCAGGACAATTGCGCACTAACTAGTCTAAAATAAGACATTCAATTGAAAGGTGTAAAAATCTTCGCAAACTGAACAAACTTCTTACAATTCGACATATCTAGATATATTTTTTTGCAAATCAACAGGTGTGTGCTCTTGTGCGTCCTTTTTTACTACGTCAGGTGCTGTGCCCATTTTTAAATGTATAGCCACGAAAGCTCAGCAGCTTTTCTAACATGATTCCTCCACCAAGGATTGAAGATATGCTCAGATGGACACAGGGTAGGACTAGGTTTTTAAGACTCAGAAACTAAACTAAAAACATCTTACATTTAATATTATCTACACAAGATACAGGCATGTGATCTGAATCTTCCCTGAATAGATAATCATTTAAATTTTAACCGCCCTAAGGTTGAAACTGAGTTTTTTTTTAAATCATTAACCCCTTAGACGTGGATTAATTTGTTTTAATAATAATATATGTAAATATTTTCGTAATTGTTTGTGTATCATTTTAATTGTTTTTGCAGTGTTGATAAAATATTTTAAATCGCGAGAGTTGTTATTTTTTTATTACATCTATTGGTATAAATGAATAGCAAAAATTTTACGCACCAAAGTTGTCTGTAAATGTCTATAAGAAAGTCTAAACTAAGGTATGTAATTACAAACTGTGAAAATAAAAAAATAATTTTTATAAAGTGGGCAGAGAAAAATTTCGGTGCCAAAACTCGCTCCAAAGGAAATAGAACATTTCCTAAAATGATCTTATAATACTAATTTAGAACTGCCAAAACCTTGAATTTTTCTGAAAGAAGGCAGGACATGACTATAGAAACACCACAAAAAATAATCGTTCAAATTCGTAGTAATCATCAATTAGGATGATTTTCGTAATTTAAACATCTCAACTGAAAATTGTTCCTTTGCATTAACAGTTTTTTC
The DNA here is from genome assembly GCF_002938485.1 of Sitophilus oryzae. NCBI lineage: Eukaryota > Metazoa > Arthropoda > Insecta > Coleoptera > Curculionidae > Sitophilus > Sitophilus oryzae. The sequence goes on from NW_022146105.1 coordinate 5,302,776, forward strand.
CTCATTATAAAGCCGTATATCAAAGAAAATTATTAAACAGCGCTTCTACACGTATTATAACGTCTATACAGTAATATCATATAATTTGTAATTGTTTAATAAAAAAAATTCCGTTCTGCTGAAGGGTCTCTAAAGCACATGTCTGTAAAAATTGATCGATTCAGGGCGATGAAAAGTCTAGACAGTTTTTAGTATAATAAATGATGTAGTTCAGCAAACAACGTTTGAAAGCCTTTATGGCTAAATAGCCCTATTTTTTATTTAGTGCACTTAACAGGCACAAGATCCAAATTTAAACATTTTTTTTAAAGGTATGTTTATATAATTCTATTTATGCGTTTACAATATTTATCTGAAATGTTTTGTACCATTGTACCTGTACCTTACTTTATAATACCCTTCAAACATATTTCTGTTATCTTTGTGAATATGATTTTGTTATATTTTGTTTTATATTACTAACAAAGTCTTAGATGATTAAGTGATCATTAAATTTAAGTTATTGCCTAAGTTGAAATATTTTACTGTGCTATACCTATCGAAACAAACACAGTTTCATCGATGTTAATTTTAAATAAACATATAATAATATTGTAAATATTGCCTTATTCAGTCTTTCGAGTTTGTTATTTTATATTTCAACAAAATTGTAAACGTTTAGATTAAGTGTAGCAGGTATAAATATATAATAAAAAAATTTAACATTGAAATGTAGTAGAAAATAAAATTTAATTTCTTGCTGACAGTTTGCTGTTGTATTTTTTAGCAAGGAAAGCAATGGAGAAAAAATGGAGGGTTCCAATCACCTACAGGCACCAGAAAAAGACGCGGAACTTAACGCCACCCACACTGCAATAGAAATGTTAAATGCCATCACAACTGTGGTATCAGAAGACAATAACGAAAATGACAATGGCAAGCTTCCTGATATTGTGGCACAAGCAAAAGTATGCAACGACGATGAAATCAAGGAAACTTACTTTTCTATCACTATTCAAGTCTTTATACCATTCCTGATTGCAGGATTTGGTATGGTAATGGCTGGCTTGGTTTTAGACAAAATCCAAGTAAGTATTCGTATACAGGGTGGTCCGAATTGTATTCCGGAAACTTCGGTAGCATATTCTGCAGATTAAATTAAGTAAAAAAGTTCGTATAAATGTATGTCCTAAAATGCTTAGTTTCGGAGATACAGGGTGTAGAAATTTCATTAACGTGTAATATTGGGTCCCAAGTAGCATTTTCACGACTTGCGACCACATGTTTACTAAACACAACGTTGGATTAGTTACAAAAAATAGTTAGCTCCCTACCTTAGATATTAAAATAAATTTAAACGTTTTTATAACGTTGTGCCGACGTTGGACTAGTACTACAGCAAAGTAGAAGCTTCTGCGACGTCGAATAAACGTTGTCTTGTAACCATTTTTGCTTAAGTGATCTTTAGGTGATTCGGACAACGTAGTTACAACGTTGGACAATATAGAGTTTTCCGACGTCAGTTTCAGGACCTATTCCAACGTTATGCAAACGTCGTCTGTTTTACTAATTCCAACGTTGTTTAGATTTCCTTATTCTTACGTTGGTAGGACGTCGAGTCACTACCTTTTTGCAAATGTTTTTGTTTTTATAAAAAAACCTTAATTAAAATGGGACATAAGAAAGGTACATATAAAACTAAATTTAAATATACATCGACATATATTACCGATAGTTTATCCACTCCCTCGTTTATTTAGATTATAGAGGGCGGCACAAGCTAGACTCTAGGATGACTAAATTAGGCAATCTTGCGACTAGTATACTACCTGTTAAGGCCGAACTGCGACTTTATTAGTCCAGTATGCGACTACTCGAACTACTCCATCTTAATCTCCAAAACAACAAAGTGAAAGCCGCCATGTTGTTAAATAAGAAAATGTTTCGTTCCTAAAATATCAATTCCTGCTTTTTGAATACGTTTACTTGAAATATTTGACCCTAAAAACACGCGGAAACAATTTTTCGACTGCGAATAAATTATTCTCATTTTACTAAAAAAAAATTCAAGAAAAATTTTAAAACTTCTTTAATTTTAAGGCCCATTGGTATTTTTCAAAAGTAGGAACAATACATTTATCAATAAAGTTGTTTGCGTTTAACTTTTTGCCTTGGGTAACGAGTTACAGAGTCGGTTAAAGTGTTTCAATAATTATGATCTTCAAACATCCTCCACACTTAAATACTTTTGTTTTGTTTTCCTTCACTGCCATCTGACATATGTCTCTAACTAAATCATAAAAATAATATTTTTACTATAATGATCCCAATTTAGGATAAAACGCGACTTAGACGCCATATTATTATAGTTTTGTATTTCTGTGAATTAGGATTTTAAACAAAGTTGCAGTTTGTACTAAATTAGGCTGCTAGCCAACGTCGGTATCCAACGTCGTTTCGACCTAAAAATTATTCTCCAAACTAGTGCAGACTAGGGTTGGCACGAGGTTGTGCCGACGTCGCGCCCCGACGTTTGGTCGCGTGACACAACGTTGTCCCGACGTCCAAATGCTGCTTGGGATAACGTCAATATTGGGATGAAAATTGGTGTCTGGGAGTTTTTGGACATGAGAAATTTGATTTTCATGTCAATATGACTCCTACTTGTAGAGGGCGCCACCTACATATGCTTTAACCCTTGATTATGTTATAAACAAGGGCTTTAACTGGTTTGAAGAGTAATAACTTTTCATCCATACCTGTATAAAACTACGGAGTAGAAAAATATACATTTACAACTTTTTTTTACATAAAAAAGGTCTCTTGGTAAAAATCGCTACGAGTAATGGTTCTCGAGGTATTTGAAATTGAAATTATCAATACCTGTCATCATTGACAAATTAAACATGTTGACCAAATAGTTATTAGACTGAATTCTTAAATTTGAAATCTTTTTGTGCCAAAAGTTCAACAGAAACTGTTTAGTCATCATTTTTTCACAGAAAAAATTATGATTAATTTAAAAAAATAAAAATTTATTATTTCAGTCAAATAACTCTACACTCGTGTACTTATTTTTTGTCAATAATGACGTGTATTGACTACTTCCATTTTAAATATCTTGAGAACGGTTGCCTGTAGCTATTTTTACCAAGAGACATTTTTTACGTAAAAAGTCATGGAAATGGATATTTTTTTAGTCAGTAGTTTTATACAGGTACCGTCGAAAAGTTATTACTCTTCAAAACAGTCAAAACGCATGTAGGTGGCGCCCCCTACAAATAGGAGTCATTTTGACATCAAAATCAAATTTCTCGTATCATAAAACTCCCAGATACCAATTTTCATACAGATATTGACGTTATTTCAGAAATTATTTAGAAAAAATCGAAATAAAAATGAAGCTTCTACACCCTGTATCTCCGAAAGTAAGCATTTTAGGACATACATTTATATGAACTATTTTACTTATTTTTATCTGCAGAATATGCTGCCGCAGTTTCCGGAATACAGTTCGGACCACCCTGTATATATATATATTATTAAATAAACCTACTATTAAGGTATACAGGGTGACAATTTGAAAACGAACAGTATTTAATATTGCCTCTACCGATGATAGTATGAAACACGTCAATTTATATATCAAGGGCGACAATTTTTGAGGCATTTGTTGTCGTATTACTTTCAACCCCTTGACCCCCAGGGCACCTACCCCTAAAATTTTAAATAGCAACCCCTATTTCTTTTACCATTTTTGTGTTTCTTATAGAATTCTACATAAACTGCATTATTTTTTTGAGAATTTTATAAGGAACACAAAAATGGTAAAAGAAATAGGGGTTGCCATTTAAAATTTTAGGGATAGGTGCCCTGAGGGTCAAAAGGTTGAAAGTAACACGACAACAAATGCCTCAAAAATTGTCCCCCTTGATATGTAAATTGAGGTAATTCGCCAAATTTTCATACTATCATCGGTAGAGGTAATACTAAGTACTGTTCGTTTTCAAGTTGTCACCCCAGATGCAAAAAAAACGCAACGGAGAAATTTTTGGTCAAATTTTTAAGGCTGTACTTAAACTACCGTTAAACGGCAGCTTACTAAAATGCCGTTAATAGATATGACGTCGTTGATGTGACGCACTTGACGGGCTTTATGAAATATAGGAATTTTATAAGAACTAACGTTATCCACCCCACCAAATAACCAACTTAACCAACGCAACTAACCTCGACACTGATAAAAATATATAAAAAACAAATATAAATTAGTAAAAACCAACCAACCCCACCAAATAACCAACTAACCAATGAATTAACACCCTCCAAATAACCACGCTAACCAACCCGCCAAATAACTAAACCAATCCAACCAAAAAGTGTGAAACCAATGCAATAAGATCACGCTATAAGCAAAAAAAATATAAAAAATCTTGGTCGGCGTGAGAATTGAACCACGGACCATGCGCTCACGAAGCGATAGCCTCAGCCAAGGAGCCACAGGTGCTCTTGCAAAATGCTTATAGGTAGGCATTACTTTCCGCCGACATGAACGACGTCACAATATCTATTAACGGCATTTTAGTAGGCTACCGTTTAACGGCTGTTTAAGTACATCGAATTTTTAAAGTGTTATATTTTTGTTATTTGTAAAAAACTGAGTTTACGAATTAAAGTTGATATAATTATATACAGCTTGCTAAAAAATTCATGAAAATAGGGCTAAAAATATCAAAAATATAACACTTTAAGAAATTTGACCAAAAATGTCTCCGTTGCGTTTTCTTTGCATCTGAGTGTATTTTACTTATGATAACGTGTCTTTTAGCATTGGCCAGTTTTTGAAGAAATAACAGAATTAGTGATTCTTATACCAGCTCTCCTAGGATTAAAAGGCAATATAGAAATGACCCTATCGTCCAGGTTGTCTACGCAAGCCAATCTAGGCCATATGGACACAACCAAACAAAAAATCAGTATTATCGTTGGCAATTTGACTCTTATTCAGTGTCAGGCCATCGTTGTAGGCTTCCTTGGAGCTTTGGTTGCGATTGTGATGGGTGGCATTAAAAGCAACGAAGTAGAACTAGACCATGCTTATATTCTATGCGCCAGCAGTTTAGTGACAGTGTCAATTGCCAGTTTTATCCTAGGACTCATTACAGCAGGCGTAATAATATGTTCCAGATATTGCCATATCAATCCAGATAATGTTGCCACGCCTATTGCAGCTAGTCTGGGCGACTTGACTTCATTGACCTTACTTTCCTTGGCATCCACGTTTTTATACGAATCAATTGGTAAGTAATACTCAGTTATTTAACTAATATGTCCTATATTATGGATTCTTTTAAGGTGAGCAAGACTGGCTAGCACCCCTAATAATTGCTATGTATATCATGCTCATCCCGCTATGGGTTTGGATAGCCAAACGAAATCCTTTGACAAGAGAAGTTCTTTTTCACGGTTGGACTCCCGTAGTGGGAGCAATGTTCATCAGCTCGATGGGAGGGTTGATTCTGGACTTCATGGTTTCCAGATTTGAAGGGATAGCCGTATTTTCACCGGTAATAAACGGTGTGGGAGGTAATTTAGTAGCCGTGCAAGCCAGCAGAATATCAACAGCCCTTCACAAAGAAGCCGAATTAGGCGAATTAAATTCGGAAAACGACGATGAAGATGACAGGAAAATTTTCATTTCCCCCATGACGGGCTTTTGTGGAAAGGACGGTCACGCTCGCACCACTAGGATTTTGATGGCGATGGTCATTCCTGGACACCTCATATTCATCTACACAATTGACTATTTAAAGGACGGAGATACCTCGCTCAGTTCCTTGTTTGTCGTCGTGTATCTGTTGGCAGCCATCATACAAGTAGCTACGTTACTCTATGTGGCTTACATTCTAATTCACTGGATGTGGAAAAAGAAGATAGATCCAGACAACTCAGCTATACCGTATCTGACTTCCGTCGGGGATTTACTTGGAATTACCTTATTAGCAATTGCCTTCCAGTTCTTGTACCTCGTGTCTGATCACGACGTACAGTCTGATTAATATAGTTTATTTCTTCTTTTTGTGATATAGAATTTGCAGAATTGTATGTTTTATACATAGACACACTAAGCCTATCATGTTGAGAATGCATTAATAATTTATTTTTAATAGAAAAAAGTTATCTATGAAAATAGTCAAGTGTTTTATTTTTGGGTGGAGCTAAAGACAAAAGAGAGCATTTCTGGAGAGGTGAGGTGTAGTTAATTGTTTTTTAAGGCAATCAGGGTTAAACCAACTTTCGAGGCACTATAAATCGAAGAATTTAAACCGCCGGTCGGTTACTTCATTGGGCGGGCACCTACCAATCCAGTTCTTGTGTTGTTCTCTTTGCTGTACCATCAAACTCTATTTCATTCAAGATTATTTCACGTAATTTAAATATGAAAGGCTTCATCCTGGTAAGTTATCAGTATATTTATAAATAACTGTTTTTTAATCTCACATTTTATTATTAAAATAATCAATGTATGAAATAATTGCTAAAAAAATTGTTTAAAAGTGTTTAAATCTGAAATAATTCGACATCAATAAAGTGAATAAAATTTTACACAGTTTCTATAATTTTTCAGATTTTTTTTGGTCTTTTTTAATATTTGTTTCTAGCCATTCTGATGTCTCTTCCGGACCCTCTGTCTTTAAACTATTAACATTACATGTTTCAGTAAAAATATATAAAATTAAATAATCTCCGTAATTTTCAGCTTTTTCTCATCAATTTATAATATTTTAAAGTGTTATAATCACATTCAACATTCATACATTAACAGATATAAAACATAATTTAATTCATATATTTTTACAAACGCGCGGTTTACTGAATTTTTTTTTAATTATAAAATAATTCACTGTTCATGACTTATTGGGTTTAGCCCAAAGTCCTGCAGTAAGTACTACATTAACGTAACGCTCAATAAAATAATGCATCAAGAAACAAGATGAACTAATAACAAAAGTCGATGACCGCGAAATTTTTGGTAAAGCACCTTGGCATATGAAAATGTCAAGCTACCAGAATTTCATGTCTTATTTTCTGATCACTTACATTAACAAAACTAGAGCATACGCCTTGGTACTTCTTTAATAAACTTTTACGAGCATCGTGGGTGTAATGGATTTCTTTTTACAATAGAGACGAAATATGCATTTTAATGTTTTTAAAAATAATTCAGCATTTTTTATATAATCGCTTTTTTTTAGGTAGTATGCGTTTACTGGGTCCATCAAGTAGGCGCACAACACCCCATTCAAGAGTTTTACACTTCTTTGCCTCAAACATATATCCCTCAAAGTTATTCATTTCCTACAACTTTTCCTAATGTTATACCGTACAATTTTTATCAGCCCCCATTGTTGGCTTACGATATTCCACAACAAATTAGTAGTCTTCAAAATATAGTCAAATTAAATGGAAATGAAGCTGATCATTCGAATCTAAGTGATTCTGTACCTCATTTTACTAGAAATGAAGTAAATTTAAACTTAGTTGAGAAGACTTTTCAGTTACCAAAATCTTTATCAATTCCCACTGATACATATAGAGGCTATGGGTATCATACGAAATTTGATGATGGTGCTAGTTCTGCTGTAGTATTTTTCAGCGGTATTTAAAATAACAAAAATGTAAAATTAATTAAAAATTAATTGTTAAATATATTTCAGGTCCTCCATTACTTCAAGAAAGCCCCCAGAATTCTAAAGAATATATAACTGTAGCTTCAGATAGCATAAGTTCAGAAGTTCCTCAAATAGAACAAAGACTGAACGGCATTTTAAATGATCCAACAGAAAATAACCACAAAAAACAAGGAGATATTTATTCTTCTTTAGCTCCACTAATAAAATCACTCATAGAAAATCCTCAGCCATTATCTAACGTAAGTTTTTAATATAAGAAAGTTATTTAGATAGATATTCACTCATGTGGTTATGTGTTTTGTATTTTTAGGTATTTCGTTTTTACGCAGAACCTCGAATAACTGATACTAAACAATCAAGAAGTCTAAATTTAGAAACCACCACGACAAAAAACAATACAATTATGATAAAGGCAGGAACTACGGAATCTACAACTATTCAGTCGAATATTGAATTAGAAAACTCAACTACTGTAGCTTCTTCATTATCAACATCCACTTCTGACTCAGTCCAAACGACAACATTTGGAAATACAACTGTAAAGAAATAACAGGAACTAAATCTAACTAACATTTTATAAAATTTGTTTATTAAAATCTATAAAATTCAACATCGTTTTCTTATTAATCACTTAAAAATATAAATTGTAAAACAAACATCAAAATGTAAAATGCTACTACCCTATTTTAGTCTGTAATTTTATACGGTATGGTTTTTTATTAGTTTTTTTTTTGTTTAAATTAATATAAAATAAAATTCAACCAGTTTTAGCTACTCTATATCTCTGAGCTTTAGTTTAAGAAAAAACATATCCTATGGAACAGCCTATACCTATAAAAATAAAAATTTATTGTGGTGGATATGCAACTAAACATACTCATTATTTATTTTTGAATACAAAACAGCAAAATCATTGAGCAAAATCAAAATACATTTTTAACCTTTAAAATCTTTAAATTATGCTTTATTGATATGTAATTCTAAATTACTAAAATTAATTAAATAAAATATATAATTCTAAACGCTGTTTAGAATTATAATTTAGAAGTTTATTAAAACTATGGCAGAATTTAACCAGCACGATGAAACAATTAATTTTGTAGGTAGGCTAACAGATAGAGATCAAATCTTCTCTCAAAGGAGTCTTGCAACCAATCTTGCAACAATTAAATCTGAAAATATTTGTGACACTTCGGTAAGTCTTCCATTATATATTTTTCTTGTGTTTGTAAGATAATATTACTTTAATATATATTATTTACTTTAGGTAACTGAAGCTCTAGATATTTTCTCTTATGTTTATGTAGGCAGGATTTTCTTTAGCATCAATAATGTGTTAAGAATAATGAAAGATATGGAAGTCGAAAGAACTAGCTTTCTGGAAATTCAGACATCATATTGATGGTTTTTGTGTCTGTAAATCATATTATAAGTGTGACTTGTGATCATATGTGATGCCTTCTCGTTGGGGGTGAACAGTTCAAAATCTAAAGCCAGAAAGCAAAATGAAAGATTCACATATAAAGCAATCAGATTGCTTCAGGTAAAGTTTTTTATTATTAATTTTGGTGTTACTTATTATTGTTTCTTTATTTTCAGACTTGTCCTGTGCTATATACTTCGGATTGTAGCGTTCACATTAAATGTACCTGATAAATATTGAACAAATTGCTTCATTATCTGCCTAAGAACAAACTAGAGAAGTAAGGACAATTACCTAAGTTTACTTTGTATTAATTTCAAAATGAATTATTTCAGAATATACCACACAGGCCATCATTTGAGGAACTGAAACCATTAAAGAACAATGGCATATAGTTGGTATTGATTTAGTTATAGGTATACTTAAATAAAAAGTTTATTTTTGCTTTTTAGAAGTTTTTATTTCAATTCCATTTTCTACATTTATAGATTAATCTTTTAAGTTTTACATATGTAACTTATATAATTCGTACCTAAGCACGCCTTCTTAATGTTAAGACGTAGAGCAACCATCAATATAAAACAACTGATTATCCAATTCACAACTTTGGGTATTTACGATGGTGGAATAGGAAATCACCTTTCTAACTATGGGCTCCGAAGAAAAATTGTTAAACATAAAAGTTAGAATGTTCTGAAAACATGAAGAATTGATATGGGCATTCTTAAATATGCAAAGGGCTAAATCACAGTTACAAAGGTTATTTCTGAAATCTTCTGTATATTAATATTGCACTATGCAATATATATTGCAATATGAACGCATATTATGTATTACTAGAGTTCTTATTAGTTCTGACTCATTAAATAAAAATTGTAAGGAAATAAAATAATTATACCTTAAAAATTAATCGGCCTGGCAAAATAAAACTACTATTCTTTTTATGCTAGATGAGGTAATCTATAGATAATTAATTTTTAAATTACTAGTTGAAGCATTTTGAAGTAACCACTATTTAAAATACGGCCACTAATTGGTAAATACATACATATAATCAAACTGACTAAACTTGAACTAATGATTATAAAATTAGCACCATCATATTTTGGTAGCTATATCTTGCTTTCTGTTTATCTAAAATATAAATAAATATACAAAATACATAAAATACTAATAAACTAACTCTAACTAACTTAACAGTGTGTTCTAGTTTGTTAAAAAATCTATTAGAGCTATCATAAGTCTTAGGTACATATATGTATAGAGTAAATATTTCATATAAAATTTACAAAATCATTCATAAAAAACCAACAGAGTTTTAAAAACAGTAAAATATTTTTAGAAAGATATATGCAAATATTTTCAAAGTTTATAGGTAGGTAGCTGGCTTACCTTCTTGAAACTCTAATTACACAGTTCAATTAATACTTTATATCACCGTGTGGAAGATGTAGCTGACCTATTTTACTGTGTGTATTAGAAAAATACCCTTTAAAGTAAGTCCATTATAGTACTAAGACAACCTACAATAATAATTATTAAATGTCTCGATTTTCGACGATGATATATATTATCTAAAAAAAATATTTTTTTTTATAAATAAATTATATATATGTAAATTCCTATTAAATTAAATTAATTACAAAGTTAATCAGGTATTATTGTCGAAAAAAATAATCCGTTAATCTGTAACCCTTTCGCGTATGTCTGGTTGCCGATCCATCTAGGGTATCTGTCAATCTAATTAAGAGCCAATCAAATGTCTTAAAAGACTACCCTTCAAATAATTAACCGTTTTTCATTTGTTTATCGGCACCATATTTTTTTTTGATAGCGTCTACTGAAAAATTAAGTTTTTTATCGTAGAAAATCCGTTTAGAGCCTTCTAAAGTATTTAAATTAGTGAATCCGATGTCGTTCCACGTTTGTGCGTACGTAACGCACCGCAACTTTTTCGGAATTCAAATTTGCCTCTAATCCTTTTCGGGTAAAGGTTGTAGGACAAGGGTTTTCGAGTTCTATCGGGGGTTTTCACTGGTTTAGAGTAGATGAGAGAGTAGAAATGGAAGTAAAGTCCGAGTCGGGAGCGCCTCCAAGCGCTTTTCGTCTCGCAGTTGCTCTTGGGGGGCTCGATTTTGGGGTCTGCTTGAATCTGGTTAAGGCCTACAGTTTCGCGACATAAAATGGCGGTTGTGACGGTCTCGGGAGTGAACTTTATTAATTTGATAGAAAAATAATGAGAGGCAACTGCTATCTTTTCCGTTAAAATAAGTCGTCCACTATGGTAAGTTGCCACAAATATTCCTTCATACATTTTCATTCATTATTTTTAATTAATTTGATACACTAATTATATTTCCTCTTTTATATTTCAGAATACTAATGGCTGCATATTGGCTACTATTAAGTATCTCAGAAGATGACGAAGATCTCCCCGCTACGCGCTTGCTGGCTGTTGGTAAGTGTATATTGTACGAATTTATATTATCTATTATTTTTACATGAATTATCGAAATACTTCCATATTGACTAGTTTATATTATGGAGCTTGACAGAATCAATCACATTTATGAAGAATAAAAATTTCTGAGAAACTTGAACTTTTTTTACAGTGTGTCCAAGAATACTGGACACTTAAAATTTAATCTTAATAAAAGTTTTTGATATTGAAGTATTTCATTGGTATAAAAGTATGAAATTCGCCCTAGAGTAATCTAATTTTATTTTAAAAGCTGGTAAAAATATTTGCATATATTAGTTGAAGAACAATTTATATTACAAATAATACTTAAACAAACTGTTTAATACTATAGGTAAATATGAAAGGAAAAACTTAATATAAAAGTTTCGTAAACAACAACGATATGTTAAATAAAACTAATACTTTGGTTCCTTCAGCTTTATTTCTTCTAAGATCAGGAAGTACGAGGGACAACAAAAAAGTTATGTTGTACTTGGATGATGCAAAAAGAACTTTTTTTTTGACCATCGTATTTTAGAATGTTTTTTGTTTGTTTTCATTTCATATCTCACTTGCCTTATCTAAATGGCCTAACGATTGGTCGCATAAGTTTTTTTTATGTTTGTCATCACATTTAGAAGATATAATCACAGGGTATGAAATGACCCAAATAGTTTTTTGAAACAATCATGTAAAAAAGCTATTTTAAACGTAATCTATATCATATATAAACGGTATCATATCACTTTAGCTTTGGTTGATTTTTTTAAAAACTTTTTATGAAGAAAAATGAAGTTGCTCTTATATTTTTTTATTCTTGTTTTATTTGACTAACATAAATAGTAGCCCTAAAATTATTAGTTTCTTAAATTAAAACAACTAGATGTGATATATTTTTGTTCACATTTAGTGACAGTTCCACAAACATTTATACAGTCGTTATATATAATTGTGCTGTTTGGGTAAGCGTGCATAATACAATTTTTTTTCTTCTTAAGTATCAACTTACACAGCTAAATTTTTGGCGCAACCATACCATTCTGTACAGACCTTAAATTATTTATTGAAAACGGGAAGGTGTCCTTCATATTCTTTTCTGATAATTTTTACGTTGATAATAACTAAGCTAATTGACAGAGTTGCCATTTTTTTCGGGTTCTGCCCTTCCACGTTTCCTTTGTCGCTATTTTACCAGCCAATTTTTAAAATAATAATTAATTGTTCTAATTTGTTTTCGGTATTAATTTCTATCTGGTATCAAAACTTTTCTCGTGATCAACTAAATACTTCATATAAAATTGCTAAATATCACGTTAGATAATAATATTTCTTTTATCACTGCCTCTCCATTTTCAAAGCTCTCTATCTACGAAGACACACTTACAAAAACTAAATTTCTGATAGCTTTGAGTACTTGCATCCGATTTATGAGTCTATGTACAGTTTCTTCTTTTAGATTATCTGTACAATATTATCCTTCGGGCAAGAGAGGTTGAGTGTTTTATTTGTTACACAACCCGCTGTAACCCCAGGGCATGTATATAATAATATATTTTTTGTTTTATTTATATATAATATGTATATATGTATAATATATATTTATTTACCCTATCTACTTGACATTTATGCTACTAGTGTTTTGTACATCTCAGAAATTAAACTTAAATTCTCACTTTAGTCGTTTACAAATATAAACTCTTATACTAAACTATCAAATATGATGTCCCAGCGAAGGTTTGGGAACGTTTGTCAAATTTGACCCATTAAACATAGAACATATAAACTGGAAATTTGAGGCCTAAAGGTATTCAAACACAGAAGATGACACATATCAATTAATGATTCCCTGGTCTTTTTGATGAATTGCCTGTATGTTTATATTCATACTAGAAGACTTGGTGTCAACCACTCGTTGTCTTCCGTCAGCTGTCAAAAAGACCCGAAATTACCACACTTATTTACAATTAACTAAGCGCCATTTTGGTGTACAGAGAAAATTTCAGCTTGGTTGCAAAAGCAATTGTGGTTTTATTGTTTGGAACTTTTATAACATTAGTACACATGTATTAAACGTGTTGCACACTTGAGCTCAAATCTGCCTTGTAACGATATATGTACATTTTTCATTTTGTTTTAATTCATTCATTGGACAAGCGGTTAATAAAAAGGGCTCGATGATATTCGTTGCAGATTTCAGCACAATTTCGTCTACACAAACATCCAGCCTATCACACAGACTTTTACCTAATTTCAGCTATTTATAAAATAAATCTCCTGCATTGCTTGGTAAGAAAAATAAAATGAACAGACGTTGCTTAAACGTTTTTAACTATTCTGATTGTAGTACGGCAGCTAAATATTATAAACATTTTACAAAAATATATGCTTAAAATTTTTAGATTGTATGTGTGTTGTAAAGAGGGCTTTTTATGTATAAATTCAAACCTTTAGTCCTCATTTTTCCTGTTCGAGAAATCGATAGTGTATAATAGAGAGACACCAACTTTTTTGGCACATATTACAAGTCGATAATAAACTTGAAGAAATATATTTTTTTCAATCTCTCGGCTCATTTAGTATTGTATGTTTCATTGGGCCTGAAATACAAAAAATCAGATTTAAGCAACTTGCCAAAAGAATTCAAAAATTTGATACACAAGCATTCTACAGGAGTTGAAAAAATTATCATGCTCGAGTCAACTTTAAGTAACGTCACTTTTAAATTAATTATTATTTAGTAGATATCTTTATAATTTTATTTTAATATCATTCATACTATGCTTTAAGCGAGGACATGCTGTAGCTGAAGAATTAAAGAGGAAAACACAGTTCTTACCTTAACACTTAATAATTAGTCTGGTTGTCAAAAATTCGAAAAATACTATTTTCCTTCTGAAGCTTTTAATAGAAGTAGGGTCGAGCGGTGTAACCATATTTAGGTAAAAAATGAGATTTAAATAAAACTACTGAAAGCTTATATTCAGTCAGTTTGTTTGTTAGGAACATTTAACAATAATTGTTGACATATTATCATCCCCATAATTTGTTTAATCTTTGTGTGAGGCTTTAATTTAAGTCCTGTTGGCATGCGAAGCTATTTTTTTTGGAGGGGTAAATAATGAGACAATGTAGGGGTAAATATGAGACAACTTAATAACATGTCTATTTTTAAATTTGATTCACGACTCAAGAATAATTAAAAAAATGTAAAGAAACCAAACAAAAGTATATAGAAAAATATCTTAAAAAGGCTTATTAAGTACATATTTTTCTTCTTTTTTAATAAGTTTAGATTTTTTTATTTGAGTTCTACTAATAAAAAAGTTACATTTCTATGTCTAATTTCTATCCTTCTACCCTCATATTTACTTCAGCATTTAATATAAACGATAGCAGATCCTTTAAACGTGCCTGTTGCGACTATGTCATTTTTAGACTTGTTATGGGTTAAATACGAAACACACTTTTCCGCATACTGACTTTTTAGGGGTATTTTTACTTCTGAAACAGTTTAATTAGCACCAAATACCTTTTTATAGAAGAAATAATAAAATTTTGTATTTAAATGGTTGGAACGTTGGAACTAACATTTTTTTTAAATGTCTCATTTTTACACCACTTGCCTGTATCTATTGTTTTCAATTTTGACAACCATACTCAATTAACAAAATTAAAAATCTCTCTGTATATACAACTACTTAGCTTGAAAATATAGAGTTCCCATGTCAAACTATAATTTGTCTTACTTGATATTGTTGAATCGGAAAAACTATGCCAGGCTGTTGCAGTGTTGTGGCTGGGGCAGCCATTTGTTGTGGAGTTGTGGGTATCTGGGATGGAGCCGGAATGCTTTGCCATGATGTGGCGGCTGTGGGGACCTGAATACCCATGCTGCACACAAATAATCATTTGTCAGTAATTATTTTTGAACTTTAAAAAAATAATTTAAATTTTGCATCCACACTTCATTTTTTTTTGTAATCTCTAGGATTTCCTAACTATAGCTTAGGTATTAAACTATTAGATGATATATTAGATAAGTAGATCTCTAGCTAATCCATTTACTGTCACCATTTTAAATCAACTAGCAGAAGCTTTTGATCTGAAATGTGTAAGCTAGTTTGTCGTATTGTTTTTAGCCGAAGCAAATATTTTTGATATATTTTATTTTTCCTGGACGACGAGTAATGTATTCATAAAAAGGAGTAAGGTCAGCTTTATTAGGGTTTATCAAAACGTTTGGCTTGTCCCCAATAGGGCTCTACTTTCCCTTCCTTTTAACCCTATTTCCATTGATGCCATTTTTATTAAAAGGGTGTTAAATTAATGCAAATTTTCATCAGTCTAAGTTTCCTATGAACTGGATTTTACCAGTGTAAAATATACACTTAGATGCAAAAAAAACGCAACCGTAATTTTTAACCCTATTTTCATGACTTTTTTTTAGCAAACTGTATATAAATCTATTAATTTTAATACGTAAAATAAGTTTTTTACAAACTTTAATATTTGGCTTATTATACAAATTTAATCGAAGTGTTGTTTTTCATCTTATCTTTAAAACATCCTGTGAAATAATTTCGTGAGAAAATGTTTCTAAAACATTATATTATACTGTTTGCTAAAAAGATCATGAAAATTGTGCTAAAAAAATAAGTACAGATCTTTTAACTGGTAGTATATTTCGACCCCAGAGACACGCCTATGAGTTTTTTTGCGCGAAAAAATAAATAAATTTGGAATTTTTTGAAAAAAAAATTGGAACCTTTTTTTAGTTTTTAGTTACAAAACATGATTTCTTGATAATATGGCAACATAAGTAGTAGATTAAATTTACAAGAAAGAAAACCCTGAAAAGTTCTCAAAATTTAACCAAAAAATCTTTTTTTTTGGAAATTTTCAAAGTAAAATAACTCGGTTATTTTGGACTTACTTGAAAAAAATTAAAGAGAAAATATGTTTGTTTTATCGAGATCTACCACTTCTTAAAATATCTGTACTTATTTCTGGGACACCCTGTATATTACTTTAAATTTGAAAAAAATTGCAGTTGCTTTTTTTGTATCTGAGTGTAGTAACTTACCCCATAGTGTAAGATGGTGATTGGTAACCTCCTATAGGTCCATAAGCGTATCCTTGCATTCCTCCAATGAATTGTCCAGCTTGCATTTGGGAGGTGCTTGCTGTGGGATAGCTCTGAGGGTACCAATAACCCAGCTGTTGTCCATAGGTTCCATAGGGGAAGCTGGTACTTGATATAGTCTAAAAAGTCGAAGGATTTGTTATTATTTCTGAAAAGAGATGTCTTTGCAAGTTGAATTTACTTGTCCAGTAACTGGAGCGTTATTTGGGTCACCCGATTCTTTACCCCAAGAACATTTCACTATTTGTCCATTAATGTCAGTGTTGTGTACTGCTACTATAGCGTGCGTGGCAGATTCCTTGGTTGAAAATCTGTTGACAGTTAGTTGGTTAGTTTATTTAGGTGCCTAATAGGCCAGTCAAATAAGATCTCTATGAGAGGGATGACTTGGAAAAAAGTGTTGAAAATGTTCGCCTATAGTTCCGTAACGTTGCGTTCTAGCAGAGTACGAGCAAACCTAGGAAATTAGGAATCTTTCAACGCTTTTTTTCTCTAAGTGATCCATCTAATTTGATTGGTTTATAAATCTAATCAGTTTTAAGTGTCCAGGTCAAATAATATCACTTAAACTGAGAAAAAAAGTGAGAAATAATGAAATACCTAACAAAAGCATAGCCTTTCTCTTTGAAAACCCTGATCTCTTGGATGGTCCCAAACGGGGCGAATGTTTTCTGCATTAGTTCTTCAGTTAACCCATTCGTAATTCCCCCACAATATACAGTGCAATTTGTTGGACTACTTTGATTATAAACTTCGTCAAACGTCAACGGTTTGGCTGCTGCTAAAACAAAGATCATTCAAGAAAATCAATATACTCTTAAAGAAATCGGAAAATTGTATGTAAACTATTTGGTAAAATTAAATTAAATAATATTAGGCGAATCAATTTCACGGCATTCGAACTGATCGAATAAAAAAGGACTGAAATTTGTGTTCGTTTGAAATGCGATTTGGATGATGTACAAGGATTATCCGGGAAATATCTGGATTAGTATCAGGAATTTGAGGCATCGCTTTGGAATTGAATTTAAGTGCAAGTTTTGCTGGTAGTATTGGAAAACGGTTACACGGCACAGGTGGATTACTAATTAGAACAGGCCGGCTTTTTCATTGTTTGGGAAGAGAGAATTCGTAATTTTTGTAAAAACTGCTCGTTCAATAGCATTTTATATCAACTCATATCCTAGTTAATGGTATAATTATATATTATTCACGGAGAATTAACCTTGCATTTTTCTATATGATGGTTCAAACGTCTCCTACATTCATTAGTGTTCTTGTAAGACTACAATGGTCTATATTTTCTTATTCTATGCATTTTAATTAATAAATAATAGCAGTTTTAATAAAATCGGTGACATGACGAATATCGCCAATTTTCACGACTATATGTATGGAAAACATTCAAAAATGCCCATTTTTCCTATTTTTTGACACACTTTCAAAGGCCTTTCAATATTATGAAAATATCAGTTTTTGTAGGAAATCTTATGTAGATTCAGAATATGTACACGCTTAAAGGCTTACATATCTTGGTTTTACAAGAAAATTATTTTTTTTTGACTCTTGTTTTGAGCTATGTTTATAATGGTTAAACGTCTCTTACTTTCATTAGCGTTCTCGAAAGACTACAATGGCCTATATTTTATTATTCTACGCCTTTTAATTAGTAAATATCAACAGTTTTAAGAAAATCGGTGAAATGGAGAAAATTTTCACGACTATGTGTATGGAAAAATGTCGAAAAAATGTCCATTTTTGGCTATTTTTTACACACTTTCAAAGGCCTTGGAAACATAGCAAACATAGTCATAAAATTATGAAAATTTCAGCTTTTTAGACAATTTTATGTAAATTCACGATATCTTGGTCTCGTGAAAATTCTTTTTGAACTTTGGTTTGCTATTTCTTACGATGATGGTTAAAACCTATCTATAATGGACTATATTTTCATATTTTACGCCTTTTAATTTGCAAATAACAACTTTTTTAACAAAATCGGTGACATGACGAAAATCGCCAATTTTCACTGAAAAAAAGTCGAAAAAATTCCCATTTTTGGCTATTTTTTACCCATTTTCAAAGGCCTTACAAAAATAATAATCATAGTCATAAAATTATGAAAATTTCAGCATTTTTAGAAATCCTAGAAATTTTTAAGATATCATAATGCTTATATTTAATGCCAGTTTTTAAATTGTCACCCTGTATATTGTTGTATATATAAAGACATAAGCAGAAGAAAAAATAAATTATAAATTATGCAATTAAATATTAAACTCACAATTAGAATTCCCAACCCATATTAATAATAAATATTATGTATGTATGTTCGTATTTTCTATCCTTTGAAATCCAGAAGGGATGGGGCTCCCCTACAAAGGGATTTTTTTTTAATTTGTCTGGAATTACTCTACGGTTTGTAGCCATGTTGATTCAGTAACGTTAAAATTTAATATAGGTGTATGTAGTTCGCTTCAGTACATCCTGTATATTTTTCACGTTTATAATTAATTGGTGGTTCATGGTGAAAATTGGAAAATTGCCTTTGGGCCAAACAAGGCCTGCTCTGTACGTTAACAAAGGGAAAGGGGTAATACAATATTAAAGTGATGTTTGAGTAAACTTGCTTAAGGACTTGTCCAGGTAAAAGCAACCATATACAATGGGTTTACCCTATGTTGGTCATCTTCATCTACAACGGTTATTTTCTCCCCGTCAAAAGTTTTCCATCTAGATTTTCCAACAATTGTATAAGCGTCAGTTTGAAACTTTAGTTTCACAGACGAAAGCGTTTCCGGGATATGTTGTATCTTTATCGATCTATGATGGGAGGTAGGAACTTACTCTGCTAGATGTCGCCTATTGTGTTGTATCTGTATTTATATTTTTTTTAGTTGTTTCTTGTTTCGTCCAAACAAAAAAGTCTCGCATCGCAGTTTGCGCACCCTTAATTACAAAAGAATAATCTACTGTAAAGTAAACCTAAACAGGGTAATTATAAAAATAAAGTATTTTAATTAGTATAATAAAAAATAAATAACATAACACTGGAAATAGTAGAACAATATATACAGGGAGAGTCTTAAATAAGTGCAATTGCAATTATTTTCAGGGCTAGCAGATCTCGAAAAAAGAAACAAACAAATTTTACCTTGAAAATTTCCAAATAAAATATTTTTTGCTTAAATTTTGAAAAGCACTTGATCTTTTCTGGATTTTATTCCTTGTGAATTTAGTCTACTACCTATGTTGCCATATTATCAAGAAATTATATTTTTTAACTAAAAAGTAAAAAAAAAATTTTTTTAAATTTCAAATATTCTAAAAAATGTTTCGTGAAAAAAAAATCATAATCGTGTGTTTGGGGTCAAAATATACTACCCCCAAAAATATTTGCACTTATTTAAGACTCATCTTGTATATTTCGGACAACTAATCACATCTCTACTACCAGAAATCAACAGAAGAATTAAGTTAGCATTAAGAATGAATCATGAACCATTATGAATCTACAGAATCAAATCCCTCAAGTGGCAATGTAGCCCAGAGCCTATACAGGCCGAGGTTCAACAAATTAGAGACAAGCTGAAATTTGGCATGGAGCTTCATTTTGTAGATCTTTAAACATCCTGAAACCCCAGCGATGAAGCGTTGAGCCCGTCACCCCAAAACCACCCCTACAAGGGGTAAAAATGGCCCTTTTTTTACTTTTTCTTCAATAACTCTAAAACTACGAATTTTAGGAAAAAAGTCACGAGTAAAAAATTGAAGAGAAGAAAATTTCCTACCACATAGGTAAAGAACCAAAATTTTTAGAATTTCAGTGGCGCAGGTGCGAATTCTTTAATTTAGAAGGATTGTTTTAATAACCCACCATTCTCTGTTTAACTTCAAATGAAAGCATTTTTGATGTAAATCTCAAGACCAAAAAATTTATTAGGATACAAGTTCCTATAAAAACGATCTTTTTAATAAAGGTAAGTTACCAGTGGCGGAGATAATTTTTTTAAATGTGCGTTTTTTACATTTTAAAAACATTGAATAAGAAAAATTGCAGTTTTACAAATAATTTCCCATGAAATAGGTATATTGAAAAATTACACGTTTAATAACAAAATAAGAAAAACCTTAGCTCAAAAATAGGATAACTTATCTTAAGGATAGTCCTCATTCACTTCCACATTTGTTGGGTTCATACAAGGTAGGCCCCACCTACCTTGCCTACCCTGACGAGCCGCCACTGGAATCTCGGAATTTTTCATATTTTCCTTCCATTATAGGATAACTAAAATTCAAATCTTGATTTTAAATTCTTACTTTATGCACAACGAAGTTACAGGGGTGCTCGAGTCTGTCAAAGTTATGATCAAAAATTTAACATACTAAATCTAGTACATACTTTTAAAGTGCTTGTCAAGTAATAAAACTAAGAACGAAAACGATGAGGCTTTGTTTTTTCCACCAAGCTTTCCATAAATCTTTTTTAGAGAAGAAAATTAATGATAGCAAAAAGCATGTAATTATTTCGTCAGAAATTTATTATTATCATGACCTATTTTGTAAGATATTCTTCATAGTTTGCCAACCGGCCTGTAGGGGACTTTCATAAACTCCACTATATTTTAAGCCAATAAAAAAACAACGTATTTTCAGGCTAAGCTCTGTAAAGTCCTATGAAAGGAAAGTTTTTCGGATATTCCTAAACATAAGATGATTTAACATTAAAAAGATTCTTTATAATAATCAATTTTTTAATAAAAAAATACATTTTTTGTTTATATTCATATATTACTTTAGAGAATGTGACAGATTATTAATTAGTCTTTCTGGTGTTAATATCATTTGTTATATAAGTGGGTCGTGTTTTGCGTTCATTAAAATTTATCCTGCAATAATATAATTTTGTTAGCTAGAATTAACACTTTGGAACAACAAAAACTATTAATACGCTAAACTAATTTAAATGCAAAGTGAGAGAGAACTATTAAGTGATGAGTATAAGGGTAATTAGGGGATTAAAAACGCAGTGAAATTTGTTGTACTGATGATAATTAATAGGAAAATTCAAACATGCATGGCGATATACAGGGTGGTCCGAACTGTATTCCGGAAACTTCGACAGCATATTCTGCAGATTAAAATAAGTAAAAAGTCTGTATAAATGCATGTCTTAAAATGCTTATTTTCGAAGATACCGGGTGTAGAAATTTCAGTTCTATTTAGAGAGAGATTTTTTCCCAATAATTTCTGAAGTAGTTCTGTACTTTCTGTAGTAGTTCTGTAAGTTCTGTAGTAAAAAACTCCCAGACACCAATTTTCATCCAAATATTGATATTACATCAGAAATTATTTGAAAAAAATCGAAATAAATATGAAACTTCTACACCCTGTATTTCCGAAACTAAGCATTTTAGAAAATACATTTTTTTGCTTATTTTTATCTGCAGAATATGCTTCCAGAGTTACCGGAATACAGTTATACCACCCTGTATACAACTCAAAGAATTATTTATTAAAGACGCTACTAAATAGTTTAAGTTGGTACATACGGCAAATAAGTATTTTTGTTAGGGCAATTTTTAATTTAGCATAATTTTACACCTTGTCAAGAAGTGTGCTAGTTAAAAAGACGTTTTTTTTCAACATTTCTTTCTAAAACGACTTCAAGCCTTTCACTAGGATTTACTCTCAATTATTCGCATCTACCCTAACGAACATATTGTATCTGTTACGTCAGATCATTACTACGTATTTTCCTTAAAGTCTCGTCCACACGTACCGTTTTACCTGTCAGTCATATATGTTCAGTCACAACGAATTAAGTAAAACCTTGGGTGTAGACGAAAATACGGTCTGTTTCACTTGGACTAATTTAAAATGAATTACCGTCTAGGGAACCAACGGATCATACAGTTTTAAATGTAAAAATTACAAAAAAATAATATAGATTTACACTCCCCACACGAAAATATACTCATCTGTTCTAGTGGACCGATTTTGATGATCTTTTAAGCAATTTGTAGCTAAATTATTTGAATTATTAGTATTTTTTTAATTAAAAATGAATGTTCCCGTCTGTCAATTATACGAGGGGAAATGAAATGTTGTTATTTTGCTGAACGTTTGGAATACCCTGTGGATTATGTTAATAAAGCTAGTATTTTGATCATCTTTTCTCGATAGTATGTTTTTCGTTCATCTCAATAGCTTTTTTTTTGGATATATTCGCATTTGAAGAGGACACTAACAATTTTCGTAATTTTTACATTAAAACCATGCCTTTGCTTTTGGTCCCAGTTAACAGACTTATGAAATAGTACAGACGATCGACTTATTATAAGTTTATTGCTAAGAAACCGCCGTTTGTCAGCTTTTCAAATTTATAATGAATGGCACCTAAGGAACGTAGTACATCTAAGTGAATGGACTGTCTTCTTCAAAAGCGAATATATCCATTAAAAGGATGTACCTAGACGACATTATAAGATATTCCACAGGGTGTTTCAAACTTTAACCAAAATCGACATTTTGTTTTCTCGTATAATTGACAAAGGGGAACTTTCATGTTTAATTGAGAAAGAGATACTAAATTGTAACATGTAAAACGTTATGTGTAGACAAAGCTTTAATGCTTTATTCGTGATATGTAATGGAAACCAAGTATTTAGCTCTATAATTAATTGGTTTGGAGGCAATGTGAAACCTATAAAATATACAGTGTGACCCACTCAAGACCGGGCACCCTCCATAAAATCTGTGTTTATAGTCCGATTTTGATGATTTTTTTTCAAATATAAAGTTTCAAAAAATGTACTTTAGGGCTCAATGTCATGTTATTTCACAAAAAACAAGGCCTACTTAATAAAGTTTTTGTGGTAAAAAATTTGCAAAATCATATTAGCGATTTTTTTTTCAAAAAATTTGAGTACACCCCTACATTCGGCATCCCCCAAAACAGTTCTGTACCAAATTTCGTTTAAAAATATTAATTATTAATAATTCTGCAGTTAAATTAAATAATTCCCTATTTTTGCCAATTTAACGATGAGTTATCACGTAACCCTTGAAAAAAACAATCCACAACAATGGGTTTTATTAGCTGTCAATTCTTGCAGCGTAGAATTGAATATTAATTTAATAGCACGCAGAAAAGTGTTGTATCAAGAAATATTATTTGCATTATGGAACAATTAAATATTAGGGATAAAATTGAAATTATTCGTTTAGTGGGTGATAACTATCTTCAAGCAGGAGAAGCTGCCAGAGAATTTAACAACAGACATCCCGACAGACCTGCAGTAAGTAGAAGCACGGTTCAACGAATAAATAGAGTTTTTAATGAAACTGGTTGTGTGTCAAAATACTTACTAAAAAACAGAAGGCCGGAACATCGAATAAATAGGCGGAATGAGGAAATATTAGAATATTTTCGTAACAATCCTCGTGCAAGCATTAGAGGCGCCAGTGTTGATTTGGATATACCAAGGGAAAATATTAGGAGATGTTTGCGAACTAATAAAGTTAAACCCTTTAAACCAAAGATTTTACACACTTTGGAAAACGGAGATGATGTTAGACGATTAGAATTCTGCTTATGGGCTCAAGCAGAGTATTTAAATAATAGAAATTTCTTAAAAGAAATTTTATTTAGTGATGAGGCAACATTTAGTACAAACGGAGTAGTATCCTCTCAAAATTCGCGATTCTGGGCAGTCGAAAACCCTGAATGGGTGATCAATACAAGAAGACAGTATTCTCAGAAATTAAATGTGTGGTGTGGCATACTTGATGATAGAATCATTGGTCCATATTTTTTTGAGAGAAATTTGAATAGTCCAACGTTTTTGAATTTTCTGATTAATGACTTTTGGGATGCAATACATAATTTACCATGCCAAACCCGTTTGAATTTAAAATTTCAATTGGACGGATCACCTGTGCATAACGCGGCAGTTGTCAGGGAATGGTTAAATGAAAATTTTGAAAATAAGTGGATAGGTCGAAATAGCCCGCTAATTGGTGGCCACCGAGATCCCCGGACCTAACACCCCTTAATTTCTTTCTTTGGGGTTTCTAAAGCAACAAGTTTACAAGTCTAGACCTCAATCTGTAGATGAATTACGTATTAGAATTACAGAGGCTTCTCAAATATTACACCACAGCAGCTTAGGAATGTAACTGTTAATCTAAGAAAAAGATGCGACAAATGTATTGAACTGAATGGAGGGCTGGTAGAAGCAACTAGAATTATTTGAATATGTTTAACTTATTATTCGGTTATTGTGTTGTTTGTAGTATTTTTATCATTGTTTGTAATAAAACTCGTTGTCGTGGATTGTTTTTTCAAGGGTTACGTGATAACTCATCGTTAAATTGGCAAAAATAGGAATTATTTAATTTAACTGCAGAATTATTAATAATTAATATTTTTAAACGAAATTTGGTACAAGAACTGTTTTGGGGATGCCGAATGGGGTGTACTCAAATTTTTGAAAAAATCGCTAATATGATTTTTGCAAATTTTCACCACAAAAAACTTTATTAAGCAGGCCTTGTTTTTTGTGAAATAACATGACATTGAGCCCTAAAGTACATTTTTTGAAACTTTATATTTGAAAAAAAAATCATCAAAATCGGACTATAAACACAGATTTTATGGAGGTTGCCCGGTCTTGAATGGGTCACACTGTATAAATTTTTATGATATAACACTCAGTAAAATCTAGGAAATAGCATCCGGTAAATTTTATCTGGTATATGCGACATACGCAGAAAAATCTCTGTATAGCAATTATAAACCCCTGTTCATTCCTAGGTCTCTTTACCTTGGTTACACACGAGATTAAAATTTAGTACCGAGAGTACTTTTTGCACTAAATTTCCATTATGAGAATAATGAAAAGAAGGCCGTTCGGGCAAACCAGAAATTATTTCTGGTTAATGTAAAGTAATCAAGTTGGAAAAAATTCGGAGGGAGATTTTTTCCATTCAGCTTTCGCTTTAACTGATAATAAAAGATAAAACCTTCCGCAGAACCTTTTTGCAAGTCCCTTATTTAATATTTACCATAATTATTACAAAACTAACTAAATTAAGGCCAGGAATTTGTTTTTATACAGACATTCCTACAAGATATTTTCGTTTTCATTTAATTATATTTCTGGTCGCAGACAATAAATTCAATTACAGTACAGTTTGCCAAATTCTGCGTTGAATAATTCAGTCGTTTTAATTGTTATTTTTTTTAAACGAATCTAGTTTGAAATTAACGCCGTATTTCACTTGGATGAACCTTACTTTAACCGCTATTTCTAGTTGAGCAGTTTTAAACTAATGTAATCTAGAGTTGGACATTTGAAAGTTTCCTTGTCAATAAAATAACAAACACACCTGGTTGCCAGAAGCAATGCTCCTTTAGAAATCTTCAACAAATTTAAACAAATATTGCGTCTCTACAATACTATTGTTTGTTTCTACTTTATAACAGAGAAAAACGCAAAAACCTCCAGAAAATCTGTAATATTAACTGACTTAGTTGAAACGTTACAGTGAGAGTTGTCTGTAATTTTAATTCACAGGTAAATTGCATGTTTTGTCATTTTTTGGATATCATCTGACGATATTTTCCCTGGCTTTATTGAACATACCGACAAACTTTTCTTTAAAGGGGAAATCAAAGGCATTTGAGAAAATGTTAAGTATATTATTTTGCTAATATTATTTAATATTGAACTATACAGGGTGAATCACGGCCATGGCACGGTAGGCGTTTATGGAGAACCGATAATTTTCTTGAAAATTTGGATTTTTGCATAAAGGCACCTGCTCCATCTGTCAAATTATTTTCAACATTACAGTGTTGCCACTTCATACTAAAAGTAGTAGCATCTTCTAGATCGACATATTCGATCTGTCTAAATCAACTGATTGGATATCAAACAGGGAGGCCAGAAAAAATTATTATTTCCGTGTGTTATAAAATCGTTCAAATTATTGTTATTTTAAATTCATTCGATTTAGCTGAAATTTTGAATGCGCGTATAAGTAATTAAAAAAAATGAAGAAACACATTACTAAAAATTGTATTAATCAATAATAAATATGTAAAAGGTAAAAATAAATATGTAAAAATATGTTAAAATTAAAAAAAAAAGATTAAAAAAAGTCGCCTTGACTAGGATTCGAACCTGCCTTACTACGGCTCCAACGTCATAGCAGTGTAAAGTCCTAACGCCTTTAGCCACGCGGCCACCGCGGACTTGAAAGATTCTATGTAAAATTCTTGCTTAAAAGATAATGTTTAATGAAAGTACTTTTTTATTTATAAACATTTATTTAATTCTTTTTTTAGTATTTGTTCTTATAGTGGCAACATAGATACATTATCTGTAAAAATTTCAACTGTCTAGCTATAACGGTTCATAAGATAGACCTTTGTGACAGACAGACGGACGGACGGACGGACGGATAGCGAAATCTTAGTAATAGGGTTCCCGTTTTTACCCTTTGGGTACGGAAACAGAACCCTAAAAATTATGAGATAGGAAAGTAGTTTTCAAAAATGTAATAATATACTGGGTGTTCCGTTTAAAATAAGAAAGATGCTACCATTTTTCAAATGATGCGGCATTACTGTAATGCTGAAAATATTTTAGAAAGATGGAGCAGGTTCTCCATAAACGTCTAAGGTGCCATCGCCGTGTATCACCTTAAACTAATTAATTATAATATTATTATTTAATATTGGAACTGTACTAGGTTTTACCTATACTGAATTCATTAGATGTGACATCAGAATTGGATTATCCTTTTTTAATAGAAAAAGAAAATTTTGTGAATTTTATTTTATTAGTTACACACTTTAATTAGGAAACCCTAATTAGAATATCGAAAAAAGTTAAGTTTTTTTAGGGTTAGAGATTTCCCAGATTTTTTTAAATTCTGGCTGGACCAGCCCGGACACCTTAAAAACCCGGATAAATCCGGACGTATGGAAACCCAACTTCCAAAGTCACATATCCATTATTTTTGCCAGCAACTTCTTCATTATACAAATGGGAGGGCTGCGTTTACCAACACTCTAACTGGCGCTTAGTTATTATATATAATATAGGCAGGGTTATATAACTGACGTGTGTTCTCCCTCGGGGCCTCGCTTACCCAATTTACGTGCTCCCTTAGACCAGACTAGCTGCTCCCATCGGTTACTACCTCGCCCTTGTTCCCATTTGCGCAACTTTTAATACTCCCAGAATATATAATTCGCAGAATATAATTATCAGCCGGTGTAATTTTCCCATTAATTAATAAACCGGTGCTTTGATTAGACCTTCGGAGGTTGTTCCGATGCAGTTTTCTTCCAACTTCGAAAATGGTACGTTGGCAAACATGGAACGCCGCGTTAGGGGGTTATTCATATTAAAATAGTGAACTTAGTTTTGGAACTTTTCCATTTTTTCTTTTAATAAATCGCTCTAAGCCAGAACATTCGAATATTTTCTTGTTCTACGTTTTCCAATTGTCTAATAAAAGTAGTCTTGTCATAAGTTTTATATGTTTAGAAAAAAGTACCAATTTTTTTGGCCATTTCTTTAGACATTTTTAAAGGCCTTAGAAACATGGTAAACAGAATCATATAAAATTACGAAAATACGAAGATTTGTAGGAAATTTTATGTAGATTCGGAATATATGTAGGTATACACATTTAAAGGATTATTTATTTTAATTTTTTGGACCCTTGTTTTGAGCTATTTTTAATGATGTCTAAAACATCTCCTACATCCATTATTGTTCTCGTAACACTACAATGGCCTATATTTTATTATTTTACGCCTTTTAATTAGTAAATAACAGCTGTTTTAACAAAATCGGTGACATGACGAAAATCGCCAATTTTTGCCTATTTTTTACCCATTTTCAAAGGCCTTAGAAAGATAGTAATCGTAGCATTAAAATTATGAAAATTCCAGCATTTGTAGTAAATTTTATGTAGATTCAGAATCTATACGCACCTTTAAAGGCTTGAATATCTCGGTTTTGTGAGAAAATTAATTTTTTGGGCCCTTGTTTTTGAACTATTTTTGATGATGGATAAAACGCGCGTCTCCTACATCCATTACTGTCCTTGTAAGACTATAATGGCCTATATTTTCTAATTCTACGCCTTTTAGTTAGTAAATAACAGCAATTTTAATAAAATTAGTAGGCAGCATGAAGAAAATCACCAAATTTTATGATTAAAGTCTTCAAAATAGAAAACATAAACATAAAATTATGAAAATTTCAGTGTTAGCATTCTGCGGTTTAAGTAATTGGTTTTTTAAGAAAATACAACATATTTCGCACCCTTGGTTTATAAATTAATAGTTAAAATTTAGCCTGCATTTCATAAATTTTCTTTGTAATTTTGTCTCCTAGTTGTGGCCAATATGTTTACAGCGAATAGTAAATTAAAATTTTCTAAATATAAACGCGATGGTTACTATCGGTAAGATGTCAATTTTTGTAATGACATAAACTAAATACGTTAACACTTTAAATGCAATAAGCAGAGCAATATTCGAAAGCGGGAGTTTACCACCACAGCCGTCTAGAACGAAAATATTAATTAAAATTGCAGCATAGCTTAGAAGGACCAGAGCGTCTAACCGAGGGCTCAGCTCGGCTGAGATTTTGTCATTTGTACCTGGCAACTCAATTAGAATGAGCAAACCTTCTATATAGGGCTGGAAATTTATGGTCGCTAGTAAACACGGGGGCTAGTGAACGTAGAATTACCCTAAGGAATCTGCTGATGTAGGCAATGTTGTAAAATTCATGTCTCGCAGGCTTTTGCAACGTATATACCCGTACGCAATCAAGGATGGGCTCTAAACCTGTCAAAAGTCGCTTTTGTTACAGTTTATATCCCTACACTCCTTGTTCCATTATTTTTCGACTATGCTACAATAGGAATTACCTCTTTCATATACCGTATGATCGAAAAAAATTACGATCTATGACATTCCTCATATAATTTTATATACAAAATGACAGCGATCTTCATTTTATATTTTATAACCATCGCTGGCGCCGTTTTTTTTTGACGTTCAACGGCAACATATATATTGGCTGTGAATTGTCTCATGCGCAGGTGCTTGGTATCAGAGACGTCGTTTTTTTGCTAAAAGTGGTTTTTATTGAGTTTCATCTCTAATTTTCTTTATAGTATACGAAGCTGAGGCACGAGGTCTTGTAAAATTGTTTCTATTGCTTTTCTTCGGGGAATTTTTATTCTAATTTGTTTATCTGATGTTAATTATCAAGAAACACATGTCGTTTTTTGCTAAAAGTGGTTTTTATTGAGTTTCATCTCTAATTTTCTTTATAGTATACGAAGCTGAGGCACCAGGTCTTGTAAAATTGTTTCTATTGCTTTTCTTCGGGGAATTTTTATTCTAATTTGTTTATCTGATGTTAATTATCAAGAAACACATGTCGTTTTTTGCCAAAAGTGGTTTTTATTGAGTTTCATCTCTAATTTTCTTTATAGTATACGAAGCTGAGGCACCAGGTCTTGTAAAATTGTTTCTATTGCTTTTCTTCGGGAATTTTTATTCTAATTTGTTTATCTGATGTTAATTATCAAGAAACACATGTCGTTTTTTGCTAAAAGTGGTTTTTATTGAGTTTCATCTCTAATTTTCTTTATAGTATACGAAGCTGAGGCACCAGGTCTTGTAAAATTGTTTCTATTGCTTTTCTTCGGGGAATTTTTATTCTAATTTGTTTATCTGATGTTAATTATCAAGAAACACATGTCGTTTTTTTCTAAAAATGGTTTTTATTGAGTTTTATTTCCAATTTTCTTTATAGTATACGAAGCTGATGCACCAGGTCTTGTAAAATTGTTTCTATCACTTTTCTTCGGGGAATTTTTATTCTAATATGTTTATCTGATGTTAATTATCAAGAAACGCATGTCATTTTTTGCTAAAAGTGGTTTTTATTGAGTTTTATTTCCAATTTTCTTTATAGTATACGAAGCTGATGCACCAGGTCTTGTAAAATTGTTTCTCTATCACTTTTCTTCGGGGAATTTTTATTCTAATATGTTTATCTGATGTTAATTATCAAGAAACACGTGTCTTTTTTTGTTAAAAGTGGTTTTTATTGGGTATTAAAATATTCTTTGCTACAGCTTTAAACGAAGAGCTCGTATACGAAACTTCGTATACAGTTAACACTGAATACTCTACGCAAATATTTTACTATAGCACATGATCTTCCTAAATAGAAGAAAGAAGTTTGAAAATTAATAAGGGGTTTTTGTGGCAATTTTTTTTGTGTCGGTGTTTTTAACTTATTTATGACTCCTGTATTTAAAAATTCTTTAAATATTGATTATCGTAACCAAAGAGAAAGTTTCTTTCTTTTTTCATCATGTAGTTTTTTTTATTGTGTGAATCACGATGGATAGTATTAATGAGCGATGTATAGGCAGGTCTGTTTTGTCTCAAATGGTAGACAAAATCTCTGCGTGACTGCCTTCCTTCTAATCTAACACGCTAACAGTTGCTCATTTTGATTGCTATTAAAGACGGACATTAACTTTTGAATTAAAAGGGTGTTGTTGCCTATAAAAACATTCTTTTTACAAACCTTATTGTTATTTCTATGATTTTTGTTGGATTTTTCTTTGATTGTCCTCTGGAAATGTCCTTTTTTTTCGTTTACATTTTTTTTTCTTTTTCACTTTGTATTATGACAAACCCATGGCTTTTTGTTCATTTTGCTGTAAAAATGTTTTGTCAATAGGGTTTCAAAATTCTCATTACAAAAAAACCTTTTTTGGATGTTGTTTTTCCCCGGTTTCGGCTGCCACGTTATGCCGAGACCCATATTGTTTAAAGGTTTATTTTTTTCCGATGAAATTATCAGGTGTTTTTTTAGGGGATACGCGTATAACGGGACAAAATTATACCGCGTTCCCGTTTGAAAAACTAGCCCTTTAAAAAAAGTCTTCTTTAATTCATAGACACCCACAAAAAATATAATATATAATTTTTTATTGCTTTTATCAGTAGATTAGATACCTTGGCTTTGCGAGAAATTTTTTTGGAATTTTGTTTTTCAGCTGTTTTTGATGATGGTTAAAACGTCTCCTACATCCATTACTAATCCCGTAACACTATAATAGCCTATATTTTCTTTCTCTACGCCTTTTAGTTAGTAAATAGAACAGTTTTAACAAAATCGGTGACAAGACGAAAATGGTCAATTGTTATGAGTATATGTATAGATAAAAGTCGAAAAAATGTCTAGTTTTGGCTATTTTTAAACATTTTCAAAGGTCATAGTCCGTATGAAAGTGTTACGATTTGTAAGAAATTTTATGTAGATTCAGAATAAGAACTTTTGATGGCTTAGGTACGGTGGCTTTGTGAGAAAATGAAATTTTTGAACCCATGTTTTTAACCTATTTTTGACGAAGGTTAAAACGTTCCCATTCCAGAAGTCCATTACCATTATCGTAATACTAAAATGGCCTATATTTTCTTATTCTACACCTTTCTGTTAATAAATAACAGCACTTTTCATTGGAGCAATTCATAGACACCCAGGAAAAAAGAATATTTTTCTATTGCATTTATCAGGAGATTTTCTGTTCGATAAAAAACTAAAATAATAAAGAAATACTTAAGTTTGATGGTAAAAATTTATTGTCTGAAGTACAGGTCTGAAGTGATTAATTTTATTTATTCTTTTATAACTCACTTAAAAGGTTCTATTAAAGTTTTACTATCGGAAAAACATTAATTTAATTCCGAAGTTCCGAACGGTTGCTAACTTTAATAGAGGTGTTTCCAATCAGTTTTCGATTGTGGACAATACGCCGCAAACTTCACAAATACTGTTCGGTTACTGGCCCAAAAATGAAGTCGTATAAATAAACTAACTCCCGGAAAAATATGTCAACTCCTTTTCGTTTCCTTGTCCGTCGAAAGTTTGACCGAAAAAGTCAAACAATAATAACTACACGGATAAAAACGATTTCCACTCAAACATTGCTTGTCCTTGCTTAAGAGTCCATTTAACTAATCCGAAAAAGTAGCAAAATAAGGGTTCGGCATTTAACGTTTTACGTAAAACTGGCTAGGTATTTTTACACAAACGAAGAAGGAAATTAAAGATAAAGGATTATACTATATTTGTACTGTAGCACATTTTTAGACAACTTCTTTATTTTTAAGATTTTGATGGTCAAACATCAACAGAATATTCCTTATGTTTGGACCAAATTTTCTCGAAAATAAAGACATAATTTAAAATTCTGCTACAATACGGAAATAGATTGAAGTTTTGTGATTACAGTGATATATAATTTATATGGTTTTGTAACAAATTGCTGAGATCTAAATGCTAGAGTGGGAAGGAGGACAAATAGTCAAGTAGGCAGATATGGAGAAGAAACACTTAATGATAATGGCATAAAACTAATAGAGACCTGTGAACAACATAAAATGAAAATACTGAATGGTTTTTCAAACTACAAAAATATCCATAAATACACATGGCACCAGGATACCAGACGCCTTAAATCTATAATAGATTATATTATTATAAAACAAGACACCAAATGGAACATTAAAGATACGAGAGTATATAGAGGGATTGAATGTGGCTCCGACCACTATTTGCTAATTTCGAAAATTTGGATTAAATTCAACATAAGTACATATACAACGAATGACTCCGTCCCAGACTACCATCTTGAGAAGAAAGATAAGTACAATCTTGATAGCTTATATGAATCTAGTACCAGAATCCTCTTCCAGAGTCGTCTAGATCAAAAACTAAATGATCAGTATCTGAAAATGCCAACAACCCAACTCTACCAACATATATATTGGAATCTCTGCACATGGCTGCACGTGAAGCTCTTGGTATTAAACACGAATTTACACAAAAAAATAACAGTCTGACGTGGAATACCGAGTTAGATAAACAGAAGACCCATAAACAACACGCATATAATAAATGGCTGAGCACAAAGAATAATGATGACCACCTAGCCTACAAACTAGAACAAAATATATATAAAAACATGATCGCTAACAACAAAAACGAGACATGGGATAAGAAATGCAAAGAAGTTGACTGCTATATAGGTGGAACGAGGTCGTCTGAAGCCTGGAATCTGATCCGAACGCTAAGAAAAGAAACATCTCACAACACAAATATACATCCGATACCTATAGAACAATGGAAAGAACACTACGCAAAAGAACTAAAAGAAGACAGAGAAAAATACATTTTATACTCCCCTAAACATTGCACTATACAAGGAGAATGCATAACCATCGACGAGGATGACATACAAAAAGCACTAAAATCCATGAAAAATAAAAAAAGCGTCAGGACCAGAAGGATTATCAGAATTATTAAAAAACGGATCATATAAATTAATACTGCACCTGAAAGAACTAATGACAAGATAGCCGGTGAGCCAATACCACTAACTTGGAAAGAAGCGTGGATAACACCAATCCACAAAAAGGGAAAAAGAGATGAATGCTCTAATTATAGATGCATCTCGGTCACAAGTCCTATGAGTAGACTATATGGAAAGATACTGCGAAATATAATTGAAAGGGATATGCACCGTATGAGGTAGAAGAACAGGCAGGGTTCCGTACGTGACGATCGTGTATGGACAATATATTCACTCTGGTCCATATAAATGAAAAAAAAGTGGCAACCAATAGAGATGTACATCTGCTCTTTGTTGACCTCACAAAAGCGTATGACACCGTTCCGATCCAAAAGCTCTGGAAAGTCCTCGAAAAATCAAACAAACAAACAAACAACGCTTTATTGTGCAAAAAGCCAAAACAGCTTCATCGACAAAGCACTCACAAACAACAAAATCACAAAAAAATACAAACAACAAAAAATACACAATACAAATAATACAATTCAAAAAAATTTAAGTCTTTAAAATTACAAAAAGATCCTCTATAAATAATAATCCTCTATAAATAAAACAGCGATAGAAGCAGTTAAACAGCTATATAATGAGGCAACATCAAGAATAAAACTTGGTACGGCGCTATCTGTAGGTTTTCCTGTAACTAAAAAAAAAGGGCCTACGACAAGGTTGCTGCCCATCCCCGATGTTATTTAAGATCTATCTGAATGAAACCCTAGAAAATGGAGAAGATCGTGCAGAGGAATGGGAATACCACTTAACGACGAAACAACTCTATACAACCTTCATTTTGCAGATGATCAAGTGGTAGTGGCTCAAGATAAGGAAGACCTACAATTTATGACAACAAGACTTTTAAGCGAGTATGAAAAAGTGGGGTTGTCGGTAAATACGTCGAAGACTAAGTACTTATGTTTAGGCCAAGCAGCAGAAACTTTTACATCTGGATGGAAATATAGAGATAGGGTCATGCAGTAAATACACCTATCTTGGAACTCAGATAGATTATACCGGGCGAACAGAGAGCGAGATCGAGGAAAGAATACTCAAAGGCAAAAAAGTCATCGGGTGCCTAAACTCAGTATTATGGTCCAAATACATAATAGCTATCTTTATAATATGGCAACATAGAGAGTAGATTAAATTTACAACAAATAAAACGCAACTAATACACAGCTCAGGAACTCTACTACCAGAATCAGTCATCTGAAGATTTGCCTGGAGGAAAAACTGTATATGTGCTGCTGCCTTTAATATTTATAGAATGAAATTTTTGTTCTAAGCAGATTAAACATTTTTATGTTGAAATACTGAACTGGTGATTTATCCAAAAGAACTTTTTTAACGGTGTACACAACGCTGAAAACTAGGTAGTTATTAAAGTTAAATAAGTCTCTAACTATTCGAAATAAACTGAGACAAAAGTGATTCTGAACAATTTCATAGTTTGTTTCAATTAGTTTGCCTCGTAAAACTTTCTTTGAAAGCAACTGCATAATTTATTACGCATTTATTTTGTCTCTTGGTTGGTTAACTTCTCCTTTGGAACTGGACAAATTATTCCAGAAGACAATCCCGAATTTTCCAGAGTAAATGACAACAAATTACAACATGCATTATTAAGTTTTCTAATATAATAATTTTTATAAATCGACTTCTGGTTTGTTGATAAATTCGGATTCGCATCATTTCGGTAGACAATGTCGAATTTCCTGGACAAATGACAACAATTTCGGGCACATTTCATCGACTTTTTGATTCCGGTCGTTGGAAAATATTCCGGTTTTTATGCGCCAGGAATTTTTTGTAAAATGGCTTTGCCAATTCCGAGGAATTACGACATATGGGCATAACCAAGAGATATATGGCCTTGGTCGATTTCCTACTTTGTCTTATTTATCGTAAAAATGGGACGTCTAAAATATTTCCATCTGGGAAAAGGGGACAGAATTATGTTTTGTTGAGATATGGCAATGTTTCCCTAAACTTTCGTCTGGCTCTATCTATTGAGTGGAATTTTTGTGTTTTGGCTTAAGGGCGCAACGGTCTTCGTAAGGAGCGTCGCTCTCACTTACGTTCTCCTTAAACTATTTTAGTGTTTTCTCGGAAATATCTTTATTGGTCTTTCTTTATTTTAAATTCTTTAATGTTTAAGACTAAGACAAGGTTTTGGTACCTTGGTTTTGTGAGAAAATTAATTTTCTGAACCTTTGTTTCTCATCCATACATTTTTTAATTTATATATTTTTAATATAGTCACAAAATTATGAAAATTTCAGAATTTGTAGGAAATTATATGTTAATTCCGAGTATATACACTTTCGAATGCTTAGATACCTTGGCTTTGTGAGAAAATTAATTTTTTGACCTTTGTTCTTAACCTATTTTTGATGATGGTTAAAACATTTCTTGTGTCCATTAATGTTCTCGTAAGACCACAATGATCTATATATTCCTATTCTACGCCTTTTAATTAGTAAATAACAGCAGTTTTAAGAAAATTGGTTAAATCGCTAATTTTCATGGCTATATGCATGGAAAAATGCCCAGTTTTGGCTATTTTTTACACATCTTTAAAGGCCTTAGAAAAATGATAAACATAGTCATAAAATTATGAAAACTTCAGTATTTGTAGAAAATTTTATGTAGATTTAGAGTATATAAACCTTTAAAGGCTTAACTGTTTTGATTTTGTGAGAAAATTAATTTTATGAACCCTTGTTTTTGAGGTATTTTTGATGACGGTTAACACGTCTCCTACAT
Organism: Sitophilus oryzae; assembly: GCF_002938485.1. NCBI lineage: Eukaryota > Metazoa > Arthropoda > Insecta > Coleoptera > Curculionidae > Sitophilus > Sitophilus oryzae. The sequence goes on from NW_022146105.1 coordinate 5,339,714, forward strand.
CCATTACTGTTCTTATAAGACTACAATGGCCTATATTTTCTTATTCTACGCCTTTTAATCAGTAAATAGCAGCATTTTTAACAAAATAAGTGACATGACCGAAAATCGCCAATTTTAACGATATGTATGGAAAGAAAAACGAAAAAATGGTCATTTTTACAGGTCTTAGAAAGATAGTAATCATAGCCATAAAATTATGAAAATCTCAGCATTCGTAGGAAATTTTATGTAGATTCAGAATAAATAAACGCTTAAACGCTTAAACGCTTTGGTTTTGTTAGAAAATTGATTTTTTGAACCCTTGTTTTTGAACTATTTTGATGACTATTTTCAAATACCTACTTGACTCGTACTTGCTACAATGGTCTCCATTTTCTTGTTTTACGCCTATTAGTTATTTAATGACAGCAGTTTTATCAGAATCAATGACATTCTACATAGAAAATTCCTTTTGAAAATTTTATTCTATAGTATTCATTCAGAAAATTCTATTTTTTGTTCAAGCCTGTTTTTCAATTATCTCTAAAATTTATTTTTATACGCACGCCAAGACCTAAATTTTATTGTTTTAATCCGACTGGCGGCGTACTTCTTTTTCGTAAAAGTAAACTTTTTCTCTGTCGTGATTTTTTATCGCCCAACAAAGAAATGAAAAAAGACGCGGAGACAGACCAGAGCATAAACTGTTTAAACTGTTTGTTTTCAAAGTGATTTTCGCGATGAAATGTCGCCGTTCTTCTTCCGCAAACAAACTTTTTTTGGCGCACCGTTAAAAAAAATGTGCGCGCTTCCATCAAGTTCGGTGAAAGAACTCGATTAAAAAATGACCGGATGAAAGGCATTTTCGCCATACAATTTTTCGGTGGAGTAGGACTCACCGGCTACACAATTTTCGGTATTAAAAAACTTCCTCCCTAATTCATCACCCTAAAAATACTTCCGTTTTCGATATAGCGTTAAAAATAATCCACTAACAAGCCTCAACTTTTAACCCCATTTTTATAAAAAAAAACCTTAGACCTCTATATGCTTAATATACAGGGTAGTCCGAACTGTATTCCGGAAAGTTCGGCAGCATATTCTGCAGATAAAAATAGGTAAAAAAGTTCGTATAAATGTATATCCTAAAATGCTTATTTTCGGAGATACAGGGTGTAGAAGTTTCATTTTTATTTCGATTTTTTCCAAATCATTTCTGAAGTAACCTCGATATTTGGATGAAAATTGGTGTCTGGGCAGGGGCGGATACAGAAATTTATTTTAGGGGGGGGGGGCCCAAATAAAAAATAATGCTAAATATGCCTTTTAGGGCGCCATTTTTAACCAAAAAAACTAATATTTAACCCAATTTACAGATTTTAGGGCCCCCCTCTCTGTATCCGCCACTGTGTCTGGGCGTTTTTTGACATGACAAACTTGATTTTGATGTCAATATGACTCCTATTTGTATAGGTGGCGCTACCTACATGTGTTTTAACTGGTTTGAAGAGTAATAACTTTTCATCCGTACCTGTATAAAACTACTGAGTGAAAAAATATACATTTCCGTGACTTTTTACGTAATAAATGTCTCTTGGTAAAAATCGCTACGAGCAAAATAATTTTTTAAGTTAATTATAAATTTTTCTACGAAAAAATATGACGATATAACAGTTGGTTTGGTGAACTGTAACTGTTTGTGGTTCAACTATAAAAAAGATATTTAAAATATAGAAGACTTTATAAGAATTTATACTGAACAGTAATAATTTACAATGATTAATTAATCTACAGCAAATAAAATTAATTTAAGTATTGATTACCGAAAAATATTATATATGTATACCGACAGGTATGGTAGGTTATTAAGATCGGCAAAAAACAGTTTTTTTAATTTCACTCAAAATGATTTATTTGGGTCATAAATGACCTAAATAAAAAATATTTTCATGGTGTCTATCTGTCTGTCTGTCCGTCTGTCTGTCCGTCTGTAACACGATAACTCAAAAACCGCTAAACCGATTTTAACCAAATTTGGCACAAAAATACTGTGGCACCCGAGAATCTGGCCATTAGTTTTTGATGGGGGTGGGGGTTGGTAAGGGCGTATGGGAGTGGATTAAAAATTTAAAAAAATCGTAACTCCAAAATTACAGCAGCTAGCGAAATGCGGTTTTTAATTTAAGATTAGTAATAATATTTGCAACAAAATTTGTAATAACATCAAAATCAGTCAAAGTCGCCGTTTTTGAGATAAAAAAATCAATTATGGGCGGTTATACCTGCCTCCCGGCGCACGGTGGGGTATTAGCATGAAAAAGGTGATCGAAATTCGAAAAAGCAAATGTGTTTAAGATTTTCCAAAAAAAGATAAATCATGTCTGCCATGAATGGCGTTGCTATGGGTGTGTTTAGTTGCATTCATTTGTTTCAACGAAACGTCAAAGTTGTTACTTCTCACAGATAAGAGGTAAATGGCTAAATTTTATGTTTAAAATTATAAATTGTTGTTGTTCTTGTTCTCTTTTTAGGTTTATATTATTGTTTTGATTGAAAATGGCTCAGCAAGCTGCAGGTATCTATTCTACAAAAACGTATTATTTATTTTGATATTCTCTATACTAACGATTTTTTTGCAACTAAAAGTTAGACGTTCAGAAAATTTGATTAAATTTGTGACATTTTTATTATACTTAGAGCTTTAGTTGCGCATTTCGAAGAATTCAGCATATTGTCTATATACGTTTTACTTAGTAAACATTGGACTTTCATACAGTAAAATAAAATACTGCGATTTTTGCGACTTTGCTGATAAAATGAGAAAAACATTCTTGGTTTCCTCTAATTTGCCAATCAGTGATATACTAATGCGAGGTGTAAACTGCGATGGCATTGTTGTGTACAAGCAGTGCGTGGTGCCATTGCAGTAAGCGTAGTAGCGACTTTAGTGGTATGGGCATTGCTCGCGGATCAGTCGTAGCATTAGTAGTATTAGTTGCGATATTACTACTGGCATTAGTGGCATTGACCGTGGAAACACTGGAACAGTGATTTTTCTTTCTTTTTTTTAGAATCGACGAATTATCCTTTATATTGTTCATATTATTTCCTCTTTAATTAAAAATAGCAATAATTTATATAAGGTCTACATAAAAAAAATTCGATCAACTATCTGTGTCAAATACCCCACTGTGCGGCGCCAATTTTTTTGCAGAAGTTTAAAAATGTGAACTTGTAAACTTACATATATACATTTTTAGAATGTAGGAGGATGTATACCGGATATATACGGTACCCAAAAGTTTTTCAATATTTTCCGGAAAATGTCAAGAAAAATATAAAATTTTCAACATTTTTTTTCGCAAAAAAACTTCACGGGCGTGTTTCTAGAGTGGAACTATCCTACCAGATAAAACACTTGTACTTATTTCTGCGACACCCTGAATAGGTGTTCTCGTTTTTTGTCCCTCTAGACACATTCTATCATCTAGCGAAGCTTATGGATTAGAGATATATATTAAATAACTGGGTGCTCTAATCAAAATTAGAAATATTCTCGAAAATGAGGAAACTTCAATAGAGGCGTTGCTTTATCGGAATATGGTTTTGAAAAGGTCCATTCCTGAAACTCCCACAAACAAACACAATGCACTCCTGGACTCGCACGTGCACATTGCATATGCATATGCGTTATATTTTATGAAACTATGCTCCCAGGGCCTTCCTTGCTTATGCAAATACGAAGTTTAAGAGCCGTAAATATTTTTCTTGCAACAGTGTTTCAATGTTGATCCAGTCGGAAATTTTCCCCAACTTCTTTATTCCTTTTTTGAAAACTACTTTATCAATAATACAGAAAAGGCGAACTTTCGTTTAAACTTTCTGTAAAGATTGCAGCGGTAAATGGTCCTTAAACCATCTTCATCTTTCGAATAATAATTCTTTTCGTAGTTTTTATGTAAATTATTTATACAGGGTGTTTCAGAAAACATGTGCCATCTCTCGTCGGGAAATTCCTCACGTAAAAATAAGATTTATTTTTCATATTAACATAGGTCCGATTCAGGTTTGTTTCGTAGCTACAGGGTGTTTTCGATTTATTATAATTTTCTTCCAAGTACTTTTAGTGATTCGAATGAAATTTTGAGGGTAAAAGTTACTATAAGTGCTACATATAATGCTAAAAAAGTGTCGATAAATTCATCAGGGACGTGCATATGGGTTATCACAGGAATATTTTTCAACAAAAAACATGTGCGTCACTGACTTTTTTTCTTTTGATATCAAAATTGTGTAGGCCTTATAATGCCAATTAAAAGTTATCTCTTGATATTTTGTGGAATTTAGATGAGATAAACGTAGTTTTATTAATCACAATTAATAAAATTAAAATTAAAATAAAATAAATAACTTATATATTTTACCTAATTTATTATTAAATATTATTACCATTAGTTATTATTACTATTAGTCCAACCTACAGCAATTTCAAATAAAAAAATAATGGTATTTAAGATAATTACAAAAAACTAGTTTTAAAAAGTTTTAACAACTTGTAACTCTAAAACTATGCTTTTCATACTCATGTTTATATGAACTTTTTTTCATATTTTTTGATGAGGAATCAATAAGTACTTATTTAAAACTTTCGCAAGTTAATGATATTAATTTTTTTTAAATGTTGCTATTAGACTTGGATCAATGCAAATTAATAAAATTTTTCGTTTATCTCATCAAGGAGGCCGAAATCGACAAAATATCAAGAGGCAACTTTTAATCGGAATTAACTGAGAGAAAAAAGTCAGTGGCATATATGCTTTTTTAGAGAACTATTCCAGTGATAACCCATATACATGTCCCTGGTGAATATGTCAACACTTTTTTAGCGGATAAAAATATGTCACATTTATAGTAACTTTTACCTTCAAAATTTTAACAGAACGTTAAAGTACTTTGGAAGAAAATTATAATAAATCGAAAAAATATATAGCTACGAAACGAAGCAAAATCGAAACGAAGCAATCGGTGTTTTGGTGTATTGTGGTGATTTAGTGTTTTTATTTTGCTGTGTAACACCAAAGGTTCCAACCCTCAACTGTAATCTTCGATGGCTTCACGGTCAACGGAACTGAATCTTTATCGTAAGTTTAGTACTAAGATTAGGTTATTAGGAGCAGATATTTGGTTTCTTAAATCATGCAAAGCCAATTCAGTTTATCCCTAGTTTTATTAAAGTTGATATTCTAAAAAGTAACGTTAGTGATAAGGTAGAGAAAATTGCAAAACAAAAATGGCTTGATTTAAAAATCAAATTTCTGTATAGTAAACGTAAAGTATGCTTGAAATTGAAGCCTATGGACTTTACAAAAAACTTACTTATCGGCTAACTAATGTAGAGTATGAATGTTGGTGTCTCTCTCAGAGAAATATGTTTGTGGTTATCAATTCAAAATTTGTTAAGAAAATGTCCATTTTGAATAATAAGTTTAAAAAATTAAAAAGCTCTAAAAACAAACATGTTTTCCAAAGAGACATAAACATAGTAGAGAATCTTTCTTCGCAGACTTTTGATAAACAAGAGCTCAGTATATTAAACAAAGGTTTAAAGTTTGCATTGCCCAACTCTGGTAGTGCTTTGGAGGAAATCGTCGTTGGTGTTGAAACTACTATTCAGCACTTGCCCGAGGCTTCTAAAGTATTTACAAGAGAGACTTGTAGAAATCAGTTATCAAAAAATATCGTTTCAAGTAAATTAATAAAATGGAACAAGGAACACAATATTGTCAAGAGTTTGCGTAACAAAGATTGTTTCTACCTAAAAGCTGATAAGGGAAATAAGGTTGTTATATTAGATAAAAAAAAGACTATTACGATAAGGTTAACAACTTAATCGATAATGGCCCCTACATAAATTTGAAAAAGAATCATTTGTCTAGGATGGTAGCAGACGTTAAAAAACTCTAAAAGAATGTAACACCCTTATTGATCTTTCTTTAAAGAGGAAATTGTAAGTATCCAATCCCTCATTACCAAAATTGTATGCTTTGCCAAAAATTCATAAACCGGACAAGTCTATGCGCCCAATTGTTTCGGCTGTAGGTTCTCCGACTTATAATTTGGCAAAATGGTTATCAAGGGAGTTCGAAAATTTACCTGATCATGAACCTTCTTTCTCAGAAATCTAACTGTTACGCTCAGTTGGCTCTGACTCGGTTGGCTAGATTTTGCCACGCCCACACGGTGCCCACTGAGCGAGTATATAAACGCTCAACTTGTAGATTGTACTTTAGTTTATAATCATCTGCTGATGATGCTAACATGGTTAGCGAAACGCGCGTCCAGTGTAAAAGTAAAAGTGTTTTGGTGTATTGTAGTGATTTAGTGTTTTTATTTTGCTGTGTAACACCAAAGGTTCCAACCCTCAACTGTAATCTATGCTGATATGAAAAATAAATTTTTACGTGAGGAATCTCCCCACGAGAGATGGCACATGTTTTTTGAAACACCCTGTAGATCGTCTGTGGGAGTATTAAAAATCTTAGACCATCTTGTTTTAAAGGAAATTACTGAAGAAATTAAGCGAAAGAAAGCTTTTAGCAAATAAAATTGAAAGGTGTAAATCTAGCTAACGAGGTAAATCAGCTTGTAGGAAATTATACGAAATTCCTAGTTGCGCCTTAGCTATAGCGAAGCTTGCTAAGAAAATCGTAATTCTTTTTTGTTAATTATGCTGCCAGTTTGCCGGTAGAAGCTATATTTCTCACACGTGATTCTGAACCGTATTTTCCGAATGCATTCTTCATCGTTTAGATTTTCCTCTCCTTTATTAACAAATAACGAACGGCAAGGCGGGGATATTTCTGTTGTCGGAGCCATTTCCAGCGAAAGCTTCCTGAAAGGAAAACTTCGAATACACTCCTTAGCAGCACTTTTCACGACTTTCGAGTGTTAATTTCAATTAGTTTTCCTGTTTCAGTTCTTGTTAATTGAGCGAAGCAATTGGATATTATCGATGAGCTTCCATTCAATATACGAACAGAATAATATAATATAAAAGGCTATTAATTAAATACAGCTCAACTTAATAAATTTCTGCTTGATTAACTCCATATAATATTCAGTTTCCCTCGATTTAATTAACATCTTTCTTCTTGTTTTTTCTTATTTTAAATCAACCTTAAATAATAAAAAATGTCTATATCTCTGTGGCGGAATTATCTCTTCAAGTCCTATACCCTTCCTATAGGTAGTTCGCCACTTGCACTCTAATGCCGGGTCCAGATGACCAAGGCGTCAAAAAGTAAACATGATTTTGAAACAAAAAAAAAAGACAAACTTGCGACAAAAAATGGGGAATTCTGAAACTTGAGACAAATTGTCCACACCAGGGTTGCATAAAGTACGTCCAAAAATTTAGGCGGGAGTTGTCCCGATTCAATTTATTAACCATGTATGTCCACTGGCCCGAGACTGTTGGATTTGTCGCGCATCCACACTCTCTGCCGACAACTTGTCGTAAAATCTACCTTCAAAACTATAGTAGGAGACAGTATGACAATGGCATCAAGCGTAAACTCTGTTATCGCCTCGTGTGTCCGCCTCCCACCGTTTCAAGTATCGACGGTTTAAATACATGACATATCGATGCATCACTGCCATTCCTACTGATTCTTTCTTCTCTGTCTTGTTGTTTTGTCTGCTTGGTCTGGACCCGGCACACAGTGCTTCGAACATATGGTTCTAGAGGACAAAAATCCAAAACTTCTCTTTTATTGTAAGCAATTTATTCAAACTAGGTTTATTTGACACAAATAATGAGTACTCTCATTGTACTAAATGATGATGTTCTTAGTCCCACGTTTATGAAAAAAAAATCTTATAAATAATAATAATGTTGGGCTGTGTTCCATCTAAGCAAATAATAAGTTATATAACTATGAAAACGGTGTAAGTATTAAATAAATTCCTGTGATAAAAAGAATTGAAATAACATTAGAACATGATTCCTACAATATAAGCCTAATATAAGATAAAAATGTTCTTTAATTCAGAAAAAGAAACATTAATGTTATATTTAATTAAAAAAAACTTAAGATACTATAAATTTACTTTAGGACAACAAAATGCATAGATCGTAACTACTCTGAGTTCAGGAGAATCACTGCTGACAGAATCTTCCAAATTTCTTAGCAATCATGTTAACTTTATAGTATCCAAATCACAGGTAGATGAAGTATCCTCACATATAAGATATTTCTGTACATCATTTTCTAATATGTTACTTTTTTCGCGGTGTTACTGTTCATTTTGTCAGTATGAGGGTTCGGATGTTAATAGTTAACTCTTTAATAGAACCATATCCATATATTATTTTTTCCTTTCTTGGGTATGAGATTTTATAATAAATTGAAAGGTGGACACTTTTTTATGACGTTTCGCTCCAACATAGTGGACTTTTTTTTTAGTCACAAGTGGTGTCTCATTTGACTGGAAGGTTCATCAATATTTAATAAGACACATATTTTTGAAATACAAATAATTTTGAGTTCTTGTCCTTATGATCAAGCCAAGTATTAGCCAGATCGGCATTGCTTATCAATTTTACTCCATCTGAAAAAGTATTATAAAAATAAAGTTCGTCGCAAGCAGACGCAGGTGAACTATACAAAAATTAAAAATGTATGAATATGGCAACAAAAATATTTGTGGCAATTTGTCGTAAAACAGCAGACTCATTTCTGTCTTGTTGTTTTGTCACCCTTGGTCTGGACCCGGCAGCAAGAAAATCTACAAAATTAACATAACATAAATAAACATAGTAAAACATTAAAAATAAAATTAACAGTAGTTGGCAAAAGTTAATAAAAAGTTAGATTAAAAGTTTAGCATTATAATGTCATTTTAACAGAACGTCAACGGTTTTTGATAGACGTATCTGTTGAAATAAACCTAAAGAGATGTTCTTGAATAGTTGTATTTAAGAAAACAACCTATGGCAACAAAAATATTCAATAAATACGATATGTTTTGATATGTTTTTTTTAAATACCTTTTTGAAGTTTGAAAACTTAAAATTTTTATACCCATTTAAGAATCATCTTAAAAAATAAATAAAAACTAAACAATCACGAACTTGTTTAGCAATAAATTTAAAGTACATACCTTGTTTAACAATATCCATAGTGGCTTTCAATTAAGTACGTACCCGTTTAACTCCATAATATACAGAACTACTATGAATGTTATTCTTTTCACTGATGAGATACTGATCGCAAAATTTATTTTTAGTGAAAATATTTGCTGACAAAAACGCTCTTTATGAAAAATAATATACAGGATGGTTGAACATTGCTATAAGTATAAAATTATATATTTAGATATTAGTAAATTTTAACTTATTTTTTGATTTTTGTCCATGGGACGAAGCACTGTGCGGCATAAGAAAATCTACAAAATTAACATAACATAAATACACATAAGTAAAACATTAAAAATAAATTAACAGTTGTAAAAGTTAATAAAAAGTTGAAGTTTAACTTGATATAATGTCTTTTTAACAGAACGTCAACGGTTTTGATAGACGTATCTGTTGAAATAAACCTAAGTGTTCTTGAATAGTTGTATTTAAAGATTTTAAATAGTTTTTTATTTGTTTCTTTGTGTTTTTTTGCTTCCGACAACCGGGGAGAGATATACTTCCCGAAGCGTTAAGCATTTTTTTGTCCGTTAGGTAAATTTGTTTATTAGTAAACCACGGCTGACAAGTTGGTCTTCGTTGGATTACCGCAGCAGTGTTTACAAAAAATAACTATTTTATTTTGTAAACTTTCTTAGAGTGCAAGTGGCGAAATACCCGCAGAACATTTCTGAAACTTAAATAATGTTGTATTTATTAAATCGAATTGTATGTTTGCAAGGTCAATAACGCACAAAAGATTTGTGTAATTGACTTCGAGATCCATCAACTATTGTTTGCCGTAAATTAGCTTCTATAGCTCTGTGGTCTTAATTGCGTATTGTAGTTTAAATATATAATACCAGTAACTTCAGTAAAACAATAGTAGATTATATTACGTACTATTTTGTGTAAACTAAAATACAAAAATTTAATTGACGTTCCTTTGATTTATCTTTATCTTTTTGGAGCTTGACGTTTTTTTAGACCTTTAAAGACAAACTCGATAAAAAATTCTGCTTAAAAGCTTGTCAAGCACTTTCATTAATTGACTTGTGAGTTATACAGCTTTAAAGTATTCCTCCCCTGAAATCCTGATGTCTCCATGAATTTTCAATGAAAGTTTTCTCACTTACGTGTCAAAGATTTCCCAACTTTCCTTTAAGCTATCTGTTGCAATTCATCTGTTACATTTCTAAAAGCGGAAAAATCCACCTCTTAAATTTTATTTAAAACGTTCTCACGTTGTTTACCTGACGGGGGAGAATTTTCTGTTTCTATAAAAAATGAATCAAAGTAAGTTTTGTTATTCGGTATAAAGGTTTAGCAGTCCTCGGGAAAAAAAACTATCTATGCTAATATACAACTTTGGCTGGAATAACAACGAGTTCTTGTTTGGGGTTTCTCCACATATTCCAAACCCTAGTGGCCATTTATTCTCGATGTCTTTTATGGAGAATCAGTCTCAATTACATATCCAGTAATTTCCTCTTTTATCTATAAAAACTCCATTATTACACCATTACTGTTATTAAAGCAATTTGCTCATAATGTATTAAAAAAATACTAATAAATCGAACTACACGATTCTCTAATTAAAAACATTTTGTATCCGGTGCTGTAGTTAAATCGTTCGTAACTTCACAATTTCATTAATGGAAAAAACAATACTATTCCGTCGGGGCACTTCCATTTTTTTGTTACATTATTTAATAATTGAACTTTGCAATATCTCTGATTCAATAAAGTTTATATAATATTAATATTAGTTTAATGAAATTTTATTACCAACAGCGAAAAAGACATAATATATGAATTCTATTAAATAGAAAAAAAAATAGAACCAAAGCTCCCAGGAAAATTATGTTGGACTTGGATATTTGCAATTTTTTAGTAACATACAGGGGAAACTGCAGGTCGCACAACGCTCAATGGAACGAAATATGCTGAGAATAACCAAGAAAGACATTAAAAGAATAGAGTGGATACGACAAAAGTCCCAGGTAATAGGTCTGCATCCACAGAATCAAATCCCTCAAGTGGCGATGGGCAGGACACCTGGCAAGATGGACCACAAACATTACAGCATGGTACCCAAGGGGAATTAAGAGACCTAGAAGAAGACCAAACCTGAAGTGGGACCATGATATTAGGAAATTAACAGGGATAACTTGGGCATAGCCAACGATGGACAACAATAGGCCCAACTACAAAGAGAATATCTAAATATCTGAGGGAGGCTACACCATAATTGGAAATGGTTGAATAAGCTGAAAATGATGATGATGATGATACAGGGGAAATGATGCATCTATATTATCATCATTATTTTCAGCTTATTCGACCATTTACAAGTCCCAAATATTCTTCTATTTTTAGTGTTATGTTATATATTAGAATCTCTGTACTGGTAGTCGTTGAACATTTTTTTTTGCTAAATTCATTCAATTTGAGATTTACTTTATTGCTGTGCTATATTTAGTTCGTTAATTTGTGCTTTTAGTTCTTCAGGCCTGTATATATTTTACTTATATGTAAAAAAATAGAGCCTGGAAACAAATACATATCTAAATTACCTTCGTTTTTGGCAGTTGGAGGTTTTCGAGTGGCCCAGTTAGTCCTAATGCTTCTGCTACCGAGCCACTGTCCATTCATTGCAGCTATAGCACTCTCAGCTTCCTAAAAAGCACACAAAGAGAAAAGGATAGAAAAAGACGTATTATTGGATGGCAACACAAATTTTAACTCACCCCTTTCTTGATAAACGAAACGAATCCATATCCTTTTGATTTTAATGTTTGAGGATCCCTCACTACCCGACAATCTCTGAAAAAAAAAATACAGCGTGATACGGAGATCTAAAATCACTTATTTTATTTATTTACAGCCTCATATATTTTTTTTTAAATTAGATATTAATCTTTATTTCTAGAAAAACGAGATACAAAACAATGACCAAACGTTTCAAACATTTGCTAAAACAGTTTTTGCATATTATCCTGAAATAATGTTTTTGGGATAAGGTTTTTCCAATTTGACGCCTCATATTTTTTTAAATCCAAACAAAAGTAAAGAATTGTGGTGGCAAAAGTCACTTTAGCTTAAAAACAAAGAATAACTTCTGCATCCAAGAGCCTCATAGTAAACCCGTACGAATATCGTGCGTTTTGATTGCACTTAACGCGTTATATATGCGATATATATTTAAAATATGTTTTTTCTGCCGTAACAATCTACAAGTAAATGCAAATATAACCTTATTTATTACGGTTGACGTTCATACTGCGGTGAATATTTCATCACCCAACCTCTCCGATAAAATTGCAGCCAAATAAGAATTTACCCTCGAGAGTCACGTCACTTTTATTAGAAATAATTTTTATTTTTAATGGGGACGTTCTTTCCCTCTTACTAATTAAATTTTGTTTTGAAATTGCCGCCAAACGATCATTTACAGGGCCTATTTTTAAACGTTAGGCGCGAAATAATTTATTTAAAAGTCTCAACGACTCACCTTTGAGTGAAAACCTTCGATATTATAATTAAAAATAGGTGCTAATTATTTCAAAGCGGAAAAAAAAACGTCTCGATTTTTTCCTTTGAACGAACGAACAGATTCTTGTTTTCTTAATTTTTTTGTGGCGCAATTGCTATGGAAAATAAGAAAATAGATTTTTTACAGAATTTTGCCTAGATAATGGGTACTATAAATAATAGCTTCATAATTTTCAGTAAATTTTGGATTTTTTTTGTTAGAACCATTTTCCCCTATCTGCTAAAATAAAGTGGTGGGTGAAGGTTAGATCTATCTATATTTAAATGTTAATAACTCCAGACGGGATGATCAGAATCAAACAAACGAAGACTCGTTTAAAAGAGCGTTTCTTACTCTATATTATACCATAAAAATAATAATAATAAGGATTTGAACGTAGACGCTAGGGTGCGCTTTCTTACAATTTAACAAACATAGCGCGTTTTTTCAAAAAATTTAAATACGATAGTATGTGCTATTTTAGCTGATAGTAAAGAGTAGTAAAAGCTTAAAAAGTCAGCGGAAACCGCATCTTGATGTCTTCTTTCAAACCGAAGATATTAGCAAAATTATAATAAATACCAAAAAATAAGCCCTTAATTACCTTATTTTTACAATACAGTATCAGTAGCCCTTTTGATTAGGCCAATTCTAACAAAAAATATGATGGAAAAAGTTAGTGTATTTTAAAATCAACGAAATACCAGAATACCATAGTACCAGATGTATTAATATCTAATAATTGAGATATTAATAATAGTGAACAAGAGACGATGATTCAGTGAAGCCATGGTAGGCTCTGGAAAAAAGTTGCTTTTCGCGTAATAGTATAAACGTCAAATTGTTATTAGATCAACATTTTGACAGTCTTAGAAGCGTTTTTTATCTTTTAAATGCTTTTTCAAAATGCCTTTATTATTTGAAGTAGTTGAAGTTGTTGGCATTTTGAAAAAGCAATCAAAAGATAAAAGACTATCAAAATGTTGATCTAATAACAATTTGACGTTTATACTATTACGTCAAAAACAACTTTTTTCCAAAGTCTACCATGACTTCACTGAATCATCGTTTCTTGTTCACTATTATTAATATCTTAATTAGACATCTGGTGTTCACACATTCTGGTACATCGTCGATTTTAAAATTCGGTATATCGTCGATTTTAAAATAAACTAACTGTTTCTATCGTATTTTTAGGTTAGAATGGGCATAATCAAGAGGGCTACTGATACCGTGTTGTAAAAATAAGGTAATTAAGGGCTTATTTTTTGGTATTTATTATAATTTTGCTAATATCTTTGGTTTGAAAGAAGATATCAAGATGCGGTTTACGTTGAATTTTTAAGCTTTTGCTACTCTTTACTGTCAGTTAAAATTACATATACTATTGCATTTAATTTTTTTGTAAAAACGCGCAATGCTTGTTAAATTGTAAGACAACGCCCCCTAGCATCTACGTTCAAAAGCTTATTATTATTGTTTATATGGTACAATATAGAGTAAGAAACGCTCTTTTAAACGAGCCGTCGCTTGTTGGATTCCGGTCATCCAGTTCAGAGTTATTAATATTCAAATAAAAACAGATCTAACCTTCCCCCACCACTTTATTTTGGTAGATAGGAGAAAATGGCTCTGACAAAAAATATTCAAAATTTACTGAAGATTATGAAGCTGTTACTTATAATACACCTAATCTAGGCAAAATTGTGTAAAAACTTCATTTTCTTATTTTTTGTTGCAGTTGCGCCTCCTAGCGGTCGTTCTACAAACTTGAAAATAATTTCCAGCAATTTCCCAAAGCCTCTTTAGTTAAAAATATTTTTTTCCGCAGCCGCTACGTCTAATACTTTCCGAGATACAGCCGAGAGCTATTCTTAGTGGGACACCCTGTATTTTGAATTAAATGTTTCTAAACTAAACATAATTACAAAGGAAATTTACATCTTATTAATAAATATAGTAAACAATCCTTGCGAAATAGTTAGTTTAAGATACTGGCACGAAAAGATCTTTCAAAGGCGAGCTTCTGTTAATAAGTTTTAAAGCCGTGCATCGGGTTGTTCGAAACAAAATGCTTTTGGGGCTCGTGATCAAAAGTTGTCAAGTTAATATATGCAAAGGCATTTAGCTTTAGAATTGGACTGGCATTCTGAATGATCGCTTGAAAATCAACAATTGGTCTCGACTCGAAACTAAATATACATATAAATTCACCCATTTTCTGCCAAAATCTATCGAATCAGAACATAATTTGAATAATTTCAGTAAAATTAACTTAGATTTATTGCAGTTTAATGCTTCCTCCTTTTGGTTTGTTTTAGTTTGTTTAGTTTAAAGGGGTTATTAGAGGATTTTTTTTATTCAAAAGAGAAATTACAGTTTAAAAGTTTGTAAAAAAGCGCAGCGCTTTTAAAAAACGTTTAGCTAAAATAAAAGCCGCGCACAATTTAACTTTAAATTATTTTTCAACTGCTAAATAATTAAACAAAAAAAATCCGTACGTGTTTATTATCTCCATTATTCTTTTATTAATTTATTGAACAATAAGCGGATTTAGTATAAAATATTTCGAAGATATAAATGTTTTTTTTTAATATAAATTAAATATATAGACTTTATGATTTTAATGTTTGAGGAAAGCACACACACAATTTTTTTTGACATTGACATCGTATCTGGCCATTGTTGTAGCTGGTCACGTAATCCGAAAGAAATTATTATCATTTGCTTTTGTTTTAATGTCTTAACACACATCTCTGCTGTAATAAACACGTAATAGCCCAGGCAGAGTGTTAAATTCAAATTAGGAATAACGCTAAGTCGACTTTGTCATTTACAGAAAGAACATTGCGAAGTTTCGAGTACTTAATCATGTCGCAATAAATGCCTAATTTGAAACTGTTGTACACCAAGGTTGTATTATTCCTTAGAGATTTACCTTTACTTTGCTAATGATTTTCTATCATATATGCAGAAATTATGAAGTTTTTTTCTTATAAAGGTAATTAGAAGCTTACAGAATTAATTAGGTAATAAAGATTAATAACCATATATAATAGTACATGAGGCAGTGAAGATTTTTGGTACTCATTTTCGATTTCGTAAATCAGCCAGATTTGAGTTTGACTGAAGTTATCAAATGATACGTTACATTTCAAGAATGAAAAAATAAGTGTTACGGATTTCAAAAATCTGTAAAATTTTTGCATCCTCAAATTTTCAGCCAGACTGACTTTCCTCCACTTGGCATGTGCCAGACTGTTATTTCCATTAATAAAATGATTCGCTTTAATAAATGTCAAATATTTATGACTGGGAAAAAAAGTGGACCTTTTTAGTTTTTTATCTGGTGAATCCATTCGAAAATTTTAACCAGACTTACAAATTGTCATTTAATGTCACAACATACTTTTATATATTCACCGTTCAAGTACAAAAAAATCACTGACTATAAGTAACACCGGCTATAAGTAAGTCGGTCTGAAATTTTTCTATAAATTTTACTGTAAAATTTATCAAATTCGCCATTTATTTGATATAACTCTCTTTGGCATAGGCAAGTTTCCTGGTACATAATCGTTTTCCCATTGCCGTGCATGCCTATAAAAATCTAAAAGAAAATTGCCATTTTTCACGCTCCTGCTATACAAAACGGAACCGTTGAAAGAAAACAGTTGACCGCCAATTAACGAACTGTTCATTCGATTCAAGGAAATTTAAATTTCTTCCTATTATTTCCAACATGCTATCCTAGAGAAAGATGATAAGTATTTTTGCTTTAGTAACTCGAAAATAGAACTTAAATCTTTGAGAGAAAGAAAGAAAAATAGATGTACAATAATTTTTCCAACTCAGATGCTCAAATGTACGTATT
This sequence comes from Sitophilus oryzae, assembly GCF_002938485.1. NCBI lineage: Eukaryota > Metazoa > Arthropoda > Insecta > Coleoptera > Curculionidae > Sitophilus > Sitophilus oryzae. The sequence goes on from NW_022146105.1 coordinate 5,356,277, forward strand.
TGTTGCAGCTTTACATTATAGAAACGGAAAATAAGCTTCTCGAATGGGAATGAGCATTATATAAACATGCTCTTTTCCTGGATAACCGTTTTAAAATATTTATACGGCGCAATTTTGAATGTGAACAAACCCAATTAAAATGAAACTAAAGAGACCCAAAGGAGAGAAATACTTACGAAATTTCTCCAAAAGCTGCGAAAGCGTCGCGGAGTGTCTGCGTTTCGATCTCAGGACTCAGGTCTCCTACAAATATATGATGATGTTCTGCAAAACAATAGAAAATGTCAGAATTAATGTTGATTAAGAAATTCTTTATGAATCTTTGTCATTGAGCAAATTGCTTAAACAATAATATTTTAACTTGTTGAGATTCCGGTAGACAAAATATTCAGAACCGCGGAATCCCGCACTGAAAAAAAGGATCTCTCCGTCGACATGAATATGACTTTGACCCAAAAGATTGGCGCTTTTCAATAGGGCCAAGAACGACATTTCTTTACCCAAAGCATTAACTATCTTTTCATAAGCTTTAAAAAATTACTTTAGAGAATAGAAGAATCTATCTGTCCAAAGTATTTCACTCTTGACCCAAAATGAATATGCAAAGAAGTTCTTGCTACAAGAACAATAGTCTCTTTGATTTATGCAAAAATTCTTGTTCAAAAGGGACATTTCTTGATTAAACAGACACTTTTCTTAAACCAATAGCGAATACTATTAACTCAACTAAAATTTATTTTGATCTAAGAGAAGTCTATACATCATATACAAGCATATTACGAGGTATATTATTTTCTGATAAATTTAGGTTTTCGTGGTCTGTAGTAAGTAAAGTGATTATTTTCCTCGATAGTAGTTATTTCTGCTTCTTCACTCCTTGGTATTTTTTGGGGTGGTTCATCACTCTACAAATTACAAAAAATGTTACATCACGATTAATCAAAGTAAAGCAAATAAATTATTAAAATTATAAGCTTTGGTCACATTTTGAATTTTTTAATACGACGACTTGAAATTCTAAAATTTTTGTAATTATTTGCATAAAAAATCGATACCTATATTCTTATTCTCTCTATATGTAGTCATGCATGCATTATCTAAACAGGTGCATTAGGTAAATGTCTCTTACCTTCAAATATAGCAAATAAATGCTGTAATTTCCATTTTTCAGAAACTCCTTTAAATAATCCATATATCCTAAAATTTGTCCATAAAAATGACAAATGCATGTTAATAACGATCACTAATTTGCTATACGATATGCGTTTAAAAAGCAAATTATGCAAAATTCCAAGTGAAGTGATTCCAAGCAACAAAACCCGTGCGTACTATGATGTGCGACCTATGAAATGCGACGTACGACTGATTGGAAATATACTGACTGATTGTATATACCGTCCTTCGTCATCGTCTTTGCGTGTCGATATTATTTTTCATCAAAAGAGTATTTAGCTATTGGAAAAATGGCCATGTTTCTTGAATGAAGTACTTCCTGGCGTATTTTTCTTATTATCTTAAAACAAAGTAACTTGCACTTGGGCGAATGAAAATAGATTTAAGAGAAATTTTCGAATTTTTCAAGAGAACCAGTTTTCTTGAGTTAATAGAGTTTTTCTTCAGGCAAAATATTTTCTTTTACGCTAAAATAAATTCTCTTGCCACTAATTTTTTTTTTCAAGAACGATGACGACTTGAATACACGCTCAGCCTGGGACACCCTGTATATATACATCACCTATCTAGGTAGGTCTCAAGAATGTAATAGGTTATTCATTATACTTCTGTAAACATTTTATAGGTATTTGACGAAATGTATCGAACTATACTATATTATTCATTGGATTTGGCTGATCGAAAATATAATTATTATCAAATAAACGATGGCTGATTATTTTCTGGCTAAAATTATTTGTTTCGTTTCTATTTGACCTTAGTGGCGTGGCACCATTCTCCTTCCAAAAACTCTTTTGTAAAATTTTTGCAACGGAAAATTCTAAAGTGATTTTGATCACATCGGCCAACAGGCTTTCTATATAATAAAGCTTTTATATAGATTATTTTGCAGGTCCTGTTTTGTAATCTATTGTTGACGTTGCACAATAAAAAGGTTAGCGTTTTATTTTTCTATGATGTTTTATTTTATAATGCCGGATGTAACATGGGCTTAATTAGATTAATACTGACTCAATTTGCTGGATAACTTTTATTTTTGAATAATACCTCAAACAATGCAGTTTGTAACAAATTATTTTTATAAAAATTTGTTTAATTCAGTAAGCTTTGTCTGTGATAAACTTTTGTATAAGGATAAGGTATTAAATTAACTAGTAGTGGGAACTATCGAATGAATACTATCGAAACATTCGATAGTTGCAATTCATTCGAATAATTCGATAGCTAGTAAGAAAACATTCGTCGAAAACTGTTCGAATAAAAATTATCGAATAGAGGCGTCATCTGCCTTGAAATATTATATTCTAGTAATTCGGCAGCAAAAACCATTCATTTATTCGTCAGGATCGATTTTAATAAAATATAAACTGGATTTTAGTTGTCGTCCGGCGACGTAGGTTTCTTTCCTAGAAACCCGACAGGCGTTCGGTGGCAAAGCTATGAAAGAAGCCGGCATCTTTGATTTTTTGCCAGTCAAATAAAGATAAGGACACATTATTTTTTTTATTGAGGTGCTAGTATTTACACAGAAAATATATTATGAAGGGCGCTTTTGCCATATATTCGTATTAGTTGGTATTAGCAAAGAATATTATTCTTTAGCATTAGTTAGTTAGGGATAGTATGTCTATATGTTTTGCATTTTTTTATTAATATTCTGTTGTTACACTGCAATAATACTTTTTATTTTGGATGTGGGAAAATTATTTTTAATGTTTTTAAGCCAAGACTGGTTTAGTAAATAATAATAACAGTAATAATTTGTTATACCTATTAACAACAAAATTTACAATCATTTAATAATATAAACATTTTTTTTAAGTAGTAGCAAAATATAAACAACAAATAGAAGTCAAAAGTATTTATATTAGATCCTATTTAAAAATAATATAGTCTCTAAATAGCAACGTTGGTTTATTAAATAATAATAGTTACAGAACTAATTTGTTATATTAACAACAAATTTTAAAATCATGAAATATAAACATTTATTAATTTTCTAAGCATGCAGTGTAATGGAAGGAAAATATAAATAAAAAATTAGAAATCAAAATTATTTATATTACTTTTTATTACTTTATATTACAATTTAAAAATAATATTTACTTTTGCTGGCATTTACTTTAAAAAATAAATGAAATATTTCTTCGCAAAAAACTACATGTAAGAGAATTATCATAAACAAAATACAAACATTGTTAACTTTTTTTTAAATTGGCACGTGAAAAACTTTCAATTTAATTTTCTCACCCCAAAATTTGAGTTCGATAACCATTTACTTAACCACATTACTTAAATATGATTATTAAGTTCAACTAATTCATGTTATTCAAATATCTAAAATACAAATATGTATTTTTAAAATTAATTGTAAGTTCATCTCATCTCTCTTAAAAATTGCTACTTCTCAAAATTTCCCATTAAAAAAATGCAATCTAACCTAACCATAATATACCATATAAAATTAAATAATTGAAAGATCGGGCTACGGAAAATCACACAAATTGTCGGAAAAATTTTGACCACTTCGCACACAATCGTCAATTAAAAAAAACTACTATTTTAGTATTTTAAATATTTTAATAAACGCAAAAATAGCATAGTATTTACAAGGCGAAGTTATAAAAATTTGGAAGAACTAATAATGCACTGATGCACACAAAAATCAAACGAATACTAAATTTCATTTATCAAAAGCATTCGATAGTCGTGGCGCAACGATAACCATTTAGTCGCACGGCGAGGCTGTCACATATGCTTTAGTATACAAATGAATGAATGATTTTATCCGAATAAAACCATTCGATAGTTGAAATCATTCATTCAGTAACCATTCGATAGTCTAATTCATTCGATAGTTCCCATCGCTAAAATTAACTGTAGCTCCGTGCTATAATTCTCGAGTTAGCCTAATTTGATTATGGGATGCTTGTACATTAGGCATTCCAGTTTATTCAATGATTTAGGATCAAAATTTCTGCATTGTGGCATATTTGCTGGTTTGGACATTCATTGGGCATTTTGTTAGAGCTAAATAAATATAAACTGTTTTGAATGGTGTTTTATAAGCAAGTAATCTTCGGTAAATGTTTGCTTTGTCCAGAATAAACTATTATCTTCGGTTAATCAGGCAGGGCTTGCCTGACTGAAGCGAAAAAGTTGTTGCATGTCTGAGTAAATCAATATAGACGCAGTAATTGTGATAACCGCAAACTGTATAGGTAGAAAACAACTACATCGCGTTAGAAGAATATGTATATATATATATAATAAACAATATAAAATAATAGTTTTAAAAAGCAGCAACCAACACATTTTACTTTTCAACAAAATCATTTTTCTGCACGACAGCGTTTTTATTCTTTTCGAAACACAATTTAAAAAGAGCTATTTCCAGTATGAAACTATTTCTATTTTACTTTCGGCTTAATCTGACATAGTACGAAAGAATATTTTTTATTATTATAAGTTGTGTTGTTGACATAGATTGACAAATTGAATCTTAGAATACGAAAATAAAAAAAATAGAATGTACATAACAGGTAAATATTATGCTAGAAACAGTTTGCTTATCTTAAAATTTAATTTAACCAAAGATATATTATATATATTCTTCTCTGAGCTTTCTTCCCGTAATTATTGTGACTGGAATGTACAGGGTAAGTCAACGATAGAGTAAAGTCCATTATCTCATTTGTTTCGAGGTTTACAAAAAAATGTTGAATACAAAAGTTATAGGGAAGGTTGCGAATGAAAGTTCTATAGAGATTAAAAAGAAAATATATGTTAAGATATTTTAGTTAAATGCTACAGGGTGTTTAAAATATATTTATGAATTTCAACTACTTAAAATTAAAAAATCTCAAATTTTTTAAATGGTACACCCTATATATTTTCATTTTTCTGATAGATTTTGCAAAGCTCTTCAACTTTTATTAAGTATGTCATATACCTATTTTTAATAGTTTGCGATTTATTCCAATTTTTTCTATTTTTACCCTAATTTTTAATACAATTACGCTATAACATGATAATTGCCGTGACAAAACAAACATATTTATTACTTATTTTTAACAAGTAGTTTAATAATTAGTTACAATTGTTATTATTAGTCAAAATTAACTAACTTTACTCAAATAAACTAAAATCGTAGTCGTGAATTTCTTGGTGTATTTCTATATTATGAAAGATGACATTTAGATTTTCCGTCGGGCCGAATAGCCGCAGATTAGGGTAATACTAACTAGATTACCTAATTATTGACGAAATTTTCTCCGACATACAGTAGTTTTTTTTTCTCGTAGTAATTCTGGTTTATAATTCATTTCGTAAAGCCAATATTACTACTGCCACAAAACCGTCCCATTACACAGTGAAAATATTATAATATAATATAATATGAAAATGTTTTCTAGATAATCTACATCTATATTCTTATAGTACTTAACAAAGTACTATATAATATATAGTACTGAACAAAAAAATATGTTTACTTTGGCTTGTTCGTGTATATCAGTCACATTGACTAATCCATTTTTAGGAAAATCTGAAACTATTACCTCTACCTCTACCATTTATACAAATTAAACTAAAATTCACTTTTTGTTCTTAACTTGCTTAACAGACATATGAAATTTTGATAATAATTATTTTTTTTGTCATGGTAACTATGATGTTATAGCGTAATTGTATTAAAGATATGGGTAAAAATTGGAATAAATCGCAAATTATTAAAAATAGGTATATGACATACTTAATAAAAGTTGAGAGGTTTGCAAAATCTATCAGAAAAAATCAAAATATATAGGGTGTACCATTTAAAAAATTTTAGATTTTTTAATTTTAAGTAGTTGAAATTTATAAATATATTTTAAATACCCTGTAGCATTTAACTAAAATATCTTAACATATATCTTCTTTTTAATCTCTATAGAATTCTCATACCAAATTTTGGTATTCCAACTTCAGAAACAATGGTACCACTAACAATTTGTTGCCACAATGCAATTTAACATTTGTATAAACAAATTTAAATATATTATTATATCCGCCACACTTTTTTGAACCACCCTATATACTCTGTAATAATTTTAAAATGTGTATCTTAATCTTCCCTATAACTTTTGTATGTAACATTTTTTTGTAAACCTCGAAACAAATGAGATAATGGACTTTACTCTATCGTTGACTCACCCTATACAATGTGTGGGAGGGGGGTTTATCGCCTCGAGTTTACAGGTCTATCGTGTGTCCCATTTCTTTAGTTATAACAAGTTATAACTCATCATACAGTTTCAAGGCTTTGAAAAAAAAGCCAGTATCTGAAATGGCTTCACAAAAGCTAGTTCTCCATCTCCGATATCAGTCGTACCAAAGTGTATCGTACGAATGGTTGTCGTCTCTGCGCATTTAGTGATGAGGTGTTCTAGTGTTTCCCCATTTTCCCCACGGAATCTGCATTAGCCGTTATTTCTTAGCTTCAATCTACTCAGGTGTTCGTTGAGGAGACAGTGTCCTGTGAAAAACCCAGTGACAATCCGAAGATTGTTCTCACTTAAATCTAGGAAAATCTTAAAAATTATTTTTGATCGTAACTTCTGAAAAATTTCTACGAATGTTTAGACCATTCCAGGTTGCGGATGGTGTCTTCCAGGTCCTTGAGTTCCGCTTTAAGTTGGTTTCCACTTGGAATGCAGAACGGTTCTGGTCCAGTTAGTGGAGTGTTCGCTACTTTACTAGCTAGATGGTTTGCTTTTTCATTGCCTTCTATCCCTTGGTGAGCTTATAGAAGGACGACTTTATTTTCGTTGCCTAATATGTTCAGCTTCTCCATGCATTCTTTGACCAGCTTCGAATTGATGGTTACTGAGTTTAATTGTAACTAAAAAACTTTATTTATTTTAAATTAAAGTAATTTTGGATAAAGGTCATTAAGAAAATGAAAGGCTGGATATAGAAACTTGAAAATATAATGGGATTTGTAAAATTTCAACTTTTTGTAGAAATACCATATTGAAAAACTTGTTTGAATACTTCTCCAGTTATTTATTTCAGTTTAGAATAAAATCGTTACAAGAGGAAAAGAAAAAAATGCGATTTTCAGAGACATATGAGTACGTACTCAAGATTTCCCTCTTTTTTAGAATGCTCAACAAGTTTTTCCTCATGTAAGTGTCTCTGTTCTGTATAAATTATTTTAAAAATATACAAGGTGAGTGGTTCCGTGTGAAATCCCGTGGTTCTCAAAATTTAAGCGAAAAATCAGTTTAGTTCATTAGGATTAAAGGCCTAATATGCGAATTGGATTGATTATCTATCAGCAAATTAAAGCGAAAGAAGGAACGAATGAAAAAAATCCTTTGAGCTGGCATAACGGTTACAGATTCAGCAGATATACCGTCCCTTACCCTGTTTGGGGCTTCGGTTTGGGCAAAGACGGGCTCAGATAAGATTTCTCTCCCTATCCTGTATAAAACGAGATAAGAGTAAAGAGGAAAACACTGGGCCAGACATATTTCCTTAACATTTCAATTAACTTTGGTTAATATAAATATTAGTAGGTCGAGAATCTTGCGCGACGAGAAACAATGGCGCGAAAAAAGGGGCTTAATTAGACGAATTTGTTCCGGCTGCCCTTATTTTTAGAGAATTTTATTAAACAAAGGGCGGCGTTTGATGTTTTTAGCTTTTTAATCCAAATTACACGACGTCTTATTAAATTAATATAAAAGACAATAGCCGGGGCCAACATTAAATGAAGGTATCTCGTAATTATTAATTTAAAACACCGACTAAATTAAATTTAGTCAACATTTATGAACGAACTCTAAAGGAATTAACAAAAAACCTACCCAGAAGCAAAAAAGAAACTTCCTGGGTAATTAAAATTAATACCGGGTGCGTCTCAAAAGTGGCTCACCCCCTATAAATTTTTTATTTTTTCAGATAAAAAAACGAGATTTGGTATGTTAGTACATGATATAAATTAGGACTGATTGACATATTTAATTGCATTTGGTCACTTCCTGTTTCACCGGAAATGACTACAACTTTTGATTTTTAAATGGCACCATCGGTATATTTTTACTTTATTTGATAGAAAATGACACTCTGGAATGAAAAACCGATGGTAGGCTTTTTTTGAAACTTTGGATTTTATATAAAGGCACCCTTCAGCGCGTTAGAATGTTACCGCATCATTTGAAAAGTGGGAGCATCTGTCTTATTTTAAATGGAACGCCCAGTATATTATTACATTTTTGGAAACCACTTTCATATCTCATAATTTTTCAATTTTTTTAAAAAATAAAACTTGTAAAATTGAAAAAAACATGATCTTTTTGTGTCGATAATAAAATTGATTTTCAACGATATATCATGTTCATATAGCTAAACCTTCTGATTCAATAAAGCTTTCTATTAAAAAATAATAATTCTGTTATAGTTGTTTTGTTTAAAGAAAATCGTTACTATGATAAATATTCAAACATTTTAAGTATAAATTAGACTTTACTTGTTAAATTTATAAAATTGTCACGGTAACGATATTTTTGAAATGAGAATTCTATATTAATAATGGAATTATTAATGTTTAAATAGCTCTATTAATTAGCCACTTAAATACCTTAAAAGTCCATATTATGTGTCTGGTCTTATCTTATTTTCTTGTAGTTAAGTTTCAGGACGTAGTCCTTTATGTTGAAGTGTTTTGTTAGAAAAAAGATCGATAAAGTAGCACTTATCTCGAATAAAATATTTATATTGGGGTTTACAATAAAGTTATATTTTCCTTTTTACTACCTCATTGAAAAGTCAAGGAAGGGAAACAGATATTCCGTTTCGGGACAACTAATATAAAAATTCTTGTTTATCCATGAGGAAAGGAAAGAATTTCGCATTGACACCCATTCCATACAAGTTGGCAACTTGCCCAAATAAATTTACTATCGCCAAACGGTTTGGTTTATGAATCTATAGCTCGGAGACGTCAGAAGTTTTGCCAAAAAAGCGAACGAAAAAAATGGAGGGGGGCGGGGGGTCAACTTCAATTCCCATCACAAATTCATAATTCTTTTTTTTATCTTGGTCTAACAGGTGTTTTTAAAATATAAGAAATATTGTATATATTTTTATTTTTGAAGTAAAACTTCATTACGCACTTTTAAAAATTCAAGGTCGTGACACACATGCGCGAGACGAAAAGTAGTAAGGAAAGCATACCGCTTTGGAAATGTGAAATTTTGTGAAAGAGAATAAAATTATTTATTAATTTTTAATTTATTAACTTTTTCAAATATGTCCTTCAAATTTTTTTATTTCTTCTGAAATTCACACTTTTTTTATGAAATTAATGATATTTGTTTGTATACAAAATAATTAAATATAATGGTTTATAACGTAAAATGTTTGGCTTGTTGCTTTGTTTGCCCAGTTCACAACGTTTAAGTTATTTAATTCCTCGCGAGGTATATGAAAAAAAAAACGAAAAAAAAACGAGTTAAATATTCCTTCCCCTATATTGTGGACAGGTGTAATTAGGCCTAAGCTCATGGAGATCATCTTAATTGTGACGAATAGAGAATTAGAGTTGGTTAATTTAAATTCTGTTTGAGGCGTATTACGACAATAGACATGGTATTATCCGCTTATCATACATTCCTAATTGCGATTAAATGAAGGATAAAGGAGGTTTGGGAATAATAATTAGGGAACTCAACTAAAGTGATAACACTTCTTGTTATATTGTTTATTAATATCAAACACCGCCAGAGTCGATAAACAAACCTATAGGATCTTAATTATCTTTGATGTCGACAACAAATATTTGACGGGGACCATCATTTTCTACTCGAAGAAGCATTCAGCCATTTATAATGATTCAGTTAGGGGAACGTCTGAAACGAACTTTTGTCTCTATAATTAACCACCATCGTAACTTTATTAACACCAAACTACAGACTATACCGTGTGGTGTAAAATGTCAAATATTATTTAATTTTATGCAAAAGTTGTATTAGACTTTTTTGCAGAGGCGTTAAAGTTGTATTTTCATTCAAATTTTATAATACGGCCCAGAAAAAGCTACAATTATCAGCAAAAATATAATTTTGTCATTGTCAAATTCGATGTCACATTTTGCTTACAAGAATTTGAAAGTACCAAATAGAGTAATTTTCATTTTCAATACTTCCGAAAAAGTTACGATGGTTAAATGGCATTTTGCTGGAAATAGTGTTCCTGGTAATCACATTACCGAATAATCAACAGTCCAAAGAATAATCCAGAGATTTGAACAAAGGAACGGAATTAAGAAAATGTAAGTGTGAAGAAAAAAATAGTGAACAGGAGGGAACTAATGATTTGAATATCCTTCTTCATGTTGAAGAAAATTCAAATCAATTCAAATCAATTCAATCAAAAAACAAAAAGACAAAAAAAAACATTAGGTCGTGTCTGCTGGGGGAGGCAGCAGGAAAAGACCTCATCACGTTTCAGGCTTTAGAAGAAGTCCTCCATGAAGATCAGGATCTCCAGTGCGTGGATTCTGGTGGATGGTTGTCAACTAATTCTTTTGTAGATGATCATTCCAATTTAGAGAAAAATAACCAGCCTTTTTAAATTACACAATTGTAAACAAAATGTGACATCGAATTTGACAATGACAAAATAACATCAAAATCAATCAAAGTCGCAGTTTTTGAGATAAAAAAAATTGGAAAAATTCCTTTACTTTGAAACTAAAAGAACTGCCTACCAACATATTTTAGTATAGGCTACACGTGCCTCCCGGTGCCAATTTTTTTAACTATTATTGGCCTGGGTTGTAGTTCATTTTGCATCTTGTAATTTTGAATTTTGGACAAGTATTATTTTGATATTTTGGTGACTCTCCCCTTAGCATTTCATCGAAGGAAGATCATTTCTTTCTCAAAATATTTAGAATTCCTAATGTTTGTATTAAATTTAAATCCATCTTCAACTTTAAGCGTATGTGACTGGAATAGAAAATAGCTAGCTTTTCTTCGCAACTGGCATACAATACTTACTAACTACACTGTATTATAACAATTGTTTTGATTAAGATATCTTTTACAAAAAACAATTTGCAAGCAGACCATATTACCATCTGTTACGCTTCTTCAAACATCGAAGTCGAAATAGTTTTTCCTGGAATTGCATTTCGAGCGGTTTTGCTCTCACGGCATTTCAGTAATATTTCATTTTCGACAAATCCATGTATTTTTCATAAACTGTTTTCAAAAATGTCTCAAATTTTAGACAGCTGTAATATTAAAAATGCATTCTTCATCGTTACCGAATAATATACGTGTATATTTATTTAGGAAGGGTAGTCTTTGTACTTTTTAGGGTTGCTTGAAAGTTCGTTTTTTTACCATGCCACACCTGATACCACTTATAATAAAATGTTAATTATGCCGAAACTCCATTACATAATGGAAATAAAGTGATTCCCACATAATTAACGTGACTTTGCATAAATAATATATTAAATTAAATAACATTGTAACATAAAACTATCTGGAATATTAAATACACGCGAATTTAATTTTCGTGATATTTCCTTCTACGTAAGGCAATATCGTGATAGATAGACACGTTTTTAAATGTTTGTTTCCAAACAAATTTAAATAGAAATAATAACCATTTAAGTTAATTAACAACAAGTTTATATTTTATTTCTCTCTTTGAAGCTGCATTGAGCTGGCGCTTTTTCACACTTAAAATTATCTTTATATTAATTTAGCGAAGTTTAGAAAAATATGAAAGGACTTTATAAACTATTCCGAGTTGTATTAATTAAAATTAAAAAGAATATCCTTTTCATAAAAATCTCAAAGAAAATATCCTTTTCATTTTCTGCAATAATTAAGTTACCTTGTTTCAACATTAATTGCTTGTTTTACTATGAGTTGCTGTAATATATGTTGCTAACTAAAATAAAACCTTATTATTTAGCAAAAAAAAAAATTAGTATCTAAAATAATTTTTAATTTTTAAATAACTAACTCCATTACTTTATTAGGCTGTAACAGTAATATACTCGTAAAATTCGGATAAATTATAATTTAATGGTCGTTTTTTAGAATATTATACAACATTTTCGGATATAAAAAGGGATAATAAAATGGTTCATAATTTATTGGTTTATGGAAGTCATTTTCTTTTTTTGATATATTTTTTATAATAATTTGAGTGAAGCAAAGAGTTGAATGAATACCTTTATGGGGACTTTCACTTTCGTTTCGAGAACATCGATAACTGTAGAGACATGTTTACACTATAGCAGAACTAAAAGCACTATTTTCTAAGATAGTGTGATGGAAGAAAATACGTAACAACGTAAAATACTCAACTGACGTGTATTTTTAGAATTTCTGCAAGCTTCTCATAAATTTTTCAGTCCGTTTCTTTTATATATTTTTCTTTTCTTCAGTTACTTTAAGTAAAAATTGATAATCATTTGGTGGGGGGATCTAAATTAATCACTTTATAATGGGAGTTTTAAACTGAGGTGATGCATTGTTAACGAAATATCTAAACAATTAAGTAGAAAAATCGGGATGGTGTTTTAAAAGTTAATTTTGTACTAAAAAGAGATTAATCATTTTTGAAAGCTCAGGGGATGTATATATTTAAAAATTACGGCAAAGTTTTTTGATTAAAATTTTAACACAGTCATAATTTCTTTTCGTTGCCAAAAAAATACTGTTTAGGGTTTAGATTTTTTTTGGTGAATTTTATGAAACTGCAATATGCATTGTGGATCGAAACCCTTTGTTTTTGGATATTCTTTATAGGCACCTTTACGATAAAATATAATGTTATATGGCACATAAACATGATGCCAATTGGGGTGGGATTTTATAGTCACTCCTCCACGAAAAAAATATTAGTCTATTAGCAATTTCTCCGCATTGCGGACAGAATAAAACCCTCTATCCTGCAAGTGTGGACCGGAGGTTATAGTAATTAAATTTTCTTAATTAAGCGTTATGGTACACTAAACCTGAGTGACATCCCTCGCGAGAGTAAAATTTTAATTTTAATTCCGCGCTCGCAGAGAATAGGCGCAACTAAAACAGGATACTGTTTCAAAATTTTAAACCTAATGAAGTACAGAACAACTTGAAAAAGTTTCGAAGAACTTAACGTGTTGCGTTCGGCGGCGCGTCTAAAAAAATCTTTTCGCGCCGCAAACTGCACGAACACGAAAAAAAACAAAAAACTACCTGATTTTGCGGCGTTTGGTGTCGTTGGTGCAGTTGCGGCTATGCTGGTGTTCGGCGGAGTGTGGTTCAGCCTGATCGCGTCCAGCTTTGGTACCGGCAGTAGGCCTGGAGCGGCCATGCCCGCCGGTACCGCCGATGCGGGCATCATCAACGTCGACATGGTCAACATGTTCCCTCGGAAAAAAATCTGCCTGCGGCCCTGGCTCCCTCTTCTTTGTCTCCGTCACGAGACTGTTTATCTTTCGTAAACAAGACGCGGCCCAGAGGATGGAGTGTGGTACACTAGACACACGGCAGGCAACTCGAAGACTGCATAACGCGGGTTGTTGTGTCGTGTTCGTTGCGCGGGGGGGTGGTGGTCGCGGGGGTTGGAACAGTTATAGTGGCCGTGCTGGTGCGAACGGTGGCTTATTTCAACTGCGGCAAACTGGAATCAGCTTCGGCGCTCTTCGCGCACTGTTTGTGGGCCTCCCTTAATGGGGCTGCAGGAACGGAATAGATCATAAACTACACTATCCGAAGGATTATTTCATTTGTTCGACGCGTTTGTTTTTCTTTCGGCCTTTTCCTTAACGCGCGCCCGCCGTCTTCCCTTCGCGCCCTTTCTTCGCTCTTTGCCGCTATTTTTAATAATTCGGCGCGCTACGATCCGCACTATACCGGGCGTCTCACTCGTCTCGTCTCCTCTATCTCGCTGTCATGTACTATCTTCACTACAATGGCCTATATTTTCTTATTCCAAGCCTTATCATTAGTAAATAACGGCAGTTTTAACAAAATCTGTGACATGACGAAAATAGCTAATTTTCACGACTATATGTATGGAAAAAAGTCGAAAAAATACCAATTTTTGGTTATTTCTTACGCTTATTCAAAGGCTTTAGAAAAATAGTGATCATAGTCATAAAAATCAGGATTGATTGACGGATTCAATTAGTTTCAGTCACTTCCTTTTCAAACGGAAATGACTACAACTTTTGATTTTTTAATTGTACTCACGCAATTTTTTTTACTTTATTTGATGGAAAATGACATTCTAAACAGAATGTCACTTTTGACACGTTTAACACACTTAAAAAAAAGTATACCAAGTATATGATACCAAACTATTGGTAAAAAATGTTTTTTCCAAATATACCATCCACCCTCGTTCCACTTGAAAAAAATGAGTTATGATTAAAAATACGATTTGAACATCTTTTAAGCTGCCAGGAAAAGACATGAAAAACATTAGACGATCAAAATTTCTTTTAGGCTTCTTGACTAAAAATTAGTAGTTTTAACTTTTAACAAAGCCATGCTACTCTAGATTAACACTTAAAATACTATTTTTTTGTGTGTGAAGTGAATTTGGTAGTTTGTTTTTTAAACAATTTTTGAGATTTAGCAACAATGTGGTAACTCTACTGTGGTACCAAATTATTCGTAAAGAAATGTTTTTTCCAAATGTACTAAAAAGCCACCCTCGTTACATTTGAAAGAATTAAGTTATGATTAAAAACACGATTTGGGCATCTTTTGACCGGCCAGGACAAGACATTATACGAATTTTAAGCAAGAATCTTAAAAGTTCACATATTATTATGATATGTAATTCTATTCAGAGCGTCATTTTCTATGGACTAAAGTAAAAAAATAACGAAGGGGTCATTTAGTCAGTTCCGGTGAAAAAGGAAGTAACCGAAAACAATTGAATAAGTCAATCAATCCTGATATATGTCATATACTAACGTACTAAATTGCGTTTATTTATCTGAAAAATAAAAAAAAGGGGTGAGCTACTTTTGAGAAACTCCCGGTATAATGAGTTCCACCTTTCGGTGGTATATCTTATTTTACCAAATTCTATGAGTTAAGATTGACTCTCACTATACCTTCCGTTTCCATTCCATATCCGTTCCGTATTTTTGATTGTATTCACGCTATACGTCAGCTTCCGTTCCGTATCAACTCCATACTTTTTATTGTAGAATTTATAACATTACGAAATTACTAATTTTAAATTTTGTATCTTTTGAAAAAGGTAATAGATTTAATTAATACAAATGTAAGAACTTGACAACACTGTTTCCGATACGCTTCAGTCCTTATCGCAAAAAAAATGTGTGGAAGGAAAGGATATGATTAAAGGCTTATTCTCACTATACTTTCCATATCAGCTCCCTTCCGTTTACATAAAATATTATATCATTTAAATGAATAGGAAAATGCACACTATCTGTTCCGTTTCCCTTCTGTTCCATATCCTTTCCTTCTGTTCATTTTTTTGGCGGACGGACTGAAAAGTATCGGAAACAACGTTGTCAAGTTCTTACATTTGGACCAGCTCTTTTAAAATTTTGCTGATATCTACTTATTCTTTCACCTGTTAATTAAATCTATTACCTTTTTCCAAAGATACAAATTTTTAAAATAAAACTTTCTTAATGATATAGATTGCACAATCAAAAGTATGGAACTGATATGGAACGGAACCTTAAGTATAGCGTCAATACAATAAAAATACGGAACGAATATGGAATGGAAACGGAAGGTATAGTAAGAATCAACCTTAAAGATTGATTTTCACTATACCTTCTACATCAGCTCCTTTCCGTATCCCTTTCGTTTACATAAAATATTATATCATGTAAATGAATAGGACAATGCACACTATCCGTTCCGTTTTCCTTCCGTTCCATATCCTTTCCTTCCACATATTTTTTTGACGGATGGACTGAAGCATATCGGAAACAGCCTTGTTAAGTTCTTACATTTGTACTAGCTCTGTTAAAATTTTGCTTATAATTATTTATTTTTTCACCTCTTAATTAAATATATTACCTTTTTCAAAAGATACAATTTTTTAAAATAAAACTGTCGTAATGATATAAATTGTACAATAAAAAATATGGAACTGATACGGAACGGAAGCTTACGTATAGCGTCAATACAATAAAAAATACGGAACGGATATGGAATGGATATGGAATGGAAAAGAAAGGTATAGTGAGAATCAACCTTAATACGGAAGGGAAACGGAACGGATAGTGTGCATTTTCCTGTTCATTTACGTGATATAATATTTAATGTAAAGGGAAGGGAAACCGAAGGTGAGAATCAACTTTTATTGATTTTCTGCTTTTTTTTGTTGTACTGCTGTCAAAATAAAACTACACTTTATTGCATACAAAATAAACATTTTTGATATGTTGGATGCAAAGTAACCAAGCAACGAATACTAAACTTTCTATCACCTAATCGTCACAGGTTGCGGTGTTTCCGGTTCCTTATTCTTGAAAAAAATCACCCAAACGAAATGCAAAAATAAAGGTTAGGTTATCATTTCAAAATTAGTTCGTCAGAATGGAAGGACTCAAAACAGTAATGATTTGGCAGTCGGTGGGCCTTAACCTTTGTGGGCCAGACCCCCCAACTGGCGTGGTGGAGTCTAGCGGACCCCAAGCACATTTAAACTTGTGTAAAATATTTACGTTTAATATATAGGCCTCGGCGCGCCATATATCTTTAAATTAGGGTACCCAAATGCAACTATTAAACGCGCACTGGTTTTTATCAAGTATTGTTCCTATCAGCGAGGGGTAAAGTTGCATTGGGATCCGTGTGGCACCACCACGCCAAAAATATTTCATTATTAGAAAGGTGGGTAGTTCAAAAAGTGTGCGTCACGGGAACGCTAATTTTGAGATTGAAATACTAACCGAGTGGTTTAATGAACTTAAAGAGACTTAACTGATATGAATATCATGGAGGCAATGTTTTTTCTTCAAACAGTAACCATAAATCCGATTCGGAATCTCTTACCTGTAAAAGAGAGATAATTGAATAATCAATATCAGAAACGAAAGAGATGTGGTATATGTCAACGGAGAAATGACAAAAAACAAAAATCTCATGAATCAAATGTACACTATCCATGTGCGACGACTTTAGACCATATGTCAGCAAGAACTGTATTTGAAAAAGTCATATACATTCACGGTTTGCAGTTTTGTTGAAAATAATGTATGTTTATTACTTTAGTTTCGTATTTCAATTGTTTGTACTTTCAATAATACGAGAAAATCATAAAATATATACTATGTTCTTAATGTTTATGGGTTTCTTAGCCAACTTACATTTCTGTTGCCAAAAACTCATAAAAAATGCGTTTTATTTTATTTTTGTATCCGTTCTTATTAATTTATTGAAAATGAATGAAATTGTTAATTCACAAGTTCGAATATATTGTACACAGTGTTAAAATAACAAACTTTTTATAAGAGTTCTTCAGCATTTATAATTAACTGAAAAAAAAATTGGGCCCAGAATGCCATAAGAGTTATAAAAATTCACCAGCCCAGTTGAGGGTTAAGTTAGGTTAATGTCTAGCTATAGCATTAGCAATCAAAAAATTTGGTTCGATTTCCTCTGGGAGATCTCTCCATCATATCAGAGGATGACGATATTTTTTTGTATACACTAACACTACCGCTGGCTGTTGTTTAGCCTGTGTGTATTTTTATTAGTCTATAACCACTGATCGTCACTATACTTACCTAAATAATTAAATAAAAGATTGTAACGTTTTTAGTTCGTTACATGTTTTTTTTATATATAATATATGATGTCTGGCCTATCATCACCGGATTCCCTCTCGTTCAGGCCGGATAGTTTATTTGACGCGTAATTTTTACGTTGCCTAGTCGCCAACCCTGTGATCGTTCGACACAACCCTGTTACTATTTTGTGAAGGCGCGCGCTGTCAACATCGCTTCTGTCAACTCTCCGTGCTTAACCTCACTTTGTTTTGACGCTCTGTTTTATCCCAGCTTTTAGAAATGGTGATTATTTAAATCTTGCTGTATAATCTGAATCAGCTGCTATTTCAAAGCAACAGGTAAAGATGAGATATTATCCTTTTAGATTCGATATTATTATTGAATATTTTTAGGGTAGAGTTACGGATGTCCCAACTTGTATTTGTGTTTTGCTGGCACGTTGGCGTCCCTTTTCTTTTTTGTCCTCCAGAATGTCACATGGAAGAAAGGACATGTTGTTTATTATTTATTGAGCCCTCGGAAGTATTTCGAGGTAGGTTTATTTTGTTTATTAGACCTTGTTTGGTTTTAAACAAGAGTTTCATATTTTTAGGGTCCAAGGTACGGACTATTTCCAAGGTACGGACTGTGTCCAAGGTACGGACTATTTCCAAGGTACGGACTGTATCCAAGGTACGGACTGTGTCCAAGGTACGGGTAGTGCCTTATGTACAGACATTATCTTATGTACAGATGTCCTGTGGACGAGTGTCCCCAATAAGAACGATTTTTTCTTATATCTAATTGCCACAGCGTGGATGTAGCTTGAGTCCCATGCTGCTCCACCCCATTTCTAAGCCTTGTCAGTAGCTACGGCTGTAAGGATTCGTGGTGTCCTCAAGCTGGCCCCTTTTGTTGTTTTGACCAACAGGATCGCCGACAGACAGTACAGAGATGCTAGACCACCTCACGCTGCTACTGTTTGAAGCAAGATTACATAAAGAACAGCTAAGTGTAGATTTACGTTCTAGTTTTTATGTTTTAGATTTTCTATATTTTCAGTCTTAAACAGTAACGTATATTTTAAATAATATCGTACAGACTATATTTAGTGGTTAGATTATTAAGAACATTTATGTCGATGCAGTAGTTACAATGTGATTTAGATTTTAGGTTTCATTATATTACGCCTTGTAATAGTATTACTTTCTATAGATATTATTATTGCGCTATATTAACACATGAATAACGAGACATAGATTCTAGAATCTACAGGTTGCAACATATCAGATTTAACACTGCATAAAATTTAACAATTTAAATAAAGTAATGCTATTTTTCTTATATTTTCTATAACGTTACACGCATTGTATTTTTTCATAGTCTTTTCATAGAACATATTTAATATTATTTACATACATAGTTTTACTCAACAAATAACCACTATAATAATTATTAAAATTGTGCAATGCTATTTACCATCAGAATTCATCATGAATAAATATAGTCATTAGTTTTAAGTATTATACAACTGTGTTTTCTTTCTCTGTACATGCCTGGCGCCCAATATCTATATATCTTTTGTTAATTATTACTGATTAATTTTCTCTCTAGTGAAATACCTTATCCACGACTGCTCTCCGATGAAAAGCTGCCGTTCGCAGTGGTAGTTGTTTAAAAAACGCTACAAGATATAAACTCTACTAATCAATCCTTTGTTTTTACATGGAATAACCAACTTCCTCTCCCATCATACCTACGTGCACAACCGCTCATTAAAAGCGACAAAAAATGAATACATCTATCCAATCTAATAATAATCAGGAAAAGCGTCTGATCGTCGCGTCTAGCTCTATTTTTAGCGCCACTTTTATCGCTTTACCCCACATACGTCACTTCCGGCTTCGTCTGGAAGGTGAGTTATATATAGAAAGATTTTAGTAAGCCCCTAATTCATTACACCGCGACTTAAGTGAAGTACGGCCGTGTACGGGCGCCTTAGCATTGACATTGAATAGTTGCCGTACACGATTTTTAGTTATTTTTGTTTTGCTTCGGTAATTGCACGGTATTACCTATTCGGAAATCGTCGTTTTGATTTATGTTATTCTGTGTATAGTCCCGTTTTAGGTTTTAAAAATATATAAAATAGATAGAAGTTCTAAAATACGAATAATTAAAAAAAGGAAAAAATCTCAATGAAATAGTGTCAACAAAATAGTCCGTGAGGTTACTTTATGAGTATAAAAATATTATGTTTGGAAGAGAAGCAAATTTGTTAATTTTAATCAATATTAATCAATGTATTTCCTAATATAAAACATACAGGGTGAGTTTCCTACGATGTTATCTATGGGCATCTCCGAATCTACTGGAGATAGAGAGTCGGTTAAATGGGGAAAGAATTGCAGTTTTGTGGGGTCATAAATATGCGCCTTTCAGATTTTTGAAAAAGTTCATGGCTTACTAGATATTTCGAAAAAAACAAATTTCGGCTATTTTAAAAATTGTTCCTAATTCCATTATAAGCTATTTTAGACAAAAAGTTTTCAGATAAAAGTTGTAGATAATCACATTCCTAATGAGTTTGTGTTCTCCGATTTTTTATAAAACCTGTCATTTTTGACATATGACACAAACATATGTTTTTTTAAATGGAAACCATAGTTGGCTATGACTTCCTAAAAAGCGCCATTTTTTAAGCTTTTCAGCAATATAAGCTATAATATGTTTCTTTCACAAAATTACTGAGTTATAGCCAATTCTTATCTTTCTTGACTTATTTCACTTAGTTAGCCATGGAAACAAGTTCAATCGTCGTTGCTCTCAGAAATGTGAAATTGTGTCACATCCAATCTTTGTAAATTAAAATTAACAAAAATTGTAAATAAAAATTTTTCAAATGAAGAAAAGCGTGTAGGATTGGTTCAACTTTTCTTGGCCATACAGGATACGTTGACCGGTGAAAGTTACTTACGTTTTTTAGAGAACGGTTTTCAATGGTGTTCAAATTTTGTTGTGATTTATAACTTATAAAAAGACAAAATATGTTATTAAACGGCTCTTTATAATTTAGATTACACAAACTAAAACTCAAAAAAATAATATCACTACGTACACTTTAAGTTATTTTAGAAAATGTTCAAAAAATCCGCAATTATTTTGAGTAGGTACATAAATGCATCTTTTTAAAACTGAATTTCTAGCTATTGTCACAGAACGACCGGTCGACTTAATTAAACTTCTCCTGTTCCGCCTCTTCGAGTGCCTCTCTTAATTCATAAGTTTTTTTGTAAACCTTGTTGTTAACCATACCGCATAAAAAAATCTAAAATGGATAGGTCAGGTGACCGAGGAGACCCATGCAATTGGTCCACCTCCCTGAGTCTACATAATTATGATATAAATAATTTTTTAAATAACATTTCTTTCATTGTGGGGGGTTGGTGCGTCATAATGAAAGTCATGTTGGAACCACTGTATTAATGCGCGAGTATCTAAATTTATCTTTTCTAACATGTCTTGAAAACCGTTTTCTAAAAAACGTAACGTTCACCGGTCAACATATCCTCGAAACTGTATGGCCAAGAAAAGTTGAACCAATAATTCTACACGCTGTTCTTCATTTAAAAAACTCTTTACAATTTTTGTTTATGTTAATTTACAAAGATTGGATGTGACAATTTCACATTTCTGAGAGCAACGACGATTGAACTTGTTTCCATGGCTAACTAAGTGAAATTAGTCAAGAAAGATAAGAATTGGTTATAACTCAGTAATTTTGTGAAAGAAACATATTATAGCTTATATCGTTGAAAAGCTTAAAAAACGGCGCTTTTTATGAAGTCATGGCCAACTATGGTTTCTATTTAAAAAAACATATGTTTGTGTCATATGTCAAAAATGACAGGCTTTAAAAAAAATCGGAGAACACAATCTTATTAGGGATGTGATTATCTACAACTTTTATCTGAAAACTTTTTGTCTAAAATATAATGGAATTAGGGACAATTTTTAAAATAGCCAAAATTTGTTTTTTTCGAAATATCTAGTAAGCCATGAACTTTTTCGAAAATCTGAAAAGCGCATATTTATGACCCCACAAAAGTGCAATTCTTTCCCCATTTAACTGACTCTCTATCTCCAGTAGTTTCTGAGATACCCATAGAGAACATCGTAGGAAACTCACCCTGTATATACAACACAGAGTTTATGTATAGCATATACACATTATACAAAGATGTCTGTGTCGTCCTTCGTCATCTGTTGGAGCATCAGTGACCTGTTGGTACCAGATGCTGGTTAGATGGTAGTGAAGGCATTCTGCTCAATTATTGTTGTCGTCGATTCCTTGATTCAGTGTATGGTTCTATTTGATATTAACCATTTGACCTTCTTTATGAATTATTTATAAATTTCAATTTTTTTACCTGTTCTGTTAAACTATTAAATATTTGAAGTGTTTTTGTGGTTAATCTTTGTGTTAATGTCTTATTTTTTACTCTATGGCTTTTGATATGTGACTTTACCCTTATTTGGTAATCGTAAAATTCCAGTTTTCTACCTTTTTCTCGACTGGAAAGTCGGTAACCGGTATTGGCTAGACAATCAACTTCTAATCCATAAGGATATTTCGATATTTTCATTTTTCCCTTTGATTATAAGCTTAAACTACCTAAAATTCAAAATTTGAAGTTTGTAACTCTTCTAGAAGTACCTTAGAATTTTGATGATGTGTCAGTGAGTCAATGTCGAAATTAATGAAATTTGACAAACGATAATTAATAAACTATGAGGTATAATTGCTAGATATTTTGGTAATCTAGTCAGCTATCGTATATCCTCATGTGTAGTGAAAATTAATATTCTTGCTATATCTACAACTAAGTTACAGGGTGGTGAAAAGTGCCGTTAATACCTTCGTGAAATGGATGGTACGGCTGTAGATTATGAACAACTTTTTGTTATTGAGCAGATTGAATTGATTCTAAATAAATACATTTTCAACAACTCTATAATATTATTATCCCACTTGTTGCAAATTTTTGACCTCATCGTAAAAGATTCTATATTTATCTTAAACTTGAATCTTGGCTACATTCAGTTGCTGTAAAGAGTTTATTTACAAACATTTTGAATATCATGTAATCACCTAATATATCCATAATTGACTTCTAAGAAGATTTTTTTTTGTTTATCGACTGCCCACTATTATCTAAAACCTTCAAGCCAGATAGTAGCTAGTAGCTGGTGTATTGACTTTACTAGAATTAAATGTAAATAACAGCACGTGGGAATTTAAACAGGGTCATATTTAAATGTATATCTTTGTAAATAATTTAAATTCTTAATATCATTTGATCAGACATACTCGTATTTACATGGAAAATACATATTTTCTTTAAATAGAAAACATATTACCCCGGGACACCATGAACGAAAACGATATCACCGTAGGCGTTAAAACAATATTTCAGTTTTTTGTTTATGTCTCACACCAACAGTTGTCGGTGATTATTTGTAAGTTCTTATCGAATGTTAAAACTGCAATACATTTTAGTTTCAAACGATTGGTGTTATAAGAGAAAATTATACAAATTACTTGACGTATTGTGGCATAAATACCTAATTTATGCCACAATACGCTAAGACAATTTGGTATATTGTAGTAAACATAAATTAGTATTTTTGTGTACTATTAAAAAATTTCCCAGAGTCTAGTCAAAATTATATTCTTCGCTGGAGTTGCGGTCTTCAAAGCTAAATATTTATCGTATGTTTAGTAATAAGGTAAGGCACACGCAGAATGATTCCTTAACCTAGCTTTTTTTCCCTAACCTAGCTTTATCCTAACTATAATAAAATGTGATGCTTGGTTAGTGTTGTTTTGTTTAGTATTTTTCTTTTTCATGTCATCAGCGAATCTTAGATGGTTAACATATTTTCCATCTATTTTTAATCCTTTGTTGGTCCAGTCCAGTTGACGGAAGATTTCTTCTAATGTTGCCGTAAACAGCTTTGGGGATATCGCGTCTCCATGTCGTACTCCTTTGCCAGTTGGGAACTTTGGGATTGTTTTATATATCATTATTCTTAGTTTGGTTTCTTTGTATATATATAATCTGCAACCTTGTTTCGTTAGGGCTTCTATCATTGCCTTAGGATATATCGAGTCGAAAGCCTTCTCAAAAAATAAAGGTTATGGCGTGTGTGGAAGTTCGTATCCTTTTGTTAGGCTGATAGTTTCTGTTAGTATATGTATGTGATCAATCGTGCTGAAGCCGCTTCTAAAGCCTGCTTGTTCTCGTGGTTGTGCAGCTTCTAGCGTGTTTTGTGTTCTGTTGGTTATTTTTGTAAATATCTTGTATGTTACTTAAATTTTTTTGTTGACGTAATATTATATTATCTATACTAATATATAAGATCCTAAAAAATAAGATCCTTAAAAAATAAGATCCTTAAAGCGGCCCATACATTATTAAACAAATTGCGCAACGCAGGCCGTTGCGCAACGAGTTGCCAATGTATGGTAGTGTTTGATGCGTTGCGCAATTGTTTGATGAGTTTCAAGAATGTTTGAATTCTTTTGTGCAACAGGACTGTTTGCGCAACGCGTTGTGTAGTGTATGTGTGTGTTGCGCTTCGTTGTGCAATATTTTAGTTCTTTCATCCAAATTCTTTGTTTTCTTTTTCGTTTTTTGGTATCATTGACATCATCTAGGGTATATACGATAATAATTGACGCAATGGCAATTGAGGACATGATTGTTTTCACAACTTTTAATAAACAGTTTGATCAAAATTTTACTAAGTGCATGGGTGAGGCAGTTGTGCAACGGAACGTTGCGCATCGCTTTGTTGCGCAACTTGTTTGAGAGTGTATGGACCGCTGAATCAGTTGTGCAACCCAACGTTGCGCATCGCTTCGTTGCGCAATTTTATAATGTATGGGCCGCTTAAGTGACTGACTCACTGATTAATCACGATCCTGTTCAAACCACTCAACGTAAGAAGCTCAATTTTGGCATATAGGTTGATACTAGGATGTAGAGGTTCGATAAGAAGGGATTTTTCGAAATTCCAGTTCCAAGGGGGTGAAACCACCCCTCAAATATTACAATATTTTTTATTTAAAAAAGGTTTAAAAAGTTACTTAGACACGTATATTTTATTTTTTTACATATTTTAAGATTTTTTAAAAATGTATACGGGGTGTTTTGAAAAATCTGGTCATTGATTAATCACGATCGTGCTTAAAACGCTTGACGTAAAAAGCTGATTTTTGGAAAATGGATTGACTTTATGGTGTAGAGGTTCGATAAGAAGGGATTTTTCGAAGCTCGAATTCTAAGGGGGTGAAACCACCCCTCAAATATTAGAATATTTTTTATTTAAAAACCGGTAAGTTTTTCGGAAAAACTCTTAAACATGTATATTTTATTTTATTGTTTTACATATTTTAAGATTTTTTAAAAATTTATACAGGGTGTTTCATAAAATATGACCATTGAGTAATCACGATTCTGCTTAAACTGCTTGACGTTTAAAACTGATTTTTGGCAAACGGATTGACTGTGGGGTGTAGAGGTTCGATAAGGAGGGGTTTCTCGAATTTCAAATTCCAAGAGGGTGAAAACGCCCCTCAAATATTACAATATTTGTTATTTAAAAAACGGTTAGTCTTTCGGGAAAACGCGTGGACACGCATCATTTATTTTGTTTTTTACATATTTTGATTTTTTTTAAATCAAACAGGGTGTTCCAAAAAGTTGGGTAATTGATTAACCACGATTTTGCTTAAACTGCTTGACGTAAAAGGCGTATTTTTGGCAAACTGATTTTTCTAAAGTCAAATTCCAACGCTATCAAACTACCCCTCAAATATTACCAAGTTATATAATAATATCGCCGCCATATTGTTTTTCCTCATGCTGATATAAATGTGAGAAAATTTTTTCCACTTTGTATGTTAATGGAAATTCTTGCTTTGCTTTATTATCACCATTACAAATGATTAATTCGACGCGAACGAAGTTGCGGGTACACGCTAGTTCAATAATAAAATCTAAAATTATATTTCTTTGACCTCTCAATATATATTTTATTTAATTTTTTAAGTGTTGTAAAATCCATTAAATGTGTATGTGT
The DNA here is from genome assembly GCF_002938485.1 of Sitophilus oryzae. Taxonomy (NCBI): domain Eukaryota; kingdom Metazoa; phylum Arthropoda; class Insecta; order Coleoptera; family Curculionidae; genus Sitophilus; species Sitophilus oryzae. The sequence goes on from NW_022146105.1 coordinate 5,382,369, forward strand.
CTTTACAAAAATTGTGACGACTGTATTGATATGTTTATGTTATGTGTGTGGAAACCAATGTTGATATTAGATTATTTTCTTCGCTAAGATTTCAGAATGAAAATGATAAAATTGTAATAAGAAAACAATAAAAATTAAAATAACAACTAAAACAAAACGACCGAAATCTACGTTCAAGTAATAAATTTTGATAAAGACCCTACCAGGTCGAAACGTCAATGAAATTTGTAATATAAAAAAACCGTTTTTTTCATTTTTATCTGACCTAAAGCCAAGGAAAAATTAAATAAAAAAAATTATACTTATATTTATATTATATTAAATATTCCAAAAAATCAATAATACATTTTGTAATTAACAATAATAATAATAATAATAATAATAAAGACTTTATTGCGAAATTTAAAAAAAATCACAAAAGGCGAAGTTGAAGCTTAGCTTCCTAACTTAACCCTAATTAGTAGACATAATTAATATATATTATATAAAAATATTATAATAAATCAATAATAATTATAATAGAAAACTAAAGGGTAGAATAACATAGTTAGAATATACCGAAAATCAATTAATTAAATATTTATACATGAAACATGAAATAATTAAGTATTTATATATGATAGATACACAAAGAGAATAATTCTATGAGTAAAAAAAAGGCAACCAATAATTAATCCCGTATTATAGATAATTATACAGAAAGTAATTAACAAGTAAGTACATTAAGTAGATAAATAAATAAATCAAAACAAACTAAAATGGAGGCATGACGGGAGATTATAAGATCTGAACATTTAAATTGAAGAATTAAATATTAACTGTCGTATAGAACTTTTAAATTTCAAATAAGAGTTAATTTTAAGATTTACAGAAATTCTATTATAAAGAATACATGCCTGATAACTGAATGATCTCTCATACAGAGTTGTGCGATGTATAGGGGGAGCGATATTAAACTTGTGACGCAAGTCCAGTGAATGTTCATCATACCTAAATTTAATTTTATCAAACAAATAACATGGACTTTTATTATTGATTATCTTATAAATTAGTAAGTATGAATGAAATTTTCTTCTCCCAGCCATGTTGAGCCAACCAATTTCCGCCATTTTATTTGTGATACCTGTATCATATTTTTTTATACTGCCTATCAAACGGATACAACAGTTCTGTAGTCGTTGAATGCGTTTAGCATCATGATCTAAAATACACGGTCCATATAGTGAGTCACAATAGGTAAATTGTGAAAGAACTAAGGTGTCACATAATTTCTTTTTGAGATTAGGATTTAAGATGTAACGTTGATTGTAGATCAGTTTTAAATTTATGAAGGCCTTTTTTATACATTTGTTAATATGTTCAGTAAACCTTAAGTGAGTATCCATAATCACACCAAGGTTCCTTGCAGATTTACAGCTATTCAACCTCTTTCCGTCCAAAGACACAGAAAACAATTTTTCATATTGGTCTCTAGCCTGTATTCTACCAAATAAAAGACCGTAACATTTATTGGGATTAATGTCTAAACAATGATTAGATGATGTCTTTAGAAGTATACTAAGTTCACTAGAGAGGATGGCATTGGCTTCCAATATTTTTCCTGGTTGGAAAGACATATACACTTGCGTGTCGTCTGCATATAAGCGAAGCGACGTTGAATCTCTCAAACCCGAATCGAGCTGTGATGTGTAGAGGATAAAGAATAATGGACCCAGAATTGATCCTTGTGGGACACCACAATTAATATGTCGAACACTAGACAGCGTGCCATTTAATCTTACAGATTGTGTCCTATCTGAGAGATAACTCTCGACAAGTTTCAATGCGCGACACTCAAGCCCAAGAAACTTTAATATTGCTAATAAGAGTTGATGATTCAACTTATCAAAAGCCCTCGAGTAATCCAAGAGAACCAAACCAGTGAGGTCACCCCGATCAGCAGCCTCCAGAATATCATCCGTTACCTTGAGTAATGCTGTTGTACAACTGTGGTTTTTCCGAAATCCCGATGAATCGGAGGCAAGAGACTATGTTTATTTATGTATTCTCTCAGCTGGGATTCAAGAACCCTCTCAAATATCTTAGAGAGGGTTGGAAGGATACTTATTGGTCTTAGATCACTCATACTGGTGATACTGGATACTTTAGGCACAGGAAGTAGAAATGAATACTTCCAACCCAAAGGGAATGTGGAAGTTTCAATGCAGGAATTGATAATATGCGCAATGTACGGAAGAATAACTGGATAACAATAAAGGAGCATGGTCAATCCAATACCATCGGTACCCACTGCTTCGGATTCGATCGATAAAAAAGCGAACAACGTATCGAATATTAACATAAATTTACTTTACTAATATTTTTCATTTCATTACCAGTAATAGTAATTTCCATATTCGGTTCTCTCCTGACCTAATAGCCCATTAAGAACCCCCCTCGCTACAGAACAGCTAAAACAATTAACACGTCATAAAAACGACGCTTTATTTACCGAAATCGACGTTCAATCTGCCGGTTTCAGAAAGCTATGTTTACATCTAATCGTCTATTTATGTAAATAATCTTTTCAATGATGTGATTATATCACCCCAAAGCTGTGTTCGTTTTTTAAACCTTTAGAACTATTATAATTGTTTCTATTGTTTTATTTTTGCTTTCTACATACAAATATGAAATTAAAAGAAATCTAATGCTTAGCTTTTAGAATCTCTTTCCTATTTAAATTTTATTATTTGTTCGCTTTTTTCGTCATATTAAAGTATTGTTGTTTGTCATATTTTATTCTGCCGCAGTTAGTTCCTTTCTTTTAAGTTGTGAATATAAAATATAAAGTTTTTAAACCCCATTTCTTTATACACTCACAGGTACGAAAAACGGGCACACCCTGTGGAATATGTTAAAAAAGCAAGGGCTTTAATAATCATAATTCTCTCGAAAGTTTGTTTTTTGGTTCAACTCAATAGCTTTATTATTTTTGGAGATTTCCCCTTTTGAAGAAGACACTAATATTTTTTCATATTTTTTTACATTAAAACCATGTCTTTGCTTTTGGTCCTAGTCAACACACCTATAAAATAGTGTTTATGATTTATGTAATGTCACTGTCTTTGAAAAATCATATTATTATTTTCTGTTGGGCAGTTACTCTAGCAGGTATGGTTTTATTGCAGTTACTCTAGCAGGTATATATGTTTATTTAATCTACATGATTGATCTCGTGTGCATAAAAGTGTGTGCACTGGTGCGTGGTTTAATCATTGGTCTATGTTAAAATGCTGAGTCCTATATCAGTTGAATTGAATTTTGTGCCGGAAGTTCTGATGTCCATGATGTTCTTGTAGACTCAAAGAATATCAGAAAAATGCAGAACAGAGAAGGACTACAAAATCAGGAATAGTATTTAGACCAAGGATCAGCATCATTAAGGCGACTAAATAATTTTAGAAAAATAAACTGATTGTAGGAATATAGGTCTATATTTTAATTGATATTTTTGTCCAGAACAGAGAGACTCTCAATATTTGGCGCTGTTTTATAACACGGGAAAAGCCAACCCAATAAGTATTCTGCCAAAAGAGACTCAATATTTTAACATCCCAAGTACAATTAATTATCTTAGTATTTATTTAAGACAGTAGTTTAGGAAAATAATGTTAGTAGCTTGATAGCGATCAGAGTTTCAACTTCTGTTTTATGTATGCATTTTTTTTCAGATGATCTTTAAATGAATGTGCAGCAACTTAACCTTGTTTAGATTGAGGAACTTCATAGCTTTTCGAAGTAAAAGTTTTTGTGTTATCATATCTAAATTTGATAACACAAAAAGCTAACTGAAGCTCTATCAATAGGACTATTTCTTCAGATATTTACTGTAATGACATCCAATAAAATGTATCTAAATAATAGAAACATATGTTTACTATTAAATACAGTGGTCGTTTTGAACAAAAAATCGTACCTGTGACATATTACAGACAACAAAATTGGAGCATTAAAAATGGGACAAGTAACAGCTGCAAAGTGATAAACATAAAAGTCAGATCTAGATATCAATTTAGATTGATTTCTAGATTTTATCTGTAGATATTTGCAATGTGCCAGTATCGTTACTTTAGTTAATTAATAGTCAAACACGTAACCCATAAATAGTTATTGAACGTGCATTATTCCAAAAAGTAGCTTTTTATGTTAAAAAAATAAAACCGATTTGTGCTAGTTAATTTTGTGTATCTGTATATATTGAGAAAATATTATAATAATTGTTGTTTTGCTAGATAACTATCAAACTAATATTTTGTTTCTACAGTTATATACCGGGTGCGTCTCAAAAGTGGCTCACCCCTATAACTTTTTTATTTTTACAGTTAAAAAACGAGATTTGGTTTTGTTTAGTATATGACATAAATTAGGATTGATTGCCGTATTCAATTGTTTTCGGTCACTTCCAGTTTCAACGGAAATGACTAAAACTTTTGATTTTTAAATGGCACCCTCGGTATTTTTTTACTTTATTCGATAGAAAATGACATTCTGAATAGAATGACATAGCATATGTCAACTTTTGACATTTTTGCATATGGTTTATTTGAAATTATAACTTCGGTTCGTAACGAAAATTTGACTCGAAATACCAAGTGTGTGGTATAAAATTATTCGTAAAAAAATGCTTTTTCCAAATATGCTAATCAGCCACCCTCATTCCATTTGAAAAAATTGAGATATGATAAAAAATACGATTTGGGCATTTTTTAACTGGCCAGGACAAGACACTAAAAACATTAGACGACCAAATTTATTATTCCAAGGCTCCTTGATTAAGAATTAGTGTTTTTAACATAACCATGGTACTTTAGATTGAATTTTAAAATACAATTTTTTATTAAGCGAGAATGTCAAAAATGTGACATATGATTCATAATGTCATTTTCTATCGAATAAAGTACTCGTTATCAAAATATATATATATATATATATATATATATATATATATATATATATATATATATATATATATATATATATATATATATATATATATATATATATATATATATATATATATATATATATATATATATATATATATATATATATATATATATATATATATATATATATATATATATATATATATATATATATATATCATATATATATATATATATATACTATATATATATATATATATATATATATATATATATATATATATATATATATATATATATATATATATATATATATATATATATATATAATAAAATATCATATCTCGTAAATCAAAAACTCGTTAAAACGGGACTTGCACATAGAAGCTTTATCAAAGAAACTAAGCGCTGCCTGGTTTGCGCTAAGATCAGTTTCTAAGGAACTTAACTTATCAACCTCTAGAATAGCCTATTATGCCCTTCCATTCTGGGGTACTTGCTGCGCAACAAAATTTGATCGTATTTTCAAACTTCAAAAGAGTTCGATATTTATTGGGACTGAACAGTAGAACTCACTGCCAGAATTTCTTTAACAATTTCAAAATACTGACTCTTCCTTCTTTTTTTTTGAATCCGTTTGCTTAATCCACAAGCACATATCTGCTATTTCCGAAATTCCATCTCACAACTATCCACTTAGGAATGCGGAGCACGATCTTTATGTGCTAACCCCGAACTCAGAACTACTTCAAGGCTCAATACTGTACAATGCCAAAAAAATGTACAATCATCTGCCTTTGAATATCAAGCCGCTTTTGTTCTTTCCCGCATTTCGCAAAGCTCTGAAATCATACTTACTGGAGAGAGCCCTATATGCGGTAAACGACTTTTTTGTTGATGTGTAATCATGAACAATTTTGAATTTTAAAATTTTGATCATCTCAAACACTGGTCAAAGGTCGAGTATTTAATATTTTATAACTCCATTTACAATTTTCTTATTGTAAAATTTTATTGATATGCCTTTTGTTTGTGTTCTGCAATTGTCCAAGTATGTTCTATTTTTAATTTTAATGACTTAAATTTCTTTGAATTGTATGATTTGTATTAAATATTTTTTAATATTTGTATATTTTTGTGCTTTTGTTTGTTTTGTAAAAGCTTTGTCGATGAAACTATTTTGGCTTTTTGCACAATAAAGCGTTATTTATTATTTAGACTCATAATAAAAAACTTAAGTGTCAAAACGAATGACAATGTCAGGAAATAAATAAATAAATGCGGCAACTTGACATTTTTTTAGAGCAGAGCTACCACCTGAATATTCCACTTAGTCAGCACCGCGCAAAATATGTCCATGGTTGACAACAATTAATTTAAAAATCGCGCCCTCGATGACGTAACTAAAAGTTTATTTGATAGGAACCGTACATGATCCTATCATAAGAGAAGAACAATAAAAATAGGAAGATGTCAAAGATACAAACATTTAACGATAATAATAGAACGCAGCTCATCCATAACTAATACCCGAACAACGTCGCCGTTCAATATAATCTTTTCAAGCACAATTTGTCAGCGGTACAACCGTGTCGACCTCATGCGGTACGCGTTAAATAAACGCCGGTATTAGATGCGTATTATTACGTTTAATAGCCGGCTTGTCTCACCTATGAGACAGGTGTGAACGTGGGCGGTACTGCCACGCGTAGGAGTACGAGGTCCGGCGTAGGCGCTGGCTGCCGTGTACCGTCGTTCTCTAATTGTGGTACCGGTTTTGGTGCGACAACGATTTCGTTCGTGGATTTTTGCAATTTTACATAATTAAGTACCACCAGGGAGAGAAGGAAGTCCGAGACTGTGTTGACTTATGGTTATTGAATACATTAGGTGTTATAACAGAAAATTAACAGTTTACCTCACTACACTAGAATACTCTCTCTTTTGGTGTTAAATTCATATTGGTATTATTTTTTTCCAAATGATTTTTTTTGTTGATTCTTACTTTACTTCATCATCATCATTTTCAGCTTATTTAACCATTTCCAATTATGATGTAGCCTCCACCACATATTTAGAATACTCCCTTTATAGTTGGGCCCGTTGTTGTCTATTGTTGGCTATGCGGGCTCAAGTTTTATCCCTTCTAATTTCCTAATATCCTGGTCCCATCTCAGGTTTGGTCTTCCTCTAGGTCTCTTAATTCTTCGTGGGTCCATGCTGTAATTTTTTGGTCCATCTGTTGCCTATCCTTCTTGCCAGGTGTCCTGTTCATTGCCACTTGAGGGATTTGATTCTGTAGATGACATTTATTCCCTGGATCTTTTGTCGTATCCACTCTATTCTTTTATGGCCTTTCTTGGTTATTCCCAGCATATTTCCTTACATTGAGTTTGCACCAAAAACCTGTTAAAATCGTTTAAAGGTTGATTTAAAAGTTGATTCTGACTATACCTTCCATATCAGCTCCCTTCCGTTTACATAAAATATTATATCATGTAAATGAATAGGATAATGCACAATATCCGTTCCGTTTCCATTCTGTTCCATATCCTTTCCTTCCATACATTTTTGTGGCCCACGGACTGAAGCGTATCGGAAACAGCGTGGTCAAGTTTTGACGTTTGTACGCGCTCTGTTAACATTTTGCTGATATTTATTTATTCTTTCACCTCTTGATTAAATCTATTACCTTTTTTAAAAGATATACATTTTTAAAATAAAACTTTCGTAGTGATATAAATTGTACAATAAAAAGAATGGAACTGATACGGAACGGAAGCTTACGAATAGCGTCAATACAATAAAAAATACGGAACGGATATGGAATGGAAACGGAAGGTATAGTGAGAATCAACCCTAAGTGTCCAGGTTTCGCATGCATAGGTCATGACTGGTAGTACACTTAATCTACTTCTCTTCTCGTCCGTTAACTCTCGAAAGAATATGGAGACATCATGTCTCAATTACTCGGATGGTTGCCCTCCGCCCCTCTCTATCTTGAGCGGCTATAGATTGGTTAGGTTAGGTTAGAAGAAGCTATAGTAGTTAGCTATAGAAGCCTCTTGCAGGCCGTAACCAATAATTTCTTTGGTTTGGTCTACCCAGCGCGTCGGAGATCTTTCTCTTGGTCGTTTGCCATTAATCTTCCCTTCGATGATGATTTTTTCCAGTCCATCTGTTTTTATCGAAATGTGCCCGAAGTACCTAAGGTATGACTGGATTATTTTGGTTGAAAGTCTTGTGTTAACTTTCAACTACCTTAGGTTGGTCCGATGTTCTGTGTATGAAAATCGCAGCATTTTTCTGTAGACCCACATTTCGAAAGCATCTATTTTTTGTCTGTTTGTAGTATGCATAAGTAGCGATAAAAAAGATCAATGTGTTTACTAATTTTAATTTGTTGCGCTGGTATATTGCAAAGTCTTTCCATATTCGTGTCAGTTTTATAGTTAACGGTACTTAGTAGTTACTCTACTTAACGGTAAATAAATATGACATAACCAATATTTGTTTCATTTGCCTAATTTATATTTACTACCGTGAAATAAAAATTTTTAGTTAAATATAAATTAGGCAAAGAAAATGAAGTCCTCCTACTCTGGGTGCTAACTCACCAAGAACTAGAAGGTAATTAAGAAGCAAACGATCTAGCTAGCCAAAAATATCCAACAAAACGAACTAGCTAGAAAGCAAACACAGTGGAGTGTTAGCTAAGGAGCAAACACTCCTAGGGACCAGACCAGTTTTGGTTTTGATTCCCAAGTGGAAACCAACATAAATCGCAACCCAAGAATCTGGACAACTCCATTCGTAACCTAGAATAAGAATCCTCCAACGGTCCCAAATCCAACGGTCCCCAATCCCACAAATACACTCGAAGAAATTTCTCAGCACATACGACCGAGAATCAAAAAAAAATTCCTTGATTAAAGTAAAAACAATCTTAGGATTGTCACGACCTTTTTAACAGGACACTGTCTCCTCAATGATGACCTCGCTATTATCAAAATATGGCGGAAAAAACACAGCATCTTCTGTTTGAGTATTTGACATAGTTCTGCTACATTTTGGAATGAGATAATTTAGACCCAGTGAGAGCAGCTCCCAAAATATAATTAGATCGATAAGAACCATGGGATCCCTGGACAATTTATAGACCAGAGTCCTTTAGGAAAGATCTAAATAGGTCAAAGTGAAAAGAGGTAACTGTGTATACAACTCAATTTTACATCTACAACCTAATTTCCAATAACCATTGTCGATAAAAGAAGTACTGAAAAAGACAAACAACTCGAAATTAAATATTTCTCGAGCATACAGTTATTCTAAGTTGTATGTATTCTCTTCAGTCAGTCGTCTTGTCTAATTAAAATTAGAAAAAAATATTAACCAACGAATTAGGATAACAAACGAGAATTAGTGGTACATTTTTGATCCTACAGGACTAAAATTTTCTACAAAAAAATTAGCAGACATTATTCAAAAAACTTTACTGTAAAACTATAAAGCTATATTTACATATAAAACACTTTAAACATTTGGGTAATAAAAGCTAAATGAATTTGAAATTTAAATTAGCAAATCCTGTTAATAGATGGTAATTTTTAAAAGTAAAAAGGCAACATGCGAAAGGTCGGTCTCAGGTGTACTTTGTTAATACCAGAAGTCATGAAAAAAACATAAATGTCAAGTAGTTCTTTTTACAACCTTTCTAAAACAAACACATAAACGTATTTGCAACACAAAACTATGTCAAGTCGAAACAATTAACAAAGCAGACAAACGTTACCAAAAGATTCATTATATTTAAACTATTAAATTAATAATGATTGTGATTTTTTTAATGCAACAGACATTATTAACAAGAATAGCTTTTTTTAAGAAACTAATGTAAATATATATGTTACAGTAAAAATTGGAAATCAGTGATTTTTAACAATTACTAGTAAAAACTCACATTCACAGATTTGCTAACATTACGCCAGTAAAAGTTCAACAGCTATTTTTGAAACCAACTTTTACTAGTGAATGTACAGGGACATCATTTTAAGTGTCTCACTCGATTTATAATTTTCCTGTTTGGTATTTAAAGATAATAGAAAGATTTCCTAATGTAATTTTTCGCGAGGATGCCGATTCTCTACATCAACATTTTTTAAAACGTCAATTTTGACAGATACGACGCCATCTTGATTTTTTTTAAATGGAAACCCCCACATATTTTAGCATGGTCCGGTAGACATATTTTAGCTAATTTCAAAAATATATAATTTAGTATACTTTGCACTTGCCGTTTTCGATATACAGTGGATTTTAAAATGAATTGTTCCAGAATCATTTTAAGTGTCTCACCCAATTTAAAATTTTCCTCTTTTCTATTTTAAGATAGTAAAAAGATTCTGTTGAACTTTTGGCAAAAAAACATTTGAAATTTATGATTTCAGTCTAGTAACTCCACATGTTTAATATATGCAATGATGACAGGTATTGATAATTTCGATTCCCAATATCTCGAGAACCCTTACTCGTAACAATTTTTACCAACAGACCTTTTTTACGTAAAAATCGTTATAAATGAACAATTTTTCACTCAGTAGTTTTATAGTACGTATACTCAGTAGTACGGACGAAAAGTTGTTACTCTTCAAAACATTTAAAACACGTGTATGTGGCGCCCCCTAGAAATTGGATTTATATTGACATCAAAATCAAATTTCTCATATCAAAAATCTCCCAGACACCAATTTTCATCACAGTATTTACGTTACTTCACAAATTATTTGGAAAAAATCGAAATAAAAAAGATACTTCTACACCCTGTATCTCCGAAACTAAGCATGTTAGGACATTTATACGAACTTTTTTACTTATTTTTATCTGCAAAATATGCTGCCAAAGTTTCCGGAATCACCCCGTATGTAAAGGTCATATTGAAGAAGAATCAAAGTATAAAAAAATAAAAAAATTTAAGCGTAGTAATTGTCAAATTTGACATTTTCAAGAATTTTAAAATTCGAAAATTGTAAACTGGATGAGTCACTTAAAATAATTCTAAAGATTTCATTTTTAAATACACTGTATATCGAAAACGGTAAGTGCAAGGTATACTAAACTATATATTTTTGAAATTAGCTAAAATATGTCTACCGGACCATGCTAAAATATGTGGGGATTTCCATTTAAAAAAAATCAAGATGGCGTCGTATCTGTCAAAATTGACGTTGTAAAAAATTTTAATGTAGAAAATCGGCATCCTCGCGAAAAATTACATTAAAATATATTTTTACTATCTTAAAATAGAAAAGAGGAAAATTTTAAATTGGGTGAGACACTTAAAATGATTCTGGAACAATTCATTTTTAAATCCACTGTATATCGAAAACGGTAAGAGCAAAGTATACCAAACTATATATTTTTGAAATTAGCTAAAATATGTCTACCGGACCATGCTAAAATATGTAGGGGTTTACATTTTAAAAAAATCAAGATGGCGTCGTATCTGTCAAAATTGACGTTGTAAAAAATTTTAATGTAGAAAATCGGCATCCTCGCGAAAAATTACATTAAAATATCTTTTTACTATCTTAAAATAGAAAAGAGGTAAATTTTAAATTGGGTGAGACACTTAAAATGATTCTGGAACAATTCATTTTTAAATCCACTGTATATCGAAAACGGTAAGAGCAAAGTATACTAAACTATATATTTTTGAAATTAGCTAAAATATGTCTACCGGACCATGCTAAAATATGTAGGGGTTTACATTTAAAAAAAATCAAGATGGCGTCGTATCTGTCAAAATTGACGTTGTAAAAAATTTTAATGTAGAAAATCGGCATCCTCGCGAAAAATTACATTAAATAACCTTTTTACTATCTTAAAATAGAAAAGAAGAAAATTTTAAATTGGGTGAGACACTTAAAATGATTCTGGGACAATTCATTTTTAAATCCACTGTATATCGAAAACGGTAAGTGCAAAGTATACTAAACTATATATTTTTGAAATTAGCTAAAATTTGTCTACCGGGCGGTGTTAAAATTTGATATGGTTTCTATTTGAAAAAAATCAAGATGGCGTCGTATCTGTCAAAATTGTCGATTTAAAAAATTTTGGTGTAGAAAAGCAGCATCCTCGCGAAAAATTACATTAAAATATCTTTTTACTATCTTAAAATAGGAAAGAGGAAAATTTTAAATTGGGTGAGACACTTAAAATGATTCTGGAACAATTCATTTTTAAATCCACTGTATATCGAAAACGGTATGTGCAAAGTATACTAAACTATATATTTTTGAAATTAGCTAAAATATGTCTACCGGACCATGCTAAAATATGTGGGGGTTTCCATTTAAAAAAAATCAAGATGGCGTCGTATCTGTCAAAATTGACGTTTTAAAAATTTTGGTGTAGAGAATCGGCATCCTCGCGAAAAATTACATTAGGAAATCTTTCTATTATCTTTAAATACCAAACAGGAAAATTATAAATCGAGTGAGACACTTAAAATGATGTCCCTGTACATTCCCCGGACGATAGCAGTAAGTTTGAAAGATTCAGTTAGCGAGGTTGCTACCTGTTGTCCAAAGTATGGATAAATAAGGATAAGTTGAATAATAGGCAATATAAGGATAACGTTAAATTGCTAAACATTGGCAACGTTGACAAACATCTGGCTTAAATTCGCTTTGTTTTTTTTGTGGTTATGTATCGCAAAATAAAAACACTAAATCACCACAATACACCAAAACACTTTTACTTTTACACTGGACGCGCGTTTCGCTAACCATGTCCAGCATCATCAGCAGATGATTATAAACTGGATGGATGATTATAAATTCAGTTTATAATAATCTGCTGATGATGCTAACATGGTTAGCGAAACGCGCGTCTAGTGTAAAAGTAAAAGTGTTTTGGTGTATTGTGGTGGTTTAGTGTTTTTATTTTGCTTTGTAACACCAAAGGTTCCAACCCTCAACTGTAATTGTTATGTATAATTGTTTTGTTATCGTTGTAAACCAAACCAATATGGAATTTGATGAAATATGAAACGATTTTAAACAGGTAGCCAATTCTCGTCAGGTCTTTATAGAGAAAGAATTCTAGAAACCCGTAAGGTCTCTAAGTAAATTACTTAACCAATTTGTTATCCTAGATGCAGGTGTATTTCGATATGAAACTACCGGTCTATCTTTATGTATTTTTGATAGTCCATACAGTAAAAGAGTTGATGGATTCATAGGAAATAAGTTAAAGTAGTTAGCATACATTCCTTTAAAAAATCCTTACGTTCTCTTAAAAACCTTCTGAAACTTTCAAAATATTGGTGGGATTGATTGAAAGCCTAGGTAAATGACCCATTCACTAAAATTGTTTCAACTTTGTTTACACAAATACAGAATTTTTTTGAATGACAAGAACAGTGGTTTGGACTTTGTTAAAGTTTTTTACCATGGGTCACCACTTTTAGAAAATGAACAAACTCTATAAGATATTAGTAATGTCTCAAATATTCATATTTCTTCTAAAAATGTACTTTTTGTTACACCAATAGAAGTAATTAGTTCCGTATGCTAAGACATCCTGCATGTATATCACCATCAAGTAACTAACCGGTTCCATCCATTAGAATAGTGATGAAAACGTTCATTCTATACTTTTTTTTCTTCTTCGTTAGCATGACCCGACACTGCAGATGGATACAATGACTCGGGACGGGTTGTTTATGAGCCGCGAAGTCCACCTGTTGCTGCTCTGCGTGTTTACAGACGCGGAAAATCATTTGTCCCGAGTTTATTTTCTACTGTTTAAAATGCGCGGCACGACGGCTTGGAATTATTTTACCAATTAAAATCTTCGTTTGAGAGTTTTTTCTGAGAAAAAGAACTTATCCGGGTAGTGGAGTGTTGAACTTTGATTTCCGGTTATGGTTTCTGATTAATTTGCACCTGTAAAAGTAACAAGTTCGCTATTTAACTAGTTTTTTGTTAGTGAAAATTCTACAGCGTGATCCACTTGACTTATAGGCCAGTCAATCTGGAGGTTGAGGTGGAAAAAAATTGGAGGTGGAAATGGTTAAATAAGCTGAAAATGTTGTTGTTGATGATGATGAAAGGCTTTAAAACAATTAACCTAAAAATGTTTATATTTCAACGCAGTATATGATGGTATATCAATACTATCAATGGCATTTTCAAAGTTCAAAAAACCAAAAGCCGAAAATGTATAGCCCTTTTATTAAAACAAAATCTATAATTTTGATATAAAATAAGTTACCAATAAGTCACTATGTACATAAATAATAGTATGCTAAGCTTCTTTCTTATCGCTAATTGTGCGATAACTATATGTAGCTCAAATATGTGTATGTGTAACGATAACAAAAGAAATTATTTATTTTGTCTCAAATATTGGTTAAAATGGCATTTCTCCTTCTATTGCACAATACTATTGCTCTAATCATTGTGTGTCAGTATTATTCATGCATTTTAATTTTAGTATCATTAAAATATAACATATTTATATCAAGAAGATACGTCGAATTCAAATACTAGCACTGTTTTGATACCGTGATAGATCTGTATCTTAGCGGTAGTCTGTATCTTAGTGGTAGTCTGTATCTTAGTCTGTATCTCGTAGTTAGTAGTCTTAGGGTGGCTGCAACGACGTCTCGTAATCCTGCTGTTAAAACATAATAGCTGGTTTATATATACAGGGTGGTCCGAATTGTATTCCGGAAACTTCGGCAGCACATTCTGCAGATAAAAATAAGTAAAAAAGTTCGTATAAATGTATGTCCTAAAATGCTTAGTTTCGGAGATACAGGGTATAGAAGTTTCATTTTTATTTCGATTTTTTCCAAATGGGTGGTCCGAATACAGGGTGGTCCGAACTGTATTCGGGAAACTTCGGCACCATATACTGCATATAAAAATAACTAAAAAGGGTCGTATAAATGTATGTCGTAAAATTCGTTCATTTCGTAGATATAGGGTGTAGAAGTTTCATTTTTATTTCGATTTTTTCCAAATAATTTCTGAAGTAACGTCAATATTTGGATGAAAATTAGTGTCTGGCAGTTTTTTGACATGAGAAATTTGATTTTGATGTCAATATCACTCCGACTAGTAGAGGGCGCCACCTGCATATTTTTTAACGGGTTTGAAGAGTAATAACTTTTCGTCCGTACCTGTATAAAACTAATAAGTAAAGAAATATACATTTACGACGTGATTTTTACGTGAAAATGGTCTCTTGGTGAAAATCGCTACGAGTAATGGTTTTCGAGATATTTGGAATCGAAATTATCAATACCTGTCATCATTGACATAAATAAAACGTGTTGACTAAATAGTTATTAGACTGAAATCTTCAGTTTGAAATGTTTTTGTGTCAAAAGTTCAACAGAAACTGTTTTAACATCATTTTTTGCAGAAAAATTTATGATTAATTTAAAAAAAAATCTACTCAACGTGTTTATTTTTCATCAATAATGACGTGTATTGACTATTTCCATTCTAAATATCTTAAGAACGGTTACTCGTAGCGATTTTTACAAAGAGATATTTTTTACGTAAAAAGTCACAGAGATGTATATTTTTTCGCTCGGTAGTTTTATACAGGTATGGACAAAAAGTTATTACACTTCAAAACAGTTAAAACCTTTGAATAAGAAGACTAAGGAAGGAGCATATCAAAAATCTTAGGTACACCGCGATGGGTCTCAAATATGGCCGACTTAAATTCCGATTTATCAGTGCCGTTTTAATTTTATTTAAAAAATGTAAAACTATGATGTAGAGTAGCCGTGGGGTAGACTCAATAATTTGTTATTTTATTTTACGTTGTGAATAAATGTTGGTAGTTATTAAAATTGTAATAAAAATATATAATTCTAATAAAAATGGATAAGTTATAATAAGTATTTATTAACACAAACATCCGATTTTTCGCTACTGAAGCAGGTAAGTCAAATTAACGTATCAAAATTCTTTGACATCTGATCTTTGACAAGTAGTAAATAAAAGCTAAAATGCAAGAAAATATAATAATTTAGTTAATTTAAGTGAATTTCATAAACGATCGGTTTACTACACGTATGTATATTATATAGTCACTTACTAGCGAAAAGTTGTTCCATTATTTCACTCAATTTTTGCCGAGATCTACCGCACGCTACACAACCAACTATTTTAGAGTCTTTTTCGATAAATCGCGATAATGGCACTCTTAATTTAAGTTCTGCCGCAATTTCCATCTAGATTTACTACCTTAATACAACTATCAGTAGTAGAATAAATAATAAATAACATAAAATAAGCTCCGTAAAGACTGACAAATCCACAAAATTTCAAATCAAATTCAAATGTGTCAAATGAATCGTCAAACAGAACTGTCAAGGATCCCCACCCTAGAGAGCTTTTTCCGTCCACCATGCATGAATACATGGATAGCATTATGCTCCTTCCTTAGTCTTATTCAAAGGTTAAAATACATGTAGGTGGCGCCCTCTACTAGTAGGAGTCATATTGATATCAAGATCAAATTTCTCATGTCAAAAAACTTCCACACACCAATTTTTATCCAAATATTGTCTTTACTTCAGAAATTATTTGGAAAAAATCGAAATAAAAATGAAACTTCTACACCCTGTATCTCTGAAACTAAGCATTTTAGGACATATATTTATACGAACTTTTTTACTTACTTCTATCTGCAGAATATGTTGCCGAAGTTTCCGGAATACAGTTCGGACCACCCTGTATATAAACCAATTGCTATGTTTTAACAGCAGGATTACGGAAATATGGTGAGGGGAATACGATTGATACGATTTTCTTCTATAAGTACCCCATGCTAACTTAATTCTTCTGTTGATTTCTGGTAGTAGAGATCCCGAGCTGTGTATTAGTCCAATACACATCAATCTCCACATCAATCATCCCAGTTATCCCAAACAATCCCAATTACAGACAATAATATATCCGAGAATATACCATAGAAATATATACTTATTTTTAGAAAATATTTGCCATTTTATAGCATAGCATTTTTTATAAATTACTAATTATCATAAAAAACAAAAGAGTGAAGGTTAACATTAAATAATTACACATCAAGATTCTTTTTAATATATTGACGAATGTCCATTACCTTCAGTTCTTTTTATATAACCATTAATCTCTGGGTATTTAAAACATATTCTTTAGTTAAAATTCTATAAATCATTAAAAAACAATTAACTCCACTGAAAATAAAACAAATTAATTGGAAATATTCTCCAGTATACTGTACATTCATGTATTAATTGCCATCTCAACCGAGTAACAGCTTGATTTTTCTATCTCTACCGGAAGAGAACCTTAACCTTTGTCGATCTGCTGCTTGGAATCGTTTCATAATAACGGCAATAGAGAGTTCTAGTCTTCAATAGAACAGGTTACTTCAGTTAACAATTTAACGTTAACAGTATTGTTGTAGTCAAAGATTTTTTTTTAGAATTTAGAATGAGTGGGAGGGGGATTAATCACTTCGACCTTACAGATCCATTGTGTCCCCCTTTCTTGAATCATAACTCATCATACAGTCCCAGGGCTTTGACAAAAGCCAGTATCTGGGACGGTTTTATAGAGGGTAGTTCTCCATCTCCAATATCAGTCGTACCAAAATTCATGGCACGAATGGTTGTCGTCTCGGCGCACTCAGTGATGAGGTGTACTGGTGTTTCACCATCTTCCCCACAGAATCTGCATTCGCCGTTTCTTTCGTTCTTAGTTTCAATCTACTGAGGTGTTCATTGAGGAGACAGTGTCCTGTTAAAACCCCGTGACAATCCGAAGATTGTTCTTACTCAGACCCAGGAAGATCTGTGATTTTTCTTGATCATAAGCCCTCAGAAACTTCTTGAGGTGTTTATTGAGGAGACAGTGTCCTGTTAAAAACCCCGTGACAATCCGAAGATTGTTCTTACTCAGACCCAGGAAGATCTGTGATTTTTCTTGATCATAAGCCCTCAGAAACTTCTTCGAGTGTCTTAGACCATTGCAAGATTTCCAATTTCATTGTTTTTTAGTTTTATACAGAAAAATGAAGGGTGAGTCAAGAACATTTATTTAGTTAATGATACTTAATTCCTCAGTAAAATTAATGCTTATGAAGATGTAAAATATACCGAGTTCCTTTCAAACGCAGTTCACAGCTGTAACTTTTTTTTCATAACGGGCTGCTATGAGTATACCTAAATAGTCTGTAGACGTCGGTTCATAACGTTGATGAGGCTGCAAATATATTCTGTTATGTTTTCCAATTCTTCTTCAAGAACCAAGCGAATATTCATAATTTCGGCCATATTCAACAAGATCAATGACTTTTGCATAATCTTCGAGATTAAAAACCATATTCAAACGTACACAACAATAATCACCAAAGCCACCTCGTCATTATGAAGAATGATATCAAAAAGTAACGATAATTGAAAAAATTGCAAAATGTTTGTGGCAAGTTCATTTTGCTCTTAAAAAATACCTAAAACATGTGTTGACGTGAGTCAAAAAACAAAATATTCAGGAGACATGGTTCTGACCGAAAAATAATGTTTTAAGAAAATTTGCTCACGAAATTTTTGCACAGGGTGTTTTCAAGATAGGGAAAAAATCAACTCTTCGATTAACCCTGTATAATAAGTCAAATATTAAAGTTTATAATAAACTGTGTTTACGAATTGAAGTTCAAAACGAAGGAAATAGAGCTAATAAAGTTAATAATATTTATGATGCAGTCACGAATATCGACTAAAAGCAATATTCCTTATTCTGCAAAAACTAAATAGTTTACTTATGAGTATCTAAAACTCAATATAAATTTAAAAATGATCGTAAAAACAAAATGCGTGAAGAAAATAAATTAAAATTCAGAATTTTATAAATTTCTATTAAAGATGATTTTAAGAGTCATTGAGTAGATGCGTATATTATTCGCTGATGTAATAGCTCTTAAAATGAATGTTGAATAAAAATTTTGGGTTAGGCAAATATATGTAAAAGATGCAAAAACTTAAAACTAAAAGCAAACTTACAATGCTAATATTTGTGTTTCTGTTGTACGAATTGAATTCAAATCAAACCATTTCCTTTAGAGAAAGACACCTAGTTTTGGACTGTTGCTATTTATTTATAAATTTTGATCGTATATGAATCAAAAGATTTATCTAGTTTATCAAAATAGAGACTGGTATGGTACCATTAACAAAATAATGCTGGTGATAAAAAGGTGCTGATTTTAGAAAAGTTATACAATTTAAAATAGCTAAGGTAATGAAAAATTGTTAATTATATGTTTCACCAAGGGTGCATTTCTTGATTTTTTTTGGGGAATTAAGCCACTGTAACAAAAGTCTACAAAATAACTCTTTATTTTTAGATTTCTGTTTCAGTGGCGAAATACCCAGGCTTTTGTTAAGAGATCCAAAAAAGTTTCCTCTGTATTTCGTCACTAAAAGAAAATCTACAAAATAAAATAGTTATTTTTTGTAAACACCACTGGGGGCGTTCATCCAACAGAGACCAATTTGTTAGCGCTATTTTACTACTATTTTTAATTTGATTTTTTGCCATAAAAAGTTTAATTTTAATTGTAGGAAAATTATTTTTTATTTTAATTTTTAGCAGAAAACAAAACAATAATATACCTTTAAAAAAGGGTTTCTTATAAACGGTATTCCAATAAGAAGTTTCGGATGTTGATAACGAATAAAATAAAAGTTTCATAACATACCTAAAAGTTATTTATGGCAGTGCTTAGCTGAACAGTGTACAATTATACGTGGAACATAATATCTGCCAAATGGCCACCACGACTTCTTTGGCAGCACACAATTCTTTTGTTGAAACTTTCAATTACTGCGGAACATACTTCTGAAGTTATATCACGAATTATTTGCCTAATTTCTTCTTTCAATTGTTGAATGGTTTGCGGATTGTTTTCGTAAGCTTTGCTTCTCACATAGCCCCAAATAAAAAATAATCTAGCGGCATCAAGTCGCATGATCTTGGTGGCCAATTTACGTCCCCATTCTTGAAGATAAGCCTCCCTCCAAACTGTGTACGCAATAAATTCAATATTTCACCTGCTCTGTGACATGTAGCACCATCTTGTTTGAACCACACATTCTCTATATCCATGTCCGGCTATGTGAAAAGCTTATGAAAACAATCCGCAAACCATTCAACATTTGAAAGAATAAATTAGTTGAATAAATCGTGACATAACTCCAGAAATGTGTTCAGCATTAATGGAGAATTTCAACAAAAGAATTGTGTGCTGCCAGAGAAGTCCTGATGGCCATTTGATAGATATTGTGTTCTACGTACACTATCCAGCTACGCACTGCAATAAATAACTTTTATGTATGTTATGAAACTATTATGTTATGTTATGAAACTTTTATGTTATTCGTTATTACCATCCGAAACCTCTTATTGGAATACCCTTTAGAATTATCAAAAATACAATTATAACAGAATCAACATTTGATCACAAAATAAGAACTTATTTTGTGTTTTTATTGTGTCTGCTTTTATTATTACGTATATGTTTTTAAATATTATAATAAATTTCCCTAACATCATGAAACAACGCTAAATCGTCTCGGCCGTAACATTATTTAGAATGCCAATTAACCGTTCAGCGCTTTGAGATCTTTGCTGATACTTTCAGAGCCGTTAAATTACGATTTGCTAATAACGAAGCCGTTCTGGATGGCCGGATTCGGGCCTATTTATGACGAAGAGTAACAGTTTAGCCGTTTAGTGTTCGATAGGCGTATTATTTTCAATATTGGCAATTTGTTGAAGCGATATACATATTATATATGTTTCATTTAAGGTTGCAGGTAATAAATTTATCAAAAATATGTGCATATAGAGTGACACAATTATGTAGTACAAGTTTAGTACGTCAGTAAAACATTTTAGCATAATATGTATATGTTAAAAGTTGACACTGGATACCAAAATCGCTATTTAGCATAGCATCTCATTATTTATTATTAGCGAAACAGAACACGTTATTTTTATAGAAAGTCGAACCTACTTGACCTAGTCAAGAATTTTTACATTTGCCTTTCATTAAATTAGTTGACCGTCAGTCTAAAGGTAC
Organism: Sitophilus oryzae; assembly: GCF_002938485.1. Taxonomy (NCBI): domain Eukaryota; kingdom Metazoa; phylum Arthropoda; class Insecta; order Coleoptera; family Curculionidae; genus Sitophilus; species Sitophilus oryzae. The sequence goes on from NW_022146105.1 coordinate 5,403,455, forward strand.
GTCCATAGTGCAGCGGCTTTCCGCTTTCCGGTGCCCGACTTATCTCGTGGCAGGGCTTCTCTTCTGTGAACCTGTGCAATTGAAGCAGGTAGTGGCCATTAACAACCGCTTGCGGGAAGCGGGAATGTCTCATTTCGCACCCTAGAACTATTTCGCACTATTTTCGCACCCTAGAGCTGTTTTTTCTGTTTAAATATATCTTCCAATTAGTAAAATTTATAATACAGTACAGAGAAAGCTACAATTAAAATACAAGCAAAAATGTGATTGTGTCATTGTCAAATTTGATGTCACATTTTATTTACAAAAATTTGAAAGTACCTGTTCACGCATCTCATTATTCTTTTTTTTCAGTTTTCTTTGATTGGGTTTGGGTTTACAATATTTAATCATTTGTACACATCACTTATATGTGCAAAAATAAGTAGTTTAATTATTTGTTTATTTTTCTTTACATTATTCGATTATTAATTGTTTGGTTGAGAATGATCACATAAATCATTAAATTAAATTCAATTTCGTTTCAAAATTCAAACTCAGATGATTTCTCTATTGCCCAGTGCGCGCGATCCAAGTGCGCGTACTACCAGAAGACATTCGCAATTCGGCCGGTGTGTAGAGACCAAGTCGCAAACACTAGTGGAGAGATCCGACACTGTTTCTATTTTTCTGGTACTATTTTTTCGCAACAACGTTACGTGCATCCGAAGAGCGTGGGTAAAAAAAAGGGTAAGTCATTTGAGTGCCCTGGCATATTTATTTCTCAGTATTTTATTTTTTTCAATTCTCTTTTCGTTCAATTTCGCAATAGTACCAAACAGAGTAATTTTGTAAAAATAATTATGAATTTTGCAACTGAAAAATTTACGATGGTTAAACGATATTTTGCTGGAAATAGTATTGCAGTTCGCAGTTCAGTCTCCGGAAAGCCTATACCGAATAAGTCAACAGTTTAAAAAATAAACCGGAGGTTTGAAACTAAAGGCACTATACAGGGTGCTACAAATTCGAGGTACGAGTATTGGTATCTCGGTAACCGTAACAGATTCGAATATGGTTAAATTGGGGCAAAGTTGCGTATTGGGATGTTCACCAAGATGCCATCAAAAAAGTTTTAAAAATTTCAAGGATCGCTGTATTTTTTGGAAAAACTGATTTTTAGAAAATCAAAAAACTAATTGCACATTCTCATAGCCACTTTATTAGGGCTATCTGCTGGTATTTTTAAACGGTTTTATTTAGCTCGACCCGTACGGTATTTATTTATTTGTTTGTTTGTTTGGGTCAAAATTAGAAATTGAAATTTAAGTACCTTCCTGTTGTCAGATTGATCTGAAATTTGGTACACACCTTTAGTTCCGATGACAATACAATATAGTAATATCAATAACATTGTAAATCTAAGATGGCCGCCGGTACAAAATGGCGGATTTCATATTTTTCCACAACCCCCTCAATATGGGTATCAAATGAAAGGGCTACACTAGTAGAATACAGTGATTATGACAAAATTTAAAATCCAAGATGGACGTCGTTACAAAATGGCGTATTAGGTGAGGGCATGAGTAGTCGTGTCCAGAACAGTTGTGTCCAAGATTGTGTGACGTTAGAAGGACAGATAAAAAAATAGGTGATTAGATGTACCTACGTAGTTAGCGGTAGCTTTACCACCCAAGTTAAGGTAATAGGTTAAAACGTGCTGAGGACTGTATGACATTAGGGTGGCTAAAAATGTAATGTCGCAAGCGTTTTCCCTCAAGATTGGGCGCCTCTTGTTGTATATTATAGCCTTGCCCCTCTACTGAACCTCTGGGGGTCGACCGTTAAAATGTCCATTACTCATGGGAACAACATGGAAACAATAAATAAAAAACAAACAAAATAAAAATCGGTAAAAAACTTTTAAGTTAAACGGTTTTATCTTATGTGCACTGAAAACTAGAAAATAATAATAACAATTAGGTATTTTGAACTTCTAGTTCAGAAATATTTTAGTACTAGGCAGAATAGCTTTTAGGCATATTAAACTAAAATAAAAACGTGGGGCCCCTCTGAAATCCTACCTATGGCAAAGCATATCTTTATACTTTGGAGGATCATGAGCTCGGCGTTCGCTGGTGAAGCCGCCACGGCTGGTTATTGATTGTCAAAATCTCCAGTTACGATTATAGTAAGTCGATGCAATCCACACTTAGTATAGAAGAAAGTATTACAGCAATAGTTAATGGGCCCCACGTTTTTATTTTAGTCTAATATGCCTAAAAGCTATTCTGCCTAGTACTAAGATATTTCTGAACTAGAAGTTCAAACCTAATTGTTATTATTATTTTCTAGTTTTCAGGGCACATAAGATAAAACCATTTAACTTAAAAGTTTTTTTACCGATTTTTTAGATTTTCAAATTAGCTGATAATTTGTGAGATACAGAGGCGAACTTAATTTTTTTAATACGGACCTGTATTTTATATTTCATGTTTTGAAAAAACTCAGTCTCCTGAATACAATGATATGCCACACTTTATACTTTTTTTTGTTTTGGATACCTTAACAGCAACAAAACTATTTAATTATTATTTAAAATAATTTCAAGTCCGACTCTGGTTTCTTAAATTATTTAATCTGATTATATTCATCGTAACAATATTGATCAACGCTAATTAACATTGAATAAGGAAGATCGAGCCAATTGGAAGATTCAAATAAACAATATTCAGGTCAGAAATTTAAAGATATTATTTTTAACTTTTTTTTATTGTGAATTTGAAATCTCAGTGTGCGATCTAATAATATGCATAATATTAATCGTAGGTATTATAAATAGATTAACTTCTACAAACTAATGTATAATGTTCTGCATTTTTGAAAGGATAACCACCCTCCCTATTGCACAAATTTATTTTTCGCTCAATTTTATTTATAGCTCTTTGAACTTTCTTCTTATACTTTTGAATGCATTTTGTACTCTTTATTGGAAATGTTGAGATGAATTGATTTCACTTTTACAAATGACATCAAATAATGTAGCCCCTTGGCGATAGGTCCAGGAACTTCGCTGGACATTATACTGCTCTACCATTTCCAATCCATCTTCCGAGAAAATGATTTGATTGTTTATATTATATTATATTTATATTAATTATTTTATTGCATTTGATTTTCTGTATTCAATGTTTTACCCCACGTCATTGTTAAGTTTGAAAGCTTATCAATATTATAACGATGAATAGATTAAATATTAAAAAAAACAGAGCCGGACTTGATATTAGTTTAAATAAATTGTGTTCAAATGTCAAAACAAAAAAAATATATTAAGTGTGGCATATCATTGTACTCACGAGACCGAGTTCTTTCAAAATATGAAATAAAAAATGCAGGTCCGGATTTAAAAAAATTAAGTTCGTCTCTGTATCTCAAAAATCATGCGCTAATTTGAAAATCTAAAAATACTATCAGATAGCCCTAATAAAGTGGCTATGAGAATGTGCAATTAGTTTTTTGGTTTTCTAAAAAGTAACGACAGGAAAAAATAAAATTGATTTTCAAAAAAATAAGTTTTTTCTAAAACTCAGCAATCCTTGAATTTTTTAAAACTTTTTTGATGACATTTTGGTGAACATCCCAAAGCGCAACTTTACCCCTATTTCACCATGTTCGTATCTATTACTGTTACCGAGATACCAATGCTCGTACCTCGAATTTGTAGCATCCTGTATAAGGTATTATGCACATGGAAGTGTAAAGACAAAATTAATTGAATAGGAAGAAAATCATAATGACTTGAATAGTCTTCATGTTAAAGAAAAGAAAAATTTTGACTCCCGTTTATTGGGGATAGAGTAGGAAAAGACCACAGGATCTTTCGCCGAACGACTTCTTCCTGCGGAGTACACTCAAAACCGTTTTTATGGGTATATTAAATACATAAATTTAGATGGACTGAACACGACACCTCTGTGGAATGCTAAAGATTCTCCCCTTAAAAGTTTTGTAATGTGAGACGTGAATTTCACAATCATTTGGCTGTGAACGATGAATTATGTAAACATTTTATTAATTAGTATAATTTAATAATGTTTCTTTAGTTACAGATATTTATTTTGCCTGTCATCATAGATAAATGCAACAAGTTTAGATTGGAGAGCCCGTAAAAATTTTAGGTCGCGAAATTATTTTGGGTCGCGACCGTTATACGCGATCTGGCGCTGCTATAGCGGTCGCTAAGAACAACAGCAAACAAAAACTGAAATCATAGATAAAAGAAAATAATCTTCTATTAAGATAGATATGAAACTTAATAGTAAAATTTTGGGTCAAAGCGCCCCTCCGTGTTCTTAGTAGAGACTACGTTTAACCCAGCGCCTTCGCCTTTTCTGCTGTAAATATTTTTTTATGTTTATATTTGGTTTCAAAGGATTTAGTTTTAAAGTTACACTGATATATTAGTATATCAGAGTAACTTTAATAAAACATAAGAATATATAAATTTTACAGTTTATTAAAAATAAATTTTGACTACAAGGTAGAAAGTAAATCACAATATTTGATAAAACTTATAAGTATACCATTTTTACAGTTAATAAATAATAAAACTATTTCTGACTATGATATTTAAAATTTAAATAGATAGAATATTAAAAAACATACCGGTATTTGCAGACGCAGGCCCAAATTCAATAAAAACCAAAATTTTTCCTGCGAAAATCGGGCTTTTTTCACAGAAAAGGTATTTTTGATTTATCAACAATCATTGTCAAGTTGACAATATACAGGGTGTTTTCTAATTAGTCTAAACAATTGTGGTGTGATTCCTCATGTGTTCTTAAAACAATTTTTATATAACCATTAGGTCTAAAGTACTTCCTTTCTGATCTTTTTTGTTAAAAATTTAAAAAATCGATATTTTACTTAACATAAATGGTACACTACTGTTTTTTTAAAGAAAATATATTTTTTTCTTGACTGGCCATCCTTTTTCAACAAAATTGATCTTCTGAGTTTTTCTTGTTCATCAAACGGTTGCCGAGAAAAAAATAAATATACTTATTAAGAGCCCGCCTTAAGCCGTTTTCTAACGATTTTTTATTTTTAGATTAATTAGGAAACACCCTGTATATGCATATCACAGGCAACCAAATAAACTAGTAACCTCTAAAAATTATTTTTCCTACCACTAGCGACATACCGTGTTTTTAGTGAGTACTAAATTATTTTATCAAAATTTCATCATATAAGTTTCCAGGCAATGACTGAAATAATTTTCTCTTGTCAAAGTCAGAATCTTCAAAAATCATAATAATCTTTCAAAATCTAAACCGCTCTCATTAAAGAAATTCCGAAATGTGTTTATAGCGTCCATTTTCAAAGTAATTACTGCTATGTTGTGAGTTTAATTCAAGTTTTATTTACTCCAACCGGTGATAATTGTGAAAAAGTGGCATTAAAAACTTAAAAAGCTGTGCTGTGAACTGCAAAAACCATCGTGGATCGTGGCATAACATCGGTTTCCAATGTTTCATAGGTATTTCATACATGCGTCCTTATAGAAAATAAACTTTCTTGTATGCAACACACTGTATTTTATTTATACCAAACCAAACCAAACCAAACAATATTTGGCGATATAATTCCGCAAAAAGCCGAACCGCTCCGAAATTTTCAAAAGTTTTGGGTCGCGACCGTTGCAAGAATAGCGCCAAATAGTGTTACATTGTCCTTATGGGCACTTTCCAATCTAAACTTGTTTCATTTATCTATGCCTGTCATATGCTGCGAATACTATTCTCAGTTCAACTAATTTTTTTGTAGATACTCATTCCAATTCAGAAAAAAGTTAAATACCTTTTTGAAACCACATAAATTCTTGTAACCCATAGATAAATGAAACAAGTTTAGATTGGATTGGATTTCCATAAGGACAATGTAAACACTATTTGACGCTATTCTTGCAACGGTCGGGACCCAAAGCTTTTGATAATTTCGGATCGATTCGGCTTTTTCCGGAATTATGCCGCCAAATATTGTTTATTCAAATTTATTTTTATTTTCTTCTTTTAATTTTATAAATAAAATACAGTGTGTTGCATACAAGAAACTTTATTTTATATAAGGACATGTATATGTGAAATACCTATGAAACATTGGAAACCGACGTTATGCCACGATCCACGATGCTTTTTGTAGTTCACAACACAGTTTTTTAGTTTTTAATGCCACTTTTTCACAATTATCACGGTTTTGAGTAAGTAAAATTTAAAATAAACTCATAAGATAGCAATAATTACATTGAGAATGGATGCTTAAACACTTTTCGGTATTTTTTCAATGAGGGTGGTTTAAATATTGAAAGAATTTATAATTTTTGAAGATTCTGACTTTGACAAGAGAAAATTATTTCTGTTATTGTTTGAGGTTGTTCTTAGCAACCGCTATAGCAGCGCCAGATCGCGTACAACGGCCGCGACCCAAAACAATTATATATTTTGACGGACTTTCCAATCTAAATTTATTTCCTTTATCTATGTTGTAAAAAAAATATTTATATTGTATTGTATTTTTTATATATTTTGGCTGGTATTTTAATTGTAGCTTTCTCTATTCCGAATAAAACGAAATTCTAGACGATAGTACAATTCTAACGCCTTTTCAAAAAAGTCTAATACAATTTTTGCATAAAATTATCTGGGGAGATAATATTTGACCTTTTCAAAATTTACATGGGATTTCCTCCCGCGTTCCGAGTACAATGATATACCGTATGTTATCCAATGTTAAGTTATATAAAAATAATCAAATAGTCGCAGAATGATCACCGGACAAAATCGTTTTCCAAAACTTTTTTGTTTTTTTCTTTGTACCTCCTGTCACAACGATTTTAAAACAGTTTATAACAATCAACTTACCACATTCATTTCTGAATGGACTTAAATTTTTTGAACACTGTGCCTTACCTGCAAAAGAAAAGATATTGTTAGTATACTCATAAGTATATTATGCTATTAATTATGCTATACTATATAAAATATTTGGTATGGTTTCATTTTAATTAATACAAGTAGACCATACTATGTTCTCATTATTTACTGATTTTTATACAAGACGGTTTATATTTTAGCATGATTAATTGATTTTAAGATGATTAATTGAAAAGATATTCGTGTTTTATTATTTATATATCCGCATTTCGACTGATTGATTGCCTCTGTCCTGAAGCAATCATGTCCATATATATAATTGTCATCGATTTAACATATCCGAATATATCTTCCTCTTTTTTTCTCTGAACAGGTATGTTTCCTTTTGAACGTCTGGTAGAGTGTAGTAAATTTTATTATTAGACATTTTCCTACGAATGGGACAAATATCTTATATGAATAGGCCAGAAGACCGTGTTTTTCATAGACAAGTCAAATACTGAGCTAAATAACTTACGTAATACTTTACTTTAGCGTTACTTTGAATGCGGTAGACAATGATTCAGTATTAAAACTAAAGGAATATTGAACATCCACTGTCCATCTTTAGATTTGCAAATTAGCTGATAATTTATGACATACAGAGGCCAACTTACTTTTTTTAAATATGGACTTGCATTTTTTATTTCAGGTTTTGAAAGAACTCGTTCTCCTGAGTACAATGATATGCCTCACTTAATTTTCTTTTCTCGGACATTTGAACACAATTTATTTAAACTAATTTCAAGTCCGGCCCTGTTTTTTTTTAATATTTAATCTATTCTTCGTTACGATATTGATAAGCTTTCAAACATAACAATGACGTGGGGTAAAACATTGATTACGGAAAATCAAATGCAATAAAGTAATATAAAATAAATAATATAAATATAATATAAACAATCAAATCATTTCTCCGGAAGATAGATTGGAAATGGTAGAGCAGTATAATGGCCAGCGAGGTTCCTGGACCTCTCACTAAGGGGCGGAGAGGATTATTGATTGACGTCATTTGTAAAAGTAAAATCAATACATTTCAACACTTACAATAAAGAGTACAAAATGTATTCGGAAGTATAAGAAGAAGATATGTTCAAAGCGCCACAAATAAGATTGAACGAAAAATAAATTTGTGCATTAAGGATGTAACCCTTTTGAACATGTAGAGCATTAGAAAGTAAAACTTTGTACATTTGTTTAATGCTCTATGAATGAAACTGTTTTTTGTAGTACACGGAGATTTCAATTTTCAATTTTTAAAAAACCAGAGTCGGACTTGAACTTAGTTTAAATAATAAATAAATAATTTTGTTATTGTTAAGGTACCCAAAACAAAAAGACTATCAAGTGTGGCATATCATTATACTCAGGAAACCGAGTTCTTCCAAACTTCAAATAAAAAATGCAGGTCCGTATTAAAAAAAATAAGTTAGCCTATGTATCTCACAAATTATCAGCTAATTTGAAAATGTAAAAATACTATCATATAGCCCCAATAAAGTGGCTAAGAGAATATGCAATTAGTTTTTAGATTTTCTAAAAAGTAACGACAGGAAAAGATAAAACTGATTTTCAAGAAAATCCGTTTTTTCCAAAAAACTTAGCAATCCTTGAAATTTTTAAAAGTTTTTTGATGGCATCTTGGTGAACATCCTAAGGAGCAACTTTGCCCCAATTTGATCATCTTCGTATCTATTACGGTTTCCGAGATACCAATGTTCGTACCTCGAATATATAGCACCCTGTATACAGCTTGCTAAAAATCATGAAAATAGGGCTACAAATAACAAAAATATAATACTTTAAATTTAACCAAAAATTTTTCCGTTGGTTTTTCTGCATCTCAGTGTATTTGACAAATTGTCGCGTTATCTTTGATAAGTGCTTTTTATGTTAAGATAAATTTGTTCAAAAATTAAGAGCTAGTAAAAAGCGTACTTTCTATTGGATTCTAACCCAAGGATATTTTGTGGTAAAATACCCAAACATGTTCAAGAAATGCACCTGCCACTAAAGTATGAACGTTATTTTAATTGAATAGTAATAAAATTATATAGTAGAACTATTATAAACAGACCAGGGGCACAATAACACGTACAAAAGAAGTAGCGACCCACACAGATATTCACTTTTTAAAAAGTCAAAAAGGTGGTCCCTGCGGCTATAGTCCTTCATGCAGAGATGATTACATTTTACATTTATCATTGCTGCATGTCTTATTACCCTTCTGTTCTTTTTATAATAATTATCTCTGCTATATTAAAGATTTTAGGATCTCTAAAAATGATACTAGAGACCGTTACTTGTACTTTTTCTGTCTCCTTTCTTCTCTTTGGAGTCTCGACGGGATAGATCTGCTAGAGGAAGTAGTTTCACGAGCTCTAACAATCTCTAATGTGTTTTTAATTGTGCGACATAATGTGATTCGTGGAAACGAACCGGGAAGATGAGAATGACTTTTTTATCGGTTGAATATTATGACTGGTTTAAAACAAAAGAAAGAAGATTCTGAGTTCAATTTTGTTAAAACTTTGATTATCTACATATGGGATATTTCTAATCTTTTAACTGTGAATATATTTACAATTATTTATTTAATTGTTATATTTGAACCAAGGGTGTTGCCAGCCACCAACTCTATTCAAAATATGGGGTCAATAAATATTTAAAACAGTGGAAAAGCCAGTGTAGAGGCATGGGCATACCAATAAGATTCTTGATTATATACTTGTTCCATCTATAGGTTATCTGTGCAGAAGACAAAGCTGACATGTTATATAATTTAAAAAAAATATATATTTATGCTAATTTTTTTGATAGCTCAATTCCATGACAGCTACGGCCAATATTAAATGACATTCGAACAATTCAACTTTTGAAATAGATAGCCACATGTCTTCCCTTTATATCACAGTGTGGTTGTGGGAATTAATTAATAATTAATAATAATTATTATTACAAATACTAATAAATAATAAATAAAGTAAACGCCACGAATGTTTGGGAGTGATTCATCGGTCGCTACCCTGTGAACTAATCTGTTCAAGGTCACATAAAACTTAATTCCAGTGCCGTGGTGTTTCAAGTCATATAATAATCAATATAAAATCTGTTGTAATTTGTTGTTTTAACTGTCAAAGTTTTAACTGCTGTTTTAACTGTCAAAACAAATATTTTGTTATAAATATAAAATGGAATGCCCCATTGGTCGCACTACAAGCACACCAACGGACTGACGCACAAAAACGAATCAATCAAAGAAACGCGATATAGCATCGTCTTTGTCAATCACGCTAACATTTTAGAATAAGAAGGAGGAGCGCAGGCAGATGATTAGACCAGGCCTTTAAAAACCTACGTCTGCGGTAAAAATTTACATTTTTAATGTAAAAATGATAGCGCGCGTGTCTATTCTAACTTCATCAAGCGATGAATCACTCCCAAACATTCGTGGCGTTTACTATAGTAATAATTATTACAAATACACACTAAATACTTCATAATATATGAACGAAATGGCAATAACTAAAAAAATATAATAAAAGTTGATAAGGGTATTACATATGCAGCTTATAAAATTTACCAATAATAAATAATGATGATTCTAACATTCTAAATAGGAAACATCATACGGCTTTCGCTACCTATAATGCATTTATTTCACTTCAGTACCAGTTCCCCTATCCTCGATATCAACTGTCCAAACTAGGAATTCCAAAAAATATACATAACAAATAATACTGAGAAGGCCTTTTGCCTTCCTTATGTTATGGATTTATGAACTTTCACTGCTTAAGAAGGGCGGTGAAAGTACTATCATTTTTAAAACATATAGGTACTCAAGCTCATTAAAATAATTCATTTAAAATATTTTGACGTCTTAAAAATAATGGCAGAAAAAATCAGGAATCTGAATAAAAAAACAAAAAAACTGGCCCAATAAGTATTATAAAGTTAGAAAAACCGATTTTTATGAATTAATTTTAAGAAATGAATTGAATAACTCACTTTACGTAGTACTTTTCTTGTAAAACAACGATTACTTACAACTTTTGTAATGTTTTTTTTTTTCGTTTTCTAATTTCCCAATAGCATGGTCCCATCTCAGGTTCGGTCTTCCTCTAGGTCTTAAGACCTCGTGGGTACCATGCTGTAATTCTTGTGGTCCGTCTATTGGCCGTTCTTCTTGCCAAGTGTCCTGCCCATTGCCATTTGAGGCATTTGACTGAGGTGGATGACATCTATTAGGTGCCTGGGTCTTTTGTCGTATCCACTCTATCATTTTACGATCTCTCATTGCTATTCCCAGCATATATTTCGTTCCATTATGTTTCCTTACGATGTCCAGGTTTCGCATGCATAGGTCATGCCTGGTAATACACATTGGTCAAATGTGTTCTCCTTTAGATAGAGTGGCATTCTAGATTTGAATATGATTGAATTTCTTCCATAAGTACTCCATGCTAACTTAATTCTTCTGTTGATTTCTGGTAGTGGAGATCCCGAGCTGTGTATTAGTTGTCCCAAATATATATATTCTTCGCTATCTCTAGTGTTGTGTTATTTAGTAGAAAGTCTTTTCTATCCACCAGTTCGTTGTACTAAATTCAGTTTGAGCCCACTTTAGTGCTGGCTGTATTTAGTTCATTAATTTGTGCTTGTAGTTCTTCAGGACTATAGGCAATTAGGACTACGTCATCAGCGAACTTTAGATGGCTAAGATTTCTCCATCTATTTTTAATCCTTTTTTGGTCCAGTCCAGTTGACGGAAGATTTCTTCTAATGCTGCTGTAAACAGCTTTGGGGATATCGCGTCTCCCTGTCGTACTCCTTTGCCAGTTCGGAACTCTCGGGTTGTTTTATATATCATTACTCTTGCTTTGGCTTCTTTATATATATATTGGTGAGAGTTTCTATATAAGGTCTGCCAATACCTTGTTTCGCTAGGGCTTCTATCATTGCCTTACTGTAATCTAATATCTGTACTATTAATTAAGACAAAAAAGTAAAAAAAAATATTTTGTAAACCCGTATCTATATTACTACATTTTTTTACATCTGTAATATTTCTGAATCGTAGTTTTAAGCGTCAAGATTAATAATGTTACACAATTTTATGTCACAACATGTGGTACAATCCTGAAATATATAACCAAGGTCACGGTCGTGTACTAAATATTTAGGAAACAAAGCCCCCATAAAATTTATTCCCACAGTAAAATTCAAGACACATGTCAAAACAAGTCGAAGTCAGGCTTAGTCATAAAACGCAGAAAAAATAATGTGTGTATTTTTAACATTTACAGTATAGTGTCATATAATGTCAATGAAATTTGGTTGGCTCACACTTCTTGTGGTTCCCTTGGTCTCCATAGTATGACTTTTGGTGGTTATCGGTCTGGATTCTGTCTCGTCACATGTCCGATCCATTGTTACTTTAGGCTTGCCACAAGTATATCGGTGTTCAAAAAACATACTTTCGTCATTCAATGATTATTAACTTGATTACTATTGATTACCTAATAAAGGTCAGCACATAAATAATATAATTAATTATCATGTTGTTAAATTAGACGACAAACTGATTATTCTTTTTAGTAACGGAATCCTTAACTTGATCAGCGACTTCTAACGTACACGTAATCGATCTTCGATTGAACGGTAGAAAAGTAATCGAATTTGTGAGATGCAGCAGGCGACTTCTAGTCTTAAATTGCACCGTCCGTTGTCTGGCCGCATTTGGCAGTCAGGGTTGGATCTATATTAAAACTACTTACTATACAAAGTATTATAACATACCTACTATGGAGTTCTAATGGAAGTTAGAGATGAATAATACAACAATATTAACAACATATAACTAAATTATGAAGATATGGATGTAGAAGATACCTGGAGCAAAATTAAAAATGTCTGCAACCTTGTAGTAGATAATATACCTACTTTAAACTGAAAAAGGAACAAAAAAAAACAGCAATGGACGACAGAAGAAATATTGGATCTTATAGAGGAACAACGAAAACACAGGAATAAAAATGAAAGAACGTACAAGGAAATAAACAACGCAATTAACAAAAAGATCAAAGAAGCAAAGGAACAATGGTTACAGATCGAATGTAGGAAGATTGAAGCCATGGAACAAAAACATGACACCTTCAACCTGAACAAGAAAATCAAGACCATTGGGCAGGAAGGACTAGCTCACGCAGCAGTAACTTGGTATTGAACAAACAAGGTGGTCATATAACTGACAATGAAGGAATATTGGAAAGGCGGAGAGAATACATGGGAGAGCTGTTCGAGGAGGAGGAACAGGCGGAAACCATTATCCATTCTAATTACAGAAATAACACTAGATTAAGTATGGCACACTGCTAAAAAATAACAAAGCAACCGGACCAGACAATGTTCAAGCAGAAATACTGAAGCTGTTGGACGACACCCAACTTAAACTGCTGACAAAGCTAATACTCAATAAAATATACGAAAGGGAGAATTGTCTAGAGACTGGCTGGTTTTCACGTATATTCCCCTTCCTAAGAGCGCAAATGCGAAGAGGTGCTCTGACTATCGAATTATAAGCTTGACGAGCCATGCATTGAAAATATTACTTAACATCATCCACTCCCGCATATATAGAAAGCTTGAAGAAAACATGAGCAAAGTTCAGTTCGGATTCAGAAGTGGAATGGGAACGCGGGAAGCCCTAGTTTCTATACACGTCCAGATATAGAGCGCCAGAAACGTAAACTGCGATATCTACGCTTGTTTTATCGACTTCGAGATTTGACATCGAAAGGCGTTGATCGACATCGAAAGGCGTTTGATAGGGTGTAACACCACAAATTATTTGAAATATTAATGGAATATGGTATCGACGACAAAGACCTAATTTGCCTAATTTGTATTTGCACCAGAGAGCGACCGTGCGTGTAGACAACGAAACTTCTCAAGAATTTACAGTGAGTCGGGGAGTGCGTCAGGGATGCATACTGTCACCAATTCTGTTTAACACGTATTCCGAAATACTGTTTAGACAAACGCTCAGTGAAACAGAAGAAGGCATTAAGATCAATGGAGAAACCATCAATAATTTAAGGTACGCGGACGATACAGTTCTCATAGCAGATAGTGCTGAGGGATTGCAGAAATTAATAGCCCGAGTAGTAGAGGCATATAATATGTATGGTATGAGCAGGGGTGGATAAAGGAATTTACTTTAGGGGGAGGAGGCAAATAAAAAGTAATGTATATTATGCTTTTTAGGGCGTCATTTTTGACCCAAAAGCCTAATATTTAACCCAATTTATAGATTTTATGGGGACCTTGGCTCCATGGGCCCCCCTCTGTATCCGCCACTGGGTATGAGGCTTAACTGCAAGAAGACCAATATTCTAAAAGTTAGTAAAAATTATGAGACGCAGTACCACCAGTTTAGGGCCAATCACGAAACCTTAAAAACAGCAGATACATATCACGTATTTGGGCTGCCAGGAATGGAATCACTCACGAGAGATCATAGGCCTCATAGCAAAAGCCAGAACCGTTCTTAACCGTCTTAGAAAGATCGTATGCAATATGCACCTGAATATTGATATAAGAACACAGGTCCTAAGGTGCTACGTATTCTCCACGCTCCTATATGGAGTGGAAGCTTGGACCTTGACAGATGCTACATCTAAACGCCTTTGAAATGTGGTGCTATCGCCCCATGCTCAGGATTTCATACACTTACCGTGTCACAAACAACACCGTGATCCAACGAATGCAAAAGGAACTAGAAATTATACATAGTCCGAAAGTGAGAAAAATTGCATACCTTGGGCATGTGATGCGTAATGATAAATACCAACTTATCCAACTAATACTGCAAGGTAAAATAGATAGTAGAAGAGGTCAGGGACGCCGACGAACAACATGGCTGAAAAATATTAGACAGTCGACGGGAATGACGATCGTACATTTATTCAGGGCGGCTGTCAATAGGATTATATGGACCAACATGATTGCCAATATTCATAGAGGATAGGCACTGAAAGAAAGAAAAAGATGGAATTCTAAAGTTAACTACATGTAACTATCGTAAAAAATTATGACACTTATAAGTTATCTCGTGAAAAATAGTGAAATCATAACACAATTTGTATACCATTTTACAGGGTAAGAGCAAAGAACAAAAAACTAGTTCAGCTCAGCTTGAATGGATACACCATTTAATCATTCCTCCCTGTCTGGTGTATTAGTTGCTAAAGCTATAGTTTGTGTTTGTTGTAGCTGTTAGTATTCCCGATACCTTTTCTGCTTTTAACTCACAATGTTAAAGAAGAATTTTTTTTTATTACCTCAACAATGAGATTCGTTCTTCGAAATTTAGAATTTATAAGGCGGTTCATACTGGGGCAATAAGCAGTCAACTGGTAAATATCGATAAGCAATACGCAACTCTCTTTTAGCTCATCTCACATTGAACCAACCAATTGTGTTTCATGATTTATCTTCAAGTTTATACACCTATTTATTTTAATTTAATTACCAAAAAATGATTTATACAAACGTATAGCTTCATTTTATTTATGAAATGTGATACCCATCCCTGACAAGAACAAAAAAAGACCGCCTTAATATCGACGCTTCCACTTATAACTCGATAGCAGTAATAAGCAATAATATGCTGTAATTACCGTCTGAACTAGAGTGGTTTAACGACGCAGCATCCTGTATAATAGCGTTGCCATAAAAAGAGTATTATAATAGAAAGATAACCATCCGGTAGGTTTATGAAATCGGCTGTGTGCCATTGAGAAATGCCTACAGAGTGAAGTGCAAAATATGTTAAAGTTTTTAACTAAAATTTTCGGCTTCAATACGCTTAAGATTATAATGTATATCAGAAAAATTGCCTTCATAATTTCGCTAAAAATATTTCATAACAGAACGATTGCCAACGTTTTATATAGACTTGAAAAGCATGGAGAAAGAAAATTTCAAATGTATATAGTGGGTGTACTAACTTTTAGAGTTGGTTGAGATGGTGATGGTATCAAGTAAAGTAAAGTAAAATAAAGTTTATTTATCAAAAAAGGTACAATGTAAGTAAAAAAAATAAAACTAAAGTTCCTGAAAAATAAGAATAGGATAGGAAAACAAGAAGAGGATAGTTTTGTGCATATTTGACTTTTTGCATATTTGACAAATTTACTACAGGAATACTGCATCAGTTGAAAGGTTAAATCAGTTCTACCTTAGGTGATATTTTTTCAAATTCTTAAGAATCATAAACAATATGTGTTACATAAATTTTGTAAAAATTAATTTTAATTAATTGAAAACTGAAAATCAATCTTCCGAAAAAGTATCTTCTGTTATTTTTTAAAGCGCCAATCAAGTAATTTTTTATTTTACTATAGTGGTAACTACATGTAAAGCCGAGGACTGTGTTATATTTCCTAAGGACTGTTAGGACGCCTTAGGACTGTGTTATATTTCCGTGTTTATTTAGGACTGTGTTATATTTCCTAATTCCAATCTCACTTTTTTTTAAATATTTTAATGTTTCTTTGAATACGGTAGATAATGATTCAATATTCGTATTAAAAGAATTTCGGACAAACTTTTCGGCAAAAACAAAAATAAAGACAATGGAAGTCGGGAAATGCTTTTGATATAAAATATCTTAATATTTCAGACCTGACCACTCTGTACTCGTGAACTCGCAGCGGTTATAATGGGATGAGAGAGGCTTATCTCAAGAATGCTATTTTGGTTTCAAGACTACACGACCGGGTTTTTGTTCTTTATTTTTGTAATATCTTTCACAAGATCGTTGAATATGATGATTTTAATAGCGTCTGTGGTAGTACAGTACATTTTATAGTACCTAAGAAATATATAAATTTAGTCTACATTCTTCACTGAGCCATCTATTTCTTTTAAAACTAGTAGGTATGAAGTGTATGTAAGTTATAAATAATACAGATTATGGGAAATGATTATAGTAAAACACACATGAATAAGTTTGAGGTACTTCAACTAGCAACAAAAAATATGGTGCATATAGTGTATATTTATGCAGGAAGCTATGCCTTGCAAAACTAATTTCCCGTTACTTCTGGGCTTTACGTACCTGTTAATTATTCGTTTGAGAATAGAATAGAAATATGTTCTTTTATTAGCCTTTTTATTGGCAATTTTTTTCATAGAACTTATAACACACACAATTTTAATCATTTTTTTTAAATCTCGTTGAGTCTCTATGCACAAAAAAAAACTAAGATAATGATACACACCATTATTCTCTAGATTTAAAAACAAAATGTCACTCAGCAGAAAAAAAAACTTCAGTTCAAACACGAAGAACAAAAATAAAGATTGTATATAAGTGTACTGTTCGGAAAAACAGAGAATTTTTAATATGTAGAATAGGAAACAAATTAAGTAGCTGGACTAAGCTGCTCATTTATAAATCTATAATTTTACCACATCTAAACTACTGTTCTACCATAATGTTTATGTTTAGTAAGGAAAATATATTGATATACTTCAAAAAAAGCAAAACTGTGTCTTAAGAGGTATTTTAGGGTGTAATAGATATAAAAGGATAAAAGACATGTTAAATGAAACAAACTTACTAAGTGTTAGACAAATTATATTTTTTAATACAATGATTGTTATATTTAAAATAAAAAATGGGTTGTACCCAGATCATATTATAGATACGTTACAATTTGTACAGGATGTACATTGCCACCATACTAGAGCAAAATCTGATTTTTATATACCAAATGAAACCTCGTCTTTTGTACAAAATACCCTCTTCCATAAGGGGTTAGTAGAATTTAATAGTTTGCCATTAGAATTTAAATGTATAAATAACATAAGTAGGTTTAAAAGTAGACTAAGATCTTATATTGTTGGTAATATTAGCATATAGGAAATTGAATATTTATTTTTTACTTTTTTGTTATTGGCTATTTGTTAGCTAAAGCTGATATTAATATTGTTAATTGTTAACATATAAGGATTTGAATATTATATTGTTACTTTTTTTTGTTATTGCTTAGCTTTGGCTATTAATAAAGGATTTATTATTATTATTTAACTATGTAACTATCCTACGCGCCAAGAAAAAATATTGCATTAGTCTAAATTTATTATTTATGTGATTCCGCTCTTTCACGTATAATTTTCCCCTTGCTTCTCATACGAAAATAGTTCGATTAAAATAGCCAAACTGTACCTAACAACCCATATGCCTTGACGCATTTTCTTCTGTATAATAATATGGGCTTTCTTTATCCGCCGCCGGCCCAGACAAACATCCATATCCACAAAATAGTTGGCCCACTGATATATTAATAAGACCTCATTTCGGCCCTCAAACGTCCTTGCTCTATTCGCTGATCAACGCCGGCTAAACTATCGACTTACGTGTTGACAAGTTGATTAGGCAGGTTATTAAACTCGTGTGGCATCGAGCATGTCATTTTTTCAAAGACGGGTTCCATATAAATACGGCCAGAAGTATTTTCAATACTAAAACCGCCATTGTTTTGAGTACATAAAATGCATCTTTTAAAACTGAACTCCAAGCTTTTTTGAAATAGCCGAAATTTGTTTTTCTCGAAATATCTAGTAAGCCATGAACTTTTTTTGAAAGGTGCATGTTTAAGACCCCACAACACTGCAATTCTTTTCCCATTTAACCGATTCTCTATCTCCAGTAGTTTCCGAGATACCCATAGAGAACATCGTAGGAAATTCATCCTGTATCTCTCACACGTCAAATTATTACTGGTTTGAATAAAGGAGTAAATCCTCTCGTCGACACACGATCATTTTTAACACACGATTTAATACAAACGAGTTCACACCTGAATTAAACCGAACCAAAGGAACAAAGGACGACGCTCCTCATCTCGAACATGTAGAATGAAATGAATGCGAGGTAGCTCGTGGAAAAATAAAAAGATGGTGGAAGCCGGCCGAAGAATCTATCTTAAGTGCTGCGTGAAGTCGACGGGAGACGTAAATAGCTCCCAGCCTTGGATCGGGATTAGACTAATTACCATTTAATTTATCTACGTCATCACTAAAGATACACTCGAGTATTCCGAACATAGTTTGCTTTATATAGGGACAGATAATGGGACGTGTTTGGGAGGCTTTGCTTTCAGATGGATGCTGTTAAATGTTTCACGGTATTTTTTTTAGTGGGTAAATGCAGGAATTTGTTTTTCGTTTTTGAAAAAATATAAACGTTGGGGTGTAATATCGGCTCGGCCATAATCCGGAGTTTAACCATAGTTTTTTTATTGCAAATAATTAATCTTCATACAATTATATGACACCCGTATTTTTTATTTTTCTGCAATTTCATCCCATTTTTTTTTAAATTAATCAATATTAAGAATTTCAAATTAAGTAGATATAAAATTAATTGTAAAATAAAACTTAAGGAACTTACGTTAAAATGATCTTCACAGCAAAATCTCGTACTTTTACTTTGCTTTTACTGACATATTGTTGTCTTGCCGCTTCAAACCAGGCTCTTCGACGGCTTTCATCCAAAGGAACAGTTTTTCTGGAGAGCCTTCAGAGTTATTTAGACAGTCCTTCACAAAACAAACTTTAACATCCTTCATTAGAAAAATAATAAAGAGGGTACAATAAAACAAAATTGAAAACTCAAAGTATTTAAAGCTAAACGCAAAATCCACAAAATACAAATGTAACCTCGAACGCCTCTAGCATCCGAACAACTTTGGTAGTGTTTAGTGCTTCGATAAAAATGGCAGTAACCTATTAATTATAAAAAATTAAGTTTTAATTTCTAGTAGTAAAAAATATAAAACTAAATTTAATATTGGGGTAATAAAGAATAAACCCACATAAAAACGTATTTTTTAACGATCTTAATAAAAACAGAAAAATCTAACGTGATTTTAAGATATATGGTTTAAATACGGTAGCAGAGAACTAGATATGCTATAATATTATTCTTCAGAGACTGGCGCCCTCTGTCAACTATTCAGTCAAATTCTAATAGGTGACGTCATAATTTTCTACGCGTCATTTCAAACCAGTGAAATTTTTATTGAATTTGATTTATTATTTATTCCTTAATTGTAACTTCGTTGCATTTCTTTTTGTATTGAGGAAGTACTTTTTAATCACTTCATTTGAATTTTATATTAAAAACTAGCGTGTACCAGCGACTTCGATCGCATCGAATTAATCATTTGTAATGGTGATGATAAAGCAAAGCAAGAATTTCCATTAACATACAAACTGGATAAAATTTTCTCACATTTATGTAAGTAATATTTGAGGGGTAGTTTCGTCTCGTTGGAATTTGACTTTCGAAAAATCCGTTTGCCAAAAATAAGCTTTTTACGTTAAGCAGAATCGTGGTTAAGAAATTACCCAACTTTTTGGAACACCCTGTATGATTTTTTAAAAAAATTAAAAATATGTAAAAAACCAAATAAATTATACTTGTCCAAGCGTTTTCCCGAGACACTAACCGTTTTTTAAATAACAAATATTGTAATATTTGAGGGGCGTTTTCACCCTCTTGGAATTTGAGATTCGAGAAACCCCTCCTTATCGAACCTCTGCACCCCACAGTCAATCCGTTTGCCAAAAATCAGCTTTAAACGTCAAGCAGTGAAAAATAAAAAGATGGTGGAAGCCGGCCGAAGAATCTATCTTAAGTGCTGCGTGAAGTCGACGGGAGACGTAAATAGCTCCCAGCCTTGGATCGGGATTAGACTAATTACCATTTAATTTATCTACGTCATCACTAAAGATACACTCGAGTATTCCGAACATAGTTTGCTTTATATAGGGACAGATAATGGGACGTGTTTGGGAGGCTTTGCTTTCAGATGGATGCTGTTAAATGTTTCACGGTATTTTTTTTAGTGGGTAAATGCAGAAATTTGTTTTTCGTTTTTTAAAAATATAAACGTTGGGTGTAATACTGGTTTTGCCATAATCCGGAGTTTAACCATAGTTTTTTTATTACAAATAATTAATCTTCATACAATTTTATGACACCCGTATTTTTTATTTTTCTGCAATTTCATCCCATTTTTTTTAAATTAATCAATATTAAGAATTTCAAATTAAGTAGATATAAAATTAATTGTAAAATAAAACTTAAGGAACTTACTGACATACTTTTACTGACATATTGTTGTCTTGCCGCTTCAAACCAGGCTCTTCGACGGCTTTCATCCAAAGGAACAGTTTTTCTGGAGAGCCTTCAGAGTTATTTAGACAGTCCTTAAGTTTTAATTTCTAGTAGTAAAAAATATAAAACTAAATTTAATATTGGGTTAATAAAGAATAAACCCACATAAAAACGTATTTTTGAACGATCTTAATAAAAATAGAAAAATCTAACGTGATTTTAAGATATATGGTTTAAATACGGTAGCAGAGAACTAGACATGCTATAATATTATTCTTCAGAGACTCGCGCCCTCTGTCAACTATTCAGTCAAATTCTAATAGGTGACGTCATAATTTTCTACGCGTCATTTCAAACCAGTGAAATTTTTATTGAATTTGATTGAATTACTGTTTTGGCTTTCAAAGGGTTTCTTTTTCTAAAGTTATTTTTTGTGAATTTAATATTTTATTAGATAGTAGATACATCAATTGTCTGGGCATAACATCACTAACCACTACACATCAGCCCAAAAGGTATTGTCGAGACTCTGTCTGGGAATTCCTAGGTAAACTGGGAGCTCTGGCACGAAGGAACAGAATTAAATTATTCTGGGTGCCATGCCATTTGAAAAGCAAAATATCTACTGGAGAAACAGACAGGGGCACAGACATAGCAAGGCCTTTATCCCAGGACTTAGCTCTAGAACCACAAAAGAACTGCTAATGCTTAGCAGAAATAAAGTGCGGGTTACAACAGGTCTCTTGATAGGACATTATGGCTGTCAAGTGCTACCGGAATAAGCTCAACCTGTATCAAGGAAGTCTTTACTGCAGAGTCTGTGATAAACATCCTGAAACAGCGGAGCATATAATATGTTACTGCTAGGCTCTCGATTGCAAGTGACTCTCTTTATTTGGGAAAGCTGGGCTAGAACCGGAGGAACTATGCTCCCATTCTATTAAGAACCTGCATAAGTTGGTGCAGGGTACAGGATAGGAGAATGGGTGCAGACGTAGAAACACAACAACAACGCAAACACAATAGACATACATACTGCCATTACTCGCTGACGAGTGTTTGACACGCATCAGAAGATGGTCACGCCAGGCGTTTTCTTTCATTAGCTTTTCTGTGACTGAAAAGCCCGATACGTGATGTTATCTGTCTACCGCACTCCGGACATTCAAAAATCTCATTGCTTTGTTGCCTCTTAACTTTTTGGTTGCCGCTGTTAACTGAGTTTACAATTCTTCTCCATTGAGTTCTATTGTGAGCTGATTATTCCCACTCATTCTGCACGTTAATCCCCTTTAAGTTTTCGTGGAAAATGTCCTTGTATCTTTTGAGTTGTCCACCTGGCCTCCTCTTACCGTCTACAAGTTCACCGTAAAGAAGTGATTTTAGTATGCGGTTTTCTTGCATTCTGCATACGTGACCAGCCCATCTTAGTCGGGATTTTGTAACCATGACTTCAATACTCTCGCAGTTAGCTTTTTCAAGAACCGATACGTTTGAGACATGATGGAACCATTTGATTCTTAAGAGTTGACTAAGGTGTCTCTGTTGCAACTTGTTTAATGCGTTCATGTGTCGACGGTCGGCACCCATCAGGTTTCGCTCCCATATAACATGGTGGGGATTATTATTGCTCGGTACACTGCACAAACACAATAGGCCTCACAAGTCGCAGTGTTTCCGGGAGGGTTGAACATTTATGAAGTATTTCTGATCTCTGTATTTTATTGTTCTAAGATCTATTAAATCTTTTACATGAAATTTAAAATAGGCTGCACTGATAATAATCCTGAATCTATATTTTTTAAATTAGTTCAAAATAGCAATGTTCTGGGCATAGAATTACTTAAACAAATACGCAAGATGTCTCAGTGTACTACGATATTCAATGGCATTATTACAGATCTGCACAACAAAGAAAATGGGCTGATGATATTCGTAATTCTTCATTTAATTAAAAAATATATTTAAGTACCCCAAAAGTTGCAACGGTAAACGCCGATCGGTGATTCAGAAACATTTTATGCAAGTCAATCTAAAACTAGGTACTGTAACTGGCCTTAACAGATACCGAATAGACAGACAATAACGATCATTTTAAGATCGACTCTACGAAAGAATACCTATCAGAAAACGACGTGGAGATGCTCGATAACATTTTCATGCGCCACAAAAAGTTCGTTCCGCATTACCGGCTAATATTAATCATTACGGTAAATTTCGTGTACGCGTTAACGTACTTTCACTTGAAACCGCACAAAACAACCGAAAAAACGGCAACACGAAAGAAGAAGTAGAACGTCCAAAACGGCCTGTTTTGTTTGGGCGATGGGAACCAGACAGGGATGGGTTAGGAACATAAGTACCTTTGTGACAGAACGTTCATTGCAGTTGTGTTTTCAGAAAATAAGTACCACATATTTTGCATTTTTCCAGGAGGGATAAAATCTTGATGGTTTGGTGAAAGTTTGGAACACCCTGTGGAGTATGCCAACAATGCAAAAAATGTAACAATAATTTTATCATCTAGGTGTATCCTTTCTAGATAGTTTGTTTTTTAATTCATCTCAATAACTGTATTCATACATCTCAATAACTGTGTCAACAACTATTGGAATATGTAGCGGAATACAATTACCTCGGTAGTTTGATTTCGGAAACGGCCAATATCGACTCTGAAATTCAGTACAGGATTAGCAGCGCCTCAAGAGCATTCTGGAAATTAAAAGGCAGGGTTTTCTACAATCATGACTTCAGTACAAAAACTAAACTTGCAGTATACCGAGCAATGATAATTCCCACCATGTTATATATGGAAGCGAAAGCTGGAAGCTGGGTGCCGTACCGCCGATACATGACCGCATTAAACAAGTTAGAACAGAGACATCTTAGACAACTCTTACGAATCAAATGTTTCCATCATGTCTCAAACGTAACGTCAAAAGCTAACCGCGAGAGTATTGAAGTTATGATTAGAAAATCCCGCTTAAGATGGGCTGGTCACGTATGCAGAATGCAAGAAAACCGCATATCAAAATCTCTGCTTTACGGTGAGCTTGTAGACGGTAAGAGGAGGCCGGGTGGACAACTCAAAAGGTACAAGGATGTTTTCCACAAAAACTTAAAGGGGATTAACGCAGAATGCGTGGGAAGAAACAGCTCACAATAGAACGGAATGGAGAAGAATTGTAAACTCAGTTAACTTCGACAACCAAAAAGTAAAGATGCAACAAAGCAATGAGATTTTTGAATGCCCGGAGTGCGGTAGGCAGATAACATCACGTATCGGGCTTTTCAGTCACAGAACAGCTCATGAAAGAAAACGCTTTGCACGACCATCTTTTGATGCGTGTCAAATACTCGTCAGCGAGTAATGGCAGTATGTATGTAAAATATGACCGCTTATTTCATCAATAAATTGAAATATTGTTGCTAAGCTTAACTATGATACGATTTTCATTCGATCACACGGCATTACAACACAACTCCCATCCCTAGCAGTGGCCGCCAGACGGCGTAAATCGTTCTCGGAATCGCAGGAACCACAGCGAGGATGGTCCACTACCGGTTTTTCAGCCCGATGATTAATCGACGCGCACGAAACTTTTTTTCCCGAACTTTTCAGATGTAAACTTGTAATGACCGTTACTGTCTTGTATACGAGGGTGTTTACAACGCGACAGCGATGTGTTAGATCTCGATCGAGTGGAATAATGAAGTACGTTTTTTGTTACAACACAGAAAAAAAAAACATTAGACTAGTTAGAGAAATGCGATGTCACACTAGATACCATGGTTATCTGTTACAGACACCTTATTAAAGCAATGTCTGGGAATTTGAACGTAATCAGTCTGGAGATGTCAAACTAATTTCACACTATAACTCATACCTAATCGTTTTAAAAAATGTTTATATCTCTGTGGCAGATTCATCTCTCCAAAAAAGTCCTATGGGTATTTCGTCACTGTAAAAAAATCTACAAAATAAAACGGAGACTAATTGTAAGCAGTAGTTTACTACTAAACAAGTTTGCCTAACGGACAAAAAATGCCTAACGTTTCGGAAAATATATCTCAAATGTTCTTTGTTTTTTTTTGCTTCTGACGACAGAAAGAGATATACTTTCCGAAACGTTAAGCATTTTTTTTGTCCGTTAGGCCAATTTGTTTATTAGTAAACCACTGCTGACAATTAGTCTCCTTTGGATTAACGCCAGCAGTGTTTACAAAAAATAACTGTTTTATTTTGTAGATTTTCTTACAGTGGCGAAATACCCATAGTCGTTTTTTTGGAACTTGAAATATGCCATCAGTTTTTTGCTTTTTTATACCTGACAGATTGATATTACACATAATTGACCTCTATGTACCAATATCATTTTGAAAGACTAAGAACACATTTTTCGTTTAACATTTTAGAGTAATTTGGAAATGAATTAAAATCAAATTCTCATATCTTCTTCTTGTTCTTCGTACGTTAGGACTAAGTCCAATGTTTTCTTTAAGGTTTCTCTAGGAATAGTTGGGATGATGAAGACCAAATTTCATAACCTCTTATAGGAGGTTGTTCAGGCGGTAGAGGTGTGTCGTTTTTCTTTGCAATTTTCGCTAACCGGTCATTTGGAATTCTGTCTACATAGTCTCTCTACTTTCTTCTCCTCTTTCTTGACTATCTTACTATATCCTGTATTGCATATATATATTTCTCTTATTTCATGACTTCTCTTCCGTATCTTTATACTTATTCTCAATCAAGAATAGCATCAGATAGTGATACAATAATTGGAGTTCGGAACTTCAGTGTAAAACTTCAGAACTTCAAGTGTTCCTAACCAACAAAATGTGTTCTGGTATTTTGTTTATCAGACGTCAATTTTAGAGAATCTTTTACTATAAACTTTTTTGCATGTCTCCGTTCTGGTAAAATTTTCCATCATTCTAGAAATTTGTAGGTTTTCATTGCTTTTCTAATTGCTTTTAAAACAAGGCTCTGGATTTATGAATGCCATTAATGAGCCTTTTTCGACCAAATAACTACCACAATATACCAAAACACTTAAACTGTGAGCATAAACTGTATGAAAACTTCAAAACCTTCTCAGTTTTTACAATCTGCAGATGATGATAACATGTATAGAGAAACCTCCAGAGTTTAAAATGAAGTATTTTGATCTACTGTTTTAATATAGTATTACAGTATTTTGCTGTACCAAAAAAAGATAAATGTCACAAAGTAAATGAGGAAGTGATAACAAATAAAAGTGTTGGAAGTAACTTAATATTTAAATATTAGATTACTTAGTGTTGTTGCCATTAAAATTCCTTTTAAATTAATGGTAAATTATTACTTTTATTTTGTTTCAAAATTTAAATTGCAACACAATATAAATATTGTTACAAACTAATTAATTAGACCACTAAAACTAGAATGCACTGTTTTTCTTTCAACAATTCAAAACTAAGTTTTAAATATAAATTATAAGCAGCATCAAAAACAGTTCGCTTCACATTTGTCATGCATCTACACCTCTGCAGAATTTTGAAACAATGATTTGATAGTTTGAAAGTTGGTATCAAAGTATGATTTTGAGTAAAACTCTGATTTCAACTAGTACGGTTTGTATTAAATTTGGTAGGAAGATCTTGACCAGGAAAAATTATCAAAGAATACTCTGTTAAAAGTTCAAACTTAAAAGTAGAATTGCCAACTTTCAGAATTAATATTAGAGGACGAGAAAATAAAAAAGCGCCAATGTTGTGAAGAATATACCCAAAAGTTCTGTTAACAGTATGGAGATGATTCTTTCTTATTTTCTTAAAAACATTTGTATTCAAAACTTGATAAAATAAACGAGTGAGAGTAATGAAAGACGCTTTTTTGTAAGGTTAACAATTTTATTAAACATTGTAGCAATAGACAATTATTTTTCTAAATTTTCAGTTTAGGGTGTAAAAAAGAAGACTTTTTGAATAAGTAAGAGTACGATTAAACAGAGGACCGTCTTCTGAAATAGAGAGAGAACGCTTGGCAACTCTACTTAAAAGTCTGAAATCGCAGACTTTTACTCACGGTAATTTGATTGTTGTTTTAGATCGCCTCGTATCTAGCCAATACCGATATCCCAACAGAAAATAGATTGCATCTGTGGCAAAAAAATTCCCATCCCGCCACGTCTAATTTTAGAGGAATGCCACAGTGTCTAGCCAAACTGAAAGGCCCACCGAAATTGGCCGGGAACGACCTTTTCGGAATGTCCGATCGTCTGGTACGTTTACGATTTCGCCCATTAAAACGCTTCGAACAAAGAAACGAATAACAAATGGCACATTCTGTCAGAGCTTCTCTTTGAAGCCGAAACATACTGCACGCAAAAAGCAGCATGTAACAATATGAAGGTACCTCTGAAGCCCATGTAAATTTTGTTACTACTTTTTTTTGGTACGCAAAACACTTCGCAAACCATGTTAGCATCATCAGCAGTTGATTAAAACTACTACTAATAGTATCAGTCTAATACTATTACTGCAATCCATGGTTTAAAATAAAGTGTTTTGGTATTTTGAAGTGAATTATTAATGTTTTATTTTTTTTGTCTGTGACTCCACATCTACTAAAATCAGCAAGGAATAAGTTCTTTAAATATAATATTAACATTGGTAAAAATAAAATTACCAAAGTAATCCATCTAAAGAAATGCTTAATATTGACAAGACTAAAATATTCAAGGGCTTGAGAAAAATATTGGAGAATTATATTTCAATACTGCTGAATTTAATATAGAAAAGGACGATAGCTGATGACCAGGTAATGTCTTATGTTTCTGGATTTCTAGTCAAAAAATGAGGATTCTAAGCTGCGAAGACCGTTTCTGGATATTAAAAACTTCTGTAGCGAAAAACCGCTGTTTGTCTGAGTGCCAGAAAAAAATAACTGCGAGTATTTTACTGACTTATTTTTACTGAATATTTCGACCCCGGAAACACGCCTATGAGTTTTTTTGCGAAAAAAAAAACTGTTGAAAATTTTCTATTTTTCTTGTCATTTTCCGGGAAATTTAAAAAACTTTTTAGTGCTATTTGTTTATTCCCCCGAGATTTCTCTACGTTGTATCTAAACCTTGCAGTGTTGCCACCTCCTTTATTATTCATATTCAACATATTTGTATTTACTGTGATTTTAAATTTGTACATAAAAAACTACAAGTATTAATTTTAATCATATCAGTGTCTATTACTAAATAATTCTAGAAACAAGTATAATAGTGTGCTTGATGCGTTTCGAGCTTCATAATTATAATTTGTTAGAAATGGATAGTGATAAGCAATTATGATAACATGCAGTCAAGCAGTGAAATAAAGCGAAGTGTATGCGTATATTTTAGTTAAGTGTCAGTATTGTGATAAATGAAAAAGGAAATGTCATCGTTGTTATTTCGATCTGCGATCAGTATCTTATTTTATGCTGTGGGTAAGTTTTTTTGTGTGTATGATAACACAACTTTAAAAAAGTAATATAACTCTGCAGGGCTCTGCAGAACCTTTCAGATGGTGTCGAGTTTTGCGATTTGTTTTTGCATATACTTCTATGACCATTTGGCAACACAGGGCGTCGAATAACCTATAAAGTGCTTAATAGCCGGCGGTTCTCAAAATGTTGCCTTTTTAATTTTAAAAGCTAAATAATTCGGTCATTTTCAATTAATTTATTTTAAAAATGGCAAAGACAAAATATTTTTGTTTCATTTGAGCAGATTTACCACCCTTTAAAATACTTGCACTTATTTTTACCTCTCCTAAAATTAAATATGAGTTATTCGGTTAAAACTCAGATACTCTATGAGTATTTTGAAATAAAAAAAACTCTCGGCATTATTATACAGGGTGGTTCGAACTGTATTCCGGAAACTTCGGCGGCATATTTTACAGATAAAAATAATTAAAAAAGTTCGTATAAATCCCATAATGCTTAATTTCGGAGATACAGGGTGTAGATTTACCACCCCTTAAAATACTTGCACTTATTTTTACTTCTCCTAAAATTTAATATGAGTTATTCGGTCAAAACTCAGATACTCTATGAGTATTTTGACAAAAAGAAAACTGTCGGCATTATTATACAGGGTGGTTCGAACTGTATTCCGGAAACTTCGGCGGCATATTTTACAGACAAAAATAATTAAAAAAGTTCGTATGAATCCTATAATGCTTAATTTCGGAGATACAGGGTGTAGAAGTTTCATTTTTATTTCGATTTTTTCCAAGTAATTTGTGAATTAACGTCAATATTTGGATGAAAATTGGTGTATGGGAGTTTTTTGGCATAAAAAAATTGATTTTGATGTCAATATGACTCCTACTTGTAGAGGGCGCCATCGTTTGGTATCTCCAAAACTAAGTATTTTAGGACATACATTTATACGAACTTTTTTATATATTTTTATCAAAATATGCTGTCAAAGTTTCCGGAATACAGTTCGGAACACCCTGTATATCATATTTTTTAAATGAACATTATGCATTTGAAACTAACTGAACACATCAGTGTATCGATCATTCCAGCGACGTACACAAATTTATTTCCAAGTATTCGTACTTAATGCCCAATCAACAAATTATTGTTATCATAACATTAATGTCGCTACATTGTAACCATATGTAGATTCCCAGAAAAATACCTTGCAAAGAATAATTACAACTAAAGTTTTTAAATTGTCTTGCTATAAATAGCTTGCACAAATATGATTTAGATAATATGCAAAATACCATACGACCTAAAAAAAAACGGCATCAGAGATGGCTGGGAAATGACGGTCAACTTAGCAGTTTTATGACAAACAGGATATATTAGTTTGATAAAGAACACAAATAGAGAAATTAAGGATATGTATACAGAATTATTTTTCTAAAATGTAGGTTAAAAATAATGATTTAGAAAGCGTCATTATCCCTAAAAGTCGTAAAATTAAAATATTTAATATTAACCGTAAACACCATAAAGGTGTGTGTATGTACATAAACATTTAAGAAATTATTTATTATTAAACACCTTCTCGCCCAAGAAATTAACACTTTAATATAAACCACGTTGCGCTATAGTTTACTAAATCAAAATAACAAATGAGCTATTCCTGCAGAATTTGTTATTTATTGAGAATTGCACAATGCAATAATTTACACATATTTATACTGAATTTTATTATAATTATTTTTCCTTAGAAAATGCAACATTACTATGCTAACGTAATAAAAGTTACTGAACAGGTAGATATGATATATGAGAGTAAGGTGCACCATTGAATATTTTATACAAATGTTGATTAACGCAAATACATTAAAATATATATTTTAAATACTCTAAACCATTTTTGCAGAATATACTACATTTAGTGCTTTTTATTGAATTTCATTAATTAGTTAAACAGGGTGGACCGAATAATTATTGTATTCCGGAAATTTCGGCAGCATAATCTGCAGATAAAAATAAATAAAGGAATTCGTATATATCTATATCCAAAAATGCTGCCCTTCGGAAGCCTTAAAGTTTCATTTTTATGTCGATTTTTTCTAAATTTTTAAACTAACGTCGGTATTTGGATGAAATTTGGTGTCTGGATTTTTCTTGACATTATATATTTGATTTCCATGTCAATATGACTCCTACTCAGCATATTTGTTAGTAGAGTAGTAGGCATAATAAATATGCTGGGAATAACCAAGAGACACTGTAAAAGAATCGAGTGGATACGACAAAAGACCCAGGTAATAGATGTCATCCACAGAGTCAAATCCTTTAAATGGCAATGGGTAGGACACCTTGCAAGAAGAACGGATAACAAATGGACCACAAAAATTACAGCATGGTACCCACAAGGAATTAATTATAAAATAATAAACCTAGAAGAAGACCGAACCTGAGATGAACCACGATATTATACAGGGTTGTTCACCACATACGACACGGAGTATTGTAGCTAAACGATGAGATTTTTACAAATTGTAAGTTTTGGGTTCGATGAAGGACTATTAGAGGTACAATTTAAAAATAATTTTACAAGTTACAGAGTGTCCCAAATAAGTAAAAAATATCAAAGTTGTATTTTTTTTAATAGAACACCCTGCATATTATTACATTTTTAGTTTCTACGATTAAAATAAAGGTAAATTTGATTAAGATTTATTATACTTAAACCTTACCGTTTTTGAAATATTTTCAATTTTGTGAAATTGCAGTAAAAATTTTAAGGCTTCATTTCTCCAAGGGTATCAAAGTTTTTAATACCAACATTTACTGGAAGTTTATTTACTGACTCAGTTATTGTGTTGCAATAATAAAAATAATACTACCTTATATAGAGTGTCTAAAAATTTATTTTAAATAATTATTAGCTTCAAACGGCTTAATAACTTGTTTAATTTAAAATGGAACACCCTGTATATTTTACGAGAATCAGATGCACAATTTAATTGTCTATCAAATTATATTATACCATTTTTTACCTATCTCTTTAAGTTTCCGTAGAAAATGCATTTTCTTGTAATTTAGAACTTATTTATCAATATACCCATGGACTTTGACATTTTAGATTATTTTTAAAGATGTACCAAATTTTTAAGTATATTATATTAGTACAGTACTAATATAGTACAGTACAGATACTAATATTGTCGATATAATTCGTTTATTTCATTAAAAAATAAAAAAAAAAGTGTTTAAATATTTGTTAAAGAGGACCAATTAATATGATTCCAGTATTCAAACTACATTAACTGACTGTTTGCGTTGATTAATAATAATTGCTCCAAATACTAAAAAACTGAATTTTGTATGGGCATTAGACAGTGTGATAAAAAGTAACACCTTAAAAATGATATTTCATTTTTTAATAAATGCTTATTTATAACAACAAAGACTTTAATTTGAAAACTTATCCACTTAGGAATGCGGAGCACGATTTGGTTTCTGACTCAAAAATCCACATTTATTTATAATAATTTATTAAAGAACACAATTAAGTATGTCATTAATTAGTATATGGGCGGAAATAATGGTGTTATATTTAATTAATGGTATTCTCTTTTATAAAGATTTAAATAGTTTTCTTTTTGCATACAAATGGGCTAGTAATATTATCGTTTTGCTAAAAACGATAATATTACTAGTCTGTACATTTTGTACATTTGTTGCTTTAAAAACAATCTAAAATGTCAATATTCCATGGATATATTGATAAATGAGGTCTAAATTATAAGAAAATGCATTTTCACGAAAAACTTGAAGGGATAGGTAAAAATGGTATAATACAATTTGATAGACAATTTAATTGTGCATCTGATTCTCCTAAAATATACAGGGCATTCCATTTAAATTAAAGAAGTTATTGCCGTTTGAAGCTAATAATTATTTAAAATAAATTTTTAGACACTCTGTATAAGGTAGTATTATTTTTATTATTGCAACACACTGATCAATAAATAAACTTCATTAAATATTTAGTATTAAAAACATTGATACCCTTGGAGAGATGAAGCTTTAATATTTTTACTGCAATTTCACAAAATTGAAAATATTTCAAAAACGGTAAGGTTTAAGTATAATAAACCTTAATCAAATTTACCTTTATTTTAATCGTAGAAACTAAAAATGTAATAATATACAGGGTGTTCTATTTAAAAAAATACAACTTTGATATTTTTTATTTATTTGGGACACTCTGTATCTTGTAAAAATATTTTTAAATTGTAGCTCTAATAGTCCTTCAACGAACCCCAAACTTATAATTTGTAAAAATCTCATCGTTTAGCTACAATACTCCGTGTCGTAAGTGGTGAACAACCCTGTATATTATTTTTGAATTCGTTTGCTTAATCCGCAAGCACATATCTGCTATTCCCGAAAGGCCACCTCACAACTATCCACTTAGGAATGCGGAGCACGATCTTTGTCTACCAACCCCCAGCTCAGAACTAGTTAAAGCCACGTTGCGTTGTACAGGGACATCATTTAAGTGTCTCACTCAATTTATTATTTTCCTGTTTCCTATTTTAAAAATAGTAAAAAGATTTTCTAATGTCATTTTTCGCGAGGATGCCGATTCTCTACATCATTTTTTTTAAACGTCAATTTTGACAGATACGAAGCCATCTTGATTTTTTAAAATGGAAACCTGCACATATTTTAGCATGGTCCGGTAGACATATTTTAGCTAATTTCAAAAATATATAGTTTGGTATACTGTGCATTTACCCTGTTCTATATACAGGGGGTTGAAATCAAGACCTCCTCTAATTTTTATGTATTTGAATATGAATGCCATTCACTTAGAACTGAATGGCATTCGTGTTCAATTGCATGAAATTGACATAAATTGAGCTATGCTAGTAGTGATGCTTAAAAATATGAATGAAAACACAATCAAAATTAGAAATGTTATTTCTAATCAATCTAGTAATCTGACGATACTATATTGTTTAAATTGTAAGGCTCTTATTTCCCAAAGAGTTTAAGAACATTTAAGAACAGAAAATTAGAAGATCTATTGAAAGTTAGATATTAAAAATTTTTGGTAATAATTTATTGACCAATACACTAAGACAAGAACATCAAAATGCCATTTAATTAACATATTAATAGCCGGCTGACAAATAAATAAAAATATGTTCTTTTATTTTCCACAGCACAGTCTACCTTTCTTGGCGAATTTAGGATCCTTATTACAGAGTTACTAGTGATTTTCACAAAAGAATTTCTACAAATTTTGGGGATGATTGCTGGCATTATTTTTAATTTCAAAACTAGAAGTATAAATAATAATATTGGTTATTTGTACCCTTACCCGCCTTCAGAGGTTTTACTTTGATAAATAATAATAGTCCTTGCTGACTTGGTTACCGAAGGAGAATATTATTATCTAGATAATTAATATCGAGATACTGGCATAAGCATGAAATGCTAGCAAAAAATTAATCATTTTGAAATTACTCCCCAATGAGTTTGGTTTGGTTTGGTTTGGATTATCTTTTGGATCTTTTTACTATCTTAAAATAGAAAAAAGGGAAATTTTAAATTGGGTGAGTCACTTAAAATTATTCTGGAACAATTCATTTTTAAATCCACTGTATATCGAAAACGGAAAATAAAAAGTATACCAAACTATATATTTTTGAAATTAGCTAAAATATGTCTACTGGACCATGCTAAAATATGTGCGGGTTTCCATTTAAAAAAATCAAGATGGCGTCGTATCTGTCAAAATTGACGCTTTAAAAAATTTTGATGTAGAAAATCGGCTACCTCGCGAAAAATTACATTAAAATATCTTTTTACTATCTTAAAATAGAAAAGAAGAAAATGTTAAATTGGGTGGCGAGACACTTAAAATGATTCTGGAACAATTCATGTTTAAATCCACTGTATATCGAAAACGGTAAATGCAAAGTAGCTCAAACTATATATTTTTGAAATTAGCTAAAATATGTTTACCGGACTATGGCAAAATATGTGCGGGTTTCCATTTAAAAAAATCAAGATTGCGTCGTATCTGTCAAAATTGACGTTTTAAAAAAGTTGTTTTTTGAGTTGTATGATTTGTATTGTATGATATTTTTTATTATTTGTATATTTTTTGTGCTTTTGTTTATTTTTTAAATGCTTTGTCGATGAAGCTATTTTGGCTTTTTGTACAATAAAGCGTTATTTATTGATTTATTTAGGAAATTAGCAGGGATAACTTGAGCCCACATAGCCAACAATGGACAACAATGGGCCCAACTACAAAGAGAGTATGTGAGGGAGGCTACACCATAATTGGAAATGGTTGAATAAGCTAGAAATGATGATGATGACTCTTACTTGTAGGAGACGCCACCTACGTCTTTTTTAACTGTTTTGAAGAGTAATAACTTTTCGTCCATAAGTATTACACTATTGAGTGAAGAGTGAAAGACATTTCCGCTGTTTTCTACGTAAAAAGGGTCTCTTGAAAAAATGGCTACGAGTGATGGTTCTGAAGATATTTGGTATCGAAATAAAGAATAGGTACATGTCAACATTGACAAAAAAAAAACATGTTGACTAGATATAAACTGTTTCGTCATAATTTTTATAGAAAAATTTGTGGTAGATTTAATAAAAAAGTTACTAAATTTATCATTTTAATGAAATAAGTATCAGAGTCAAAATTTTCAAGAAGATTAGAGATATGACAAAAAATTGATATCAATGAATTAACTGATAATTTGTTAAATATTTTCGACTGCCAATTTGTGTTTGCATCAGTATGTTACTAATCATAACTAAAACAAAACAGACCGTTGCAGGATTTTTCCATTCCAGGTTCCGGTTGGAGTCTCCCAAGTTCTTGAGTCCTGCTTTTAGTGGGTTTACTTGTAGGTACTTAGTTATTTGTTTAGATTTATATCATTATTCTTAACGGTTCCTGAGTACTGTCGTCAATTGAGCTAAATACCATCACCAACATTTTTTTCGGAACATTACATTCAATTTATGCTTAATCTAAACCAACACCATGACGATCACGAAATATCAACATCTGCGATCGATTCTGAAAGTTTTTCAGTGCAGAAAAAATCCAATTACTGTTATGTTCCTCCGCCTAATGCCAGCTGATTCGGAAACAAGGTTACAGAAATTTACATGTGTATTAGTGACAGTTATATACAATACGTCGATAACCGCTTACGATTAGGAATAGGAAAAAAAACTTGTTGTTAGTACGATAGTGCAACATTGGTTTGACAGTCCATGTCAAATAATGAATAGGTATTTTGATAGGTGTGCATAAGATTTATTTCAGAAATATTTGTACTCAAAAAGAAATACCTACTATACAGGGTTATTCACCTCATTCGATACGGAGTGTTATAACTAAACGATTAGATTTTTACAAATTGTAAGTTTTGGGTTCGCTGAAGGATTATTAAAGCTACAGTTTAAAAGTATTTTCAAAAGGTACATAGTGTCCCAAATAAATAAAAAAAATCAAATTTTTATTTTTCTTAAACAGAACATCCTGTATATTATTTAATTTTTACTTTCTACGATTAAAATAAAGGTAAATTTCATTAAGGTTTACCGCACTTTAATATTATCGTTTTTGAAATATTCACGATTTTGTGAAAATGCAGAAACAATATTAATATCTACTTCATTTATCTAATGTATTTAAATCTTTAAAACCAAATATTGTACTGAAGTTTTTCTATTTACTAAATTTTGTGTTGCAATAATAAAAATAATACTACCTTATACAGAGTGTTAAAATATATTTTAAATAATTACTAGCTTTAAACGGCAATAACTTTAAATTGGAACACCCTGCATATTTGACGAGAACCACGTTTTTAGACCACGGGATAAATAAAAGGAATTTTTAAGAATGTCAATTATAAACTTGTGTATAGTGCTAATAATAAATTACAACAATTATTAGGTAATCCAAAGGATAAAACACCTCCACTGGAAAGGTCGGGTATTTATGAAATTTCTTGTAAAGATTGTAATCAGAAATATGTTGGGCAAACTAGAAGATCAATATTAACTAGATTTAAAGAGCATTTAGCTCAGATAAGATATGGTAGGCCGGATAAATCTTGCTCAGATAAGATATGGTAGACCGGATAAATCTTGCGTTACCGAACATATTGTTGATAAAGAACATTGTATAGATCTTAATACTTTAAAATTAATTAAACAAGTCTCAAATTACAAGCAATTAGATGCATATGAAAGCATCAGAATTAATAAATGTAAAGATAGTATGAACAGAGACAACGGTCCAATTCCTTCAAGTTCTTTGTTCCTACTACTCTAGTGGCGGAAATCTAACTGTTAAGCTCAGTGGGCTCTGACTTGGTTGGCTAGGTTTTGCCACGCCCACTCGGTGCCTACTGAGCGAGTATATAAACGCCAAACCAAACCAAATCAACTTGTAGATTGTACTTTAGTTTTTAACCATCTGCTGATGATGCTAACATGGTTAGTGAAACGCGCGTCCAGTGTAAAAGTAAAGGTGTTTTGGTGTATTGTGGTGATTTAGTGTTTTATTTTGCTGTGTAACACCAAAGGTTCCAATCCTCAACTGTAATCGCATATTTTAAGTGAAACTTCTTACTAACAGCTATGAAATTGAAGGATATACAGGGTGAGTCTTAAATAAGTGCAAATATTTTCAGGGCTGGTATATTTCGACCCCAGGAACACGTCTATGAGGTTTTTTTTCGCAAAAAAAGATGTGTTTTGGCATTTGCAATGCATGTGCAAGATGCATTTTGTTTTAAATTTCCCTGTATATTTTTCAAAAACGTTTTAGAACTACCTGTTCACCGCAAATTTTCCCACAGTATAATTTCTTAATCTTTGATATTACCATAGTTCCGGCTTTACTCTATGGTTACGGCACTGAAAGGGATGCAAATACAGAAAAAATCCAGTGGCTCTCAAAATTTTTTCAGAAAAAATCATTTTTTTTTAATTTTCAAACTTAAATAACTCGGTTATTTTGGACTTATCTGAAAAATGGTAAATAGAATATATGTTTCTTTTATCGAGATCTACCAGCCCTGAAAATATTTGCACTTATTTAAGACTCACCCTGTATATTTTTTATGAATGCTTTTTATAAACTTCAAAAAATTAGAGTTAATATAAAAGCGTATACTATTCTAGCTTTATAATTTTATAATGTTTTTTTAATTTATATTAAAAAGCGATAGCTCTATCACTCGGCCGGATAGCCTAGCAGCTGTGGCCATTAAACGAAAATACTACTACATCTATATCTCTGACTACTACTAACTGCTACTAACCACCAATTAGTTTTGTGTGGTCTGTGGTTTGTTTTTGTTTAAATGGTTTGTTCATTATTCATGTTGGGGATTTATTTTTAAATTAATGTTTTAATCGTTAGGCAAACTCATAGAATGTGTATTTCTTTTGCATAATCAAAATTGTCACTCGAAATTTTTCATAACCAAAATGTCACTCTAAAAGAGATTTAGAAAAAGACAGCGGTCTTTTTTAGACAGATGTCACTTGTCTTGTCATTATTCAATTGATTATTCGAATTCTCAGAATGTTGTTAACATCTCAAATGCTCTCAAGTTTCATCTTAAAATAAAATTTTAATCAATCACAATTGTGTTTCTCCATCATTTACCGGATCAATAATACAGAAATTACAGTTCGATTACAAACAATTCATTATTCATAGTGATTTACAGTAATTTTATTAAATTACACGAATATTCTCGTTGATTATTAATTTGAAATAAATATGACAGTGTCCTCCAATGAAAATGCGTGTTACTAACTCTAAATTCTAATTTTGAGCTGGCAGTTGTGCTAGATGCTTTACCTAGATCGTTATTCAGAAGCTACAGACCTATCTATGAAAATATGCATGAAAATTTACTTCCTAGCACACGTTGATTCGGGCTTATTTTTGATTGATGTCCCCTAGCGGATAAACGAAGCATTTTTGTATAGAAGTAAATTGTGTGCAATTAACTAATTTTGATTCCAAAAATACGTGGTAGTTCTTCTTCTTCTTCATCTACCGTCTCCATATCGGAGGTTGGCTATCATCATTGCTATTTTGACCTTGGAAGCTGCGGCCCTAAATAGGTCAGATGACGTGACATTAAACCATTTTCGCAGGTTTCTGAGCCAAGATATTCTTCCAACAGATCTTTTCCGACAATTTTTCCGTGGATTATGAGTTGCAAAATCTTATACCTTGGACCTCTCATGATATGGCCAGGATATTGCAATTTTCTTTTTTTCACTTCCTTGAGGATCTCTACGCCCTTCCTCACTCTTCTCAGAACCTCCACGTTGGTTACATGTTCTATCCATGGTATTCTCAACATCCCACGGTATGCCCACATCTCAAAGGCCTCCAGTTTCCGCTCGCAAAGCTCGTTGAGGGTCCAAGCTTCCATACCATACAAAAGGACTTGGAATACATAACATTTGAGCATACGAGTTCTCAGATCTAGGCTCAAATCGCGGCTACAGGGAAACTTCTTAATCATTCACAAAGGATGGACGGGCCTTTTCAATGCGAATCTTTATTTCTGAACAATAATCCGCGGTGCAGTCGACACTTGTACCGAGGTAGTCATACCTCTCTACTACTCTTTCGAGCTCTTCCGCGTACAGATGTTCATTGGGCTTCCTCGCCTTCCGCGTACAGATGTTCATTGGGCACTCCAGTTTTAGTGACAATCATGTATTTAGTCTTCTTAA